>NW_009970717.1:4624271-4748369 GCF_000747805.2 Chaetura pelagica
TTTCCCTAACCTGACTGAATGCTTGTGCCAGAACTGAAGATAGACAAATAATCTGACTATAACTAACTGGAAGGTTTTCAGTGGGTTGAGCCAATTGAATTATAATTTATACATATTCATCCAGGATTAGAAATACTGGCCATGCTATCTGTTAAGGATATCTATAGGGTCTTATATACTAGTTTATTTTGTAAAGTTTTGTTGGCTTTTTTCTTGTAACTGCCCTTCCAACTTCAGTTTAACCTATCCATACCCACTTGAGGGTTCTGGTCTTCCAACTTTTGGTATGTGTTATGTGTAACTTTTCCTACAATTAGTTCAATATCTTTGCTTTTTACGTCATCAGGGATAGCCATTAAACTGTGCAGTACAGAGGTGTATGTACTAGGAAGCTTGGTTGCATTTTGCCAGTTTGTGCTATAACATGAAATCATTTTAACAAAGAGTGTTAAGATTATGCTTAATATACTAGTTGTTATAATTGTAGCAGATATCCCACATATTGCACTGTTATTAGAGAGCAATTGTGTGTGATTAGAGAAGCAATCCTTCTTTCAAGTTCCAGTGTTGAAGTGATAATTGTTTCAGATATCCCACATATTGCACTGTTATTGTGTGTGATTAGAGAAACAATCCTTCTTTCAAGTTCCAGTGTTGAAGTGCAGCAGGTTGCTGCACTGCCTGCAGAAGTAAGGCAGAGTTTTGCCACATCTGTCTGAGAAACCACTTAAACTTCAAATCTCAGTGTACTCTAATGCCTGCAAAAATATAAAGCTTTTTGTGTTTCTCA
The DNA here is from genome assembly GCF_000747805.2 of Chaetura pelagica. NCBI lineage: Eukaryota > Metazoa > Chordata > Aves > Apodiformes > Apodidae > Chaetura > Chaetura pelagica. The sequence continues at coordinate 4,625,062 of NW_009970717.1, forward strand.
GGTCTGCCATATGGATGGGAGCAGGAGACTGATGAAAATGGACAAGTCTATTTTGTAGAGTAAGTGTAAAAATGTAGACTATTGCTAAGTAGGACAACTGTGTTTCATGTTGAGTAGCCTTTTTGAGTTCTGATAGTGTGACAGTATCAGCTGGAAAGACAAATTAATAAGTGTAACTTCAGAATCCATATGCAGATGTTACAGTTGTAGCGGTGTTTAAACACCTATTTGTGGTTTTCTGAGTTCTTCCATGTGCACAGAAATACTGGTTTGGGTGGCAGGTGAAAGTGACTTTCATACCCAAGTCTCATAATGTGACCCTCGGGCAATGTTTGTGTCAGCTCATTTTGTTTGTAGACCTTTATAGATAAATTCTGTACTTATAATTTTAAAAATTTATCCAGAAGTTCATGGGGGATTGTTAAAATTGCAGTGGTGCTTTAAACATACAGGATTAAAATAAAATTGCTGCAGCTCTGACACACTTGCAGTCTATAACACAATTAAAAGAAGATGGGGACTGAGCTTTCCACAGAAGTGGAAGATTTCTGGGAACATTTCTGTTTGGATCTTTTCAATGGCAGGGTCAAAATGGTGTGGTTACCTAAAACTCACCTGGCAGAATGAAGACTACTTACAGGCCAATAGAGTGAGTGTAGCCTCTCTCTCCTATAAATGAGTATTGAAGACCAAAAGTTGTTGCTTAGTTTCTCTTTCTGATAATTATCTGAAGTAAAACTCTCTTTTAGAAAGCTGAGCTTGACCCAAATTATGCCACTTGCTGAGCTGATGTAGAGCTCTTTATTTTCAATTGTTTTTGAAATCCTGAGCTACCTTTTGTGTATTGTTTCAAGGGCATAGTGTTAGGTGCCTTTCATAGAGCTCCTAAGAGAACATGATTTTTCCTTAAAATAATGCTATTTTTTTCTTTTCTCTGGACAAAATTCTGCATTCTGTGTCAGGGGGTTCATGTGAAGTTCAGAATGGCATTGTGAAGCAGGTGAATAGTATTATTAATGCATACTGTAGTAATGGAAAAAGGGTTGATGAAAAAAACTGGATTAACTTTAACAAAACTGGAAAAAATATAGATGCTTTGAAATTTAAAGAATCCACTGGAATTGTACACAACAGTAGTTAAAATGCATTTAAAATCTAAAGTACAGAAAGATCAAAGCAGATGAATTTGTATTCTTTTGCAGCCACATAAACAAAAGGACTACCTACCTTGACCCAAGACTGGCCTTTACAGTTGAAGACAATCCAGTAAAACCTACTACTAGACAAAAATATGATGGAAACAGTACTGCAATGGAGATACTCCAGGGTCGTGACTTGAGTGGAAAAGTGGTTATAGTCACAGGAGCAAACTCGGGAATAGGTGGGTTAACATTACACATAAGGTAAAATATGGTAATCTTTATCTTGCAGACTACTTCAATGTGATCAGTTGTTGTTTAAGTATCTGAGTACTTTAAGTGTTCAAATGTAGCTTGCATTATATCCATATAAAGCATCTACATAGAAAACTGTTGAGTTTTGTGTACTGTTTTTTTTTTTTTTTAAAATGTGGAGGACCTGAAGCTTAGAGAGCCACAGGAAAGACACAGTTATGAAACAATTTATTTGTGTCTAGAGACATATTGATAGAGGCATTTTACATTATGTAAATATATAAAAGATGACTGTGAAAGGTAAGGTCAGTTTCTCTTTATTCCTTGTCCCAGCCACCAAGATCATAAGGTTTGCATGGCTGCAGGGGAGTCCAGATCAAGTATGCAGAAAAGCTTCCTAGTGGCAGCAAGCATGGCCTTTTTCCTAACCAAGGGCTTCCGAGGGAGAGTATCTGAGCTGGGCTATACTTGTTATGACTCCTGACTGACCTGTTTGACAGAGAAAAACAAGCTTCAAACTCCTTGTTGTTGTGTGCACTCCCCCTTTGGGTTTGGCTAATAGTGTTCTTGTCCAATTAATTTGGACATAATTGGCAGAAAAAAGTTGTCTTGAAACTATGTTGCTAGAGTCTTCAAAATACATCAGTCTTAGCTTAACTCTCCTGTGCTTTGTGACTCTTGGCAAATTGCATTGAACCTGTCAGTGTCATCTAGTGGCTTACAATATAGAGATCCCTGTGAGCTTTAGTAAGTCTACAAAATTCTTTGGGACTCCATGTGGAAATACTAATTAGCTAGCTCAAAGTGGAGTCTACCAGTTTTGTAGCTTATTTGCCAGTTATTTTAGGATGTCAGTGCTCGCCTCCACTTTGTGTTGTAGATACTCCTTCTAAGCTCTCTATTCTGGAGCTAGTGTTTCCCTCCATGAGTATTTTGAGAAGTAAACTACTACTGTGTTTTCAGACACTAACATGCTTTTTTTTAGAGATGAGTGGAAACACTTCCAAGAAAATATTGCTGTAGAAAGTGAAAGAGAATGGATGACTTGAGCATTTGTACTTAAATGTCAGAAACAAAATAAGCACTCAACCCTTTCGTTGTTGTCAAAATCATTTCCAGTGATATAGTTGAAACTAGCTTTTCTCTTAAAGCCACTAAAACTGATTCCACTGTGAATATTTAAAGGTAGTGTGCCATTTTGTGTGCGCGTATTTTTTTGTTTTGAAAGTTCCAACATCAATTAGGTTAGAGGTGAAAATACTTCCCTGGTGTGCTGCTTGTATGAGTAATACTTCACAATTTTTCCACTAGAGGGAGGTGTTGCTCTTTGAAAATACTAAACAAAAGAGACCTGGTGCTTTTTCCTATCTTCGGTAAATGCTCCTGTAATTCTGTTGTGTTCTTAATTATTAGGGCTAGAATCCAAAATTTAAAAAATCATGCCAGCATTTTATCTAGGTTTAATTTTATAAAAATGATATGGTATTTTCAACTGCTTCTGTAAGCAACCTCATCAAATAATATTTTTTTTTAAAAGAAAATAATATTATTTGGTTTACATTACAGGGAGAAAATTATGTAGCTAATGTGGTTTTTCTGTGACTTGTATAAAGATTGCTATCAGTTTTTAAGATTCACAGAGCTATTTGACCTTGGAACTACATGCTCTGTTTTCAGTATTGGGTTCAGTTGCATGTAACCTATTGTGACTGTTAGATATGCATGAGGAGCAAAATGTTTGTACTATTGCAGTATATTATGAAAGGGCAAAATGTAGATGTTCTATGCGTTACGGCAGATTCCACAAAGCAGGTTTTTACTTAATGCTTCTCCAAAATTTTATTGCAAAACTGTATTGATAATCACAACCAAACCATTGCTCAAACTGCAATTCTCATTTTTCTGCTATAGGAAGGTCAAAAGGAATCTCTTAATTGCTTCTGGAAGGAACACCCAGGAAAACCACAAATGAGCCTGAGAAAATGAAAACCACTTTTGGGTTTGAGCATCCTAATTTTTTTCAAATAGTGAAGACAATCCAGAAGCTTCAGTTATAATGTGGCTGTCTTGCTTTTCTTGATTATGTTTTACCAGAGTCCAGAGTAAAGGATGCAAATTCCTAATTGTGGAAGTGTTTTAGATGTTTTCTTCAGAATAATTGTGGTTTAACATTTGGTTAAATGGAGCTATCTTTTTTCCGGCACTTCTGTCTCTATGCAATGAAGAGACCATAGCTAGGAGAAAAGTTGTGTATTTGGTACTATTAATCAGTACATAAAATATGAGTCACTGCTCCAGTGAGCTTTTGGTCTGTATTTACTTTTGGTGTAAGAAGTCACTATTTATTTTTATTTCTTCTACAGAACTTCAATATTAACAAAAGCTTGGGAAACATGCTTATCATTTATCACAATTAAACACATGCTTCATGATTTTAAATGTTGTTTTGAGTAACTTGCCCTTTAATTTATGAATTATTAACTGAAGTTTTTTTAATTTTCCTTTCTCCTTTTTTTCTGCCTGATGACTCCTGGTGTATTATGTTTTAGATGTGGAAAGCTAAATGACATAGTTAATAATAAAAAATGGTTATTGCAACACTTGTGCAAGTTGGGTTGTAGCAGATCACTTTTAAACTCTAGAAGTCTGATTGTTATAACTAAAAACGATTAGCAAATTTTAGATGACATGTTTTATTAAAATGTCATTTTACAACTGAAGAAAATGCAAACTAACCTACTTTTTTCTTTCACTTTACTACTAAAAGACAGTTAGCAGTTTTATTCTTCCATTCTGCCATTTTAAATTGGTTTATGCTACACCCATGGCTGATTTGCCTCCCCTTTAACAAATGTAGCCAGTACTTGAGGATCAGGTATGTGAAATCAGAGGAAGAGACTTAAAGCTGAAACGGCCTTCAGCTCAACTTTCAGAATAGAGCCTGTTTGGCTTTTGAAATGTATTGTATATTTCATGAGCTGTGTTTGCAGTATCAAATGTCATAGTTTATTGCAGTGAGGGTTTGTATATGCATACAAACATAACTAAACATTGTGAAAATGTAGAAGGTAACATTTTGACAAAGGGTAACTTGATAATTTGCTTAATATTAATCATCATGGTAACATGTAGATGATTAGATTTTGTTCACACATGATGGTGCTTTTGTGATAAACACAAATTATGTAGCTCTGCAGTTAATCATGTGCCTTTCACTGTATCACCTGCATCTAATCCATAAATGGGATCTAATATCTGATATGGGACATTATTTGAACACTTTACATCTTAAATTGTTTCCAGAAACTAGAAACACTTCTGTGTCCCTTACTGGGGAAGAGGGGGGAGAAACAAACACAAAAAACCCCGTGTGAAGTTTAGTAGTCTGGGATGTGAGATTAATTGTGTTAATTCTGGGACCTATAGCACCTAAGATCTGATACTGTCGGAGTTAAATAGAACTTTAAACTATTGGAAAGCTAAGAATTTCTCTTTTCAGTAAGCATACAGTACTTGGATGAATTCAGAGGGATTCCAAGATAATTGTTCTTCTCTCATCATTTATTGTCTTAAAGAAGTTATTTTCAGTAACTTTTTACTTCTGTTTATCAAAAGAGTATAAAAAAATAAGTAAACCTGCACATAAACAATACGTGTGGCCAGAGTGCTGTGCTTTGTGTGCTTTTGTACTTCGTACTGGCAGAAGCTAATTAAAGTTTGTTTTATTGGGGAGGTGACATGTTGCATAGCTTCAGAGTTTTGGAATTTCTCATTTCTGAGCTGTTGTTTCTCTACATGTGTAGTAGTATTTGAGCGCTTCCTATATTAGTATTATTCTGAATCTTTCTTGTAGTTAAAAAGCTGCCTGTGCCTTCAGAACCTTAATAGAGGCAGGTGTGCTTAACCTTTGTTGCATTTCTTATGCTAATTGAGTAATAATATTCAAGCTACTACCCATATGGGGAGCAAAATTAAACTTTTGAAGCTTATCTAAATTTCTTGTGAAGATGATTTAAGGAATCCTAATAGATGCTGGCTAGCTTTCACCAATACACCCTACATCTATTGGCAGTGGAGAGGTCGGAAAAGTATGATGAAAAAGAACACCTTCTTAAAAAATAATAAATTGACTGCTCTGTACCTGCAGAGAGAAGAATTTTGTGAACATGAGGAACCATTCAAATTGCAGAAGTCACTGAGGTTATTTGTGGGCTACATAGCATTTTTACTGAGACTGGCTTTATCTGCCTTCACAAAAAAGGTAACATTTGCTGAATCCTAATTAGACCAGTGAATGGTCTCATTTAAGTCAAACTCGGATCATATGGGAGGAATAAAACAGACCTTTACAAATACCATTGAGGACTCTCATTTTAATAGAATTAGTCTGACTGTCCTAAATATGTTCATTGTCTTTCAATGTGTTGCATGGAGTTTGATGGTCTGAGCCTACAGATATTTGTCTGAATTTGTCATTAAGGGGTTGTTCAGCTCTATTTTCGAGATAGATTGCAGGATTTTTTTTCTTGAAAAATGTGCACATTTTTCTTTGAAAGTGCAAAGTTTTCTCTTGTCTGTTTCCAGATGAAAAAGTATTTAAAGGTTACACAACTGGCAAGACTTCTACAAAACAACTGCTAGACACAGTTTATGGTTTCTTGCATGGTTTTCGGAACTTTTCTTATACTGTTATATCTGAATTTTGAGAGCCTTGGAAAAAACAGCCTGTTTTTGTTGGATAGTTTGTTTTGGAAAAATATTTAAGAGGAAAATGTCTGCTTTTGCCCTATTTTTGTTTTTCTCAAGTCTTCACATTTTAACTTTTCTCAAAGATTTTTAAGTGTTAACTTTTTCTATATGTTTTATGAGGCTGAATAAACAGCAAGGTGTTTGCTTAAAATATTTTTTTTTGAGGGCAGAAAAAAGGGATGTGATGGGGACCAAGCTTGTGACAGTGCTTCTTGAATGGTCCTTAACTGCTATCTAGAATTGTTCCCCATTTAGTGAAATGTTTGCTGTCTGAATCAAAAGTAGTTTTCATAAATGCATGAGTTCCTATGAATTGATAAGTTGAAACATCTGCCTTTTTTTATTAAGTTCTGAATGTAATTCTGTAGCTCAATGATGCAGACAGAAGGGATATACTGGGGTTTTCCTAAGGAAATGCATCTCACTAAACCGGCATCACTTGTGGTGAATGAACTATTACAGCCTATGCATGGTTGTAGTGTTTCATGCTAGAAGTGTTTCACATGTGGAGAACTGAAGTGGATAATATTTATGGAGGTTTGGGTTCAAAGCTTATTGTGAAACAGACAGAAAGATCAGCAATATATAACCTTGGATTATTTTTCTTGGTCCTAGCAGTCCCTGAGATTGTTTTCATGGGATACTTTTGTATTTATTGGGCTTTTAAAAGCATGAAAGGGTTGTTCCTTTATGTGTATTTGTTTATATATATTATTTTTTGTGCTATCTAGACTCTGTATCCCATGTTTCACTACTATAAACAGCACAGTACAGTAACAGAAAAGTACAGCTGGCCTGGCTGCAGCCATTGTGTGTTGGCTTTGCCCTGGCAGAATAAAATAGCCTCTCATGAGAAAAATAAATTACTCAGTAAGAATGTGGCTTTGCAGATGTGACTTTTACAGCAGGGTTTTGTGCCAGCACAGTTGTGTTGTTTAGGGACTGGTTTCTTGCCATCCTTTGGCAGCAAAACCATGGCAATGAAGGTTTGGTTTTTAGGCCTTTTAAAATGCAGTTGGTTTGGAAGGGTGAGGGGGGAAAAATTGTCCTTCAGCCTAATATGTTTTGGTGTTGTGTATGCAGCTACATATTTTGGTTTCATGTTGTTACTCTGTCTTTGACAGTCTTTTTCATTCCCTTGAGGAAAAACTGCCTGAATTCTTAGTGATGAATTCATGGGAAAAGTAACACTGAAAAATTAAAGGCTAAATTTTTCAAGTCCTGTAATCCATATACTGTGGACCAAACTAGCATGAGTTGTCTTAAGCCACCTGAGTAGCCCCACCATAAAAATATTGATGTCTGTATAGAAGTGTTGTTGTTTACTTAAGCACACCTCAAAAGGCAAACATGTGTAGCATTCGGGTTTTTTTCAGCTATTTTCTTTGTGGAAGTCCTAAACCTTGTAGCAGGAATTAATTTTTTGTACCAGTGTTTTTTGGGGACTGGGAGTACAGTCCTTGTCCAGGAGAGCCTGGATCTTGCACGAAGTGTATTTTTGGTACTTTATCTGGACAACTGCTGTAGAAAAGCATGGTTTATGGAGGATAATGTGCCTGTGGGGTGGAACTTTTAACTCATTCTGTTGTGGAATGTTAGTAACTGTCAGTCAGGGATTAGTTCTGATGTATTTTGAGTAATTAAAAAAAATACCAAAACTTATAATTTTCAAACTTTGAATGATGATAATAGAAGAGGGTTCTCTTTAGTTTACAGAGCTGTATTTCTGAAAATGTATGGTGATAGTGATTAAGTTTTACATGAATGCCATCACTGCATTAACTCTGGCTTAATATTTTGGAATACTAATATTGCTCTGCTGTATTTTTAAGGCTCTAACTCTCTACTTGTTAAATGTTTTAAATATTAAAAGGCCCTCTTGGACTTCTGTAATATATTTTTCTTATTGAGTAAGCTGAAAATGGTGTCAGATGTTCATACTGCTTTTTCATGTCCATTTTGATGAATCTATTTATTACTTCTGTAATGAGTAGTACACATGGTTGGTTAGCCAAGTTATTGAACTTCATCAACCTTGGCTGAAATTCACAATGCAAGTGAAACTTGTTGTAACTTGTAAGAAATTACATCTGGGCTAAAAGGCTCAATAATGATTACTGCTTGTAATGGAATTTTTTCACAAAGGATGGGATTGAGCTATCCCTGTTTGTTCTTTCTGGTACCCCTTTTACAGGGGAATAATGTACTTGTAGAACAGAACATATGTAGTATTTCCTTTGTTATCTAAGAGTTAAAATGACTTTTAAATGGGCTGCAACATAACTTGATCACATCTTTTGAAATATTTAAATTCACAGAAGTGGTCTTCTGTGAGAGCAAGCATGAACAGTATTTCTTGCTTCTATACATGTGTACATTACAGACATAAACTATGCTACTTAAGATTATGGGAAATGTGTGATTAGTTTTATTTTCTATATGAAGCAACACATAGCTTCAGTTTCTGACCTAAGTTTACAGATAATGCCCATGTCCATATTCCAACTTAAAGTGGGAGGTGGATTGTTCTGTCACAGGACAAGAAGTATACTCCTTCAAAAGCTATTCTAGTTCATTAGCAACAGATAACATTAAGAGTAGAAAATACAGCAACTAGAAATATGTAAATAAAGATTTTTCTAAAACATGCTTTACTTTTTTGGGTCTATGTCCAGTTGCGAGAAGTTGCTGAGGGGTTTAAATCTTGCTGAAGGATTTGTAACTCTGAAGGTAAATTTGGACTATTTTGTGCCTTAGACAGGCAGTGAAGAGCACATAAAAATGTGCATGACCTACTTGGCAGCACACTTTTGGCATCCTGAGTGAATAATGATAGTGATCTGTGAGAGACATATCTTACTGTATCTGTTTCTGAATCTAATCTGTGGTCAAAGAAGCAGAGACCCAGACTTCCTGATTCTGTTCTTTGTATCTGGCACTTTATCAACACTTGTCCATTGCAAAACAAAAAGGCAGAATATGCTTCATAATGGTATATGATGTAATTTGATGAATAAATATCACTTACTGGACTTCATACGTGCAAAGTAAGATTTGGCCATTTAATTGGGAACTTGTCACGGACAAGGCAGACTGTACATGAGATCAGGTTCTGTCAGTAGAAGTGATGCCTTTTACCGAATTCACAGTAATGTTGTGACTTGTGACTCAAGATGTTAGAGTACCATATTGTCACAGAAACAGCAGGCTTTAGAAAATGTTTAGTATGCTTGTTCACCTGGCAGATTTTCCTATTTTACAGTTGTAAGGTTTTGTAGGCATATGTATTTTTGGAGTTATTTGCTTTCCCAAGCTGCTAATCTCTAACTTCTTGGAGGGTGAAAAAAAAAAAAAAGTATAGATTATGCAGCTCTAATTGGTCATTTGTTTCAGAAAATCATAGCCATTGAGTTCTTGGTTGGGTTGCTCGTGTTCCAGGTATTGTTAGCATGTAGCCCTTAAATGTCATGTAAAAAACTTACAGTCATTTTGATGTGAGAAGATACAGTATATGTTTTAGTGCCCTTCTTGAAAGTCTTTGACTTTTTTGGCCTTATATTATAAGTAGTGACTTCTAATTCTTGCTTGTTTTCCGTTCTCCTTGCCTTTGTGTACAGACACTTTTTGTTAATACTGTTCTTATTCTTCATCTTTTGTTTCAGAACTCCATCTCCCGCCTTACTTTGTATGTTGGAACCACATGATGGATCATTTGAGTTACATAACAGCTTCCCATCTCCCTCTTTCCTTCGTAGTTTAAAATATGCCCAAAAGATTTGCCAGTTTTGAACCCTGGGAGGTTGGTACCCATCTTGAATGCCATCAAATCCAGAAAAGCTAGGATTTCAGGATGTAACACAGGACTATATAAGCTGTCAAACCTCCATGTCTTGTTACCTTGCCCTTTGTGTTTTTATATGCTTGCACTAGAAAGAACAATGAACTGCATCTTCCCTGTATTCAATTACTTTCACAAGATCCTGAAATGCCTCTGGTATTAAATCTTCCTCTGCTGGTTAACCAAACAAGTGGTCTTATCGTGTGTTGCCCAAATAGAGAGATGGGTAGCGACTGCCAGAAATCAATTACTTTTGTTTTAATTTTTTATCTGCTCATCTATTACTTTCTGCCATGTCATAAACTCTTTAGAACCAGGCCTAGCTGTGTGTCTGATTCTTGAAGACATCCTTTTTTTTTTTTTTTACCAAAATCGTAAACTGTTCAGGACAGAACCTTGTTTTATTGTATATCTGTAAAATGTATATATATTAAAATTTTTCACTGTTTGTGTAACTGATATAAATAAATGTCAAGTTTGTTCTAATTAAAAAAAGGTTCGATTATGTTGTAGCACTTTCTTGGTATCTTTGCATAACACTGAGTGTTTTTCATGCAGTAACTTACATATTAAAGCTTGGAGGATCTAGCACTTTAGCTGACAGCACAGTATGTCTTTTAATTATTCTGCCTTGGATGAAGTATTCCTCTTTATTAAATTTACTTCTTTTATTAGCATTGCACTACTGTACTTGCCGAAAGGAGATTCAAAACATGCAACTCATTTTTTTGTTATGTTTGATTAGGGCTCAGCTCAGCAGTTCAGAAACCTGTGATACTGTTGGCGTACAGAAGAACAGAAGCATACTTGAAAAGAAACTAGACAACTTCTGGCTTTATTCTCCATTTTTGCTTTGGTGGAAAAAAGCCATTGTGTTGCCTAAAGCTACTGCTGATGCAAAAAGCAGCTTTAGAGGAGGAGAGTTTGCCAACCCCATTTCTCTGAACTTGGAACTTTATTTTTAAATATGTGATTAAAAAAAAACAAAACAAACCGGAGAGACACAGGCAAAGAAATTTTAACTTATCTGGACTTTTTTCCTATTTTTACTAACCTTGCCTAAGAAGGTGTATCAAAATGGCAACAATAAGAGTAAGAAAGCCCCAAAGTTTTGGGGATGCCTTCAGAAAATGTATATGTCCCTCAAACCAATTTTGTTTCAAAACCAAGCTGATACTGAATATCTGGTCAGACATTGTACAAACCCAGTTATTGAATACTCTTATGCTGCCACTTTTCCAGAAGACAAACATTTCAAAGCTGTGTGGATTAGCTAGAAAATGGATTCTCTTTAGTGTTGGCCTTTGATACTTGCTGCTGATGTTAAGTAAATCCTTATGGGTTTTTTGTATGTATGACTTGTAAGTTTTGTTGCTACTGCTTCCCTTTGCCTTGGTTCAGCTTCACTATAAAATAATGGTGAAGCTACAGTAAGTAGCATGCACAAAAATGTTATTTCCTTAAGAATGTATTCAAGCAATGGCACTTATGAATAGACTGGCTTTATATAAACAAAACCCCTGGTTTCTTATCCGATATTGACTAAATATTGAGGAACAGTGGCATGCCCTAAATGTTGTGTCAGACTTGATGATTTGGATCTGATCTGATTTCAGTCAGATGCTAGTTTGAAGTTGACTTTCATTGTGGTCATATTTATTATTTTCTGCTACTCTCAATTTCAGTTAAATATTTATTTTGGAAGTGTTTATTTTGTCTTAAAAGTACTGTATTGATGTAACTGTAGTATAACATATATAATATATAACATTTTTTATCCCTTCTGAATATGAACATTTAATTCTGAATAAAATAATTTGTTTTTTTACTAAAATTAGCATGAGTCACAGTACAGTGAGTTCTCATTTTGAGACAAAGTAGCTAGCTTAGGTTTCTTTTAAGATGTATATGCCTCTTTTTTTACTTGACTTGATAATATACATGTAGATGTACTTTTAAGTGGAAAACTTATTTTTGTCTAGAAAATGTGAAGTTGTATTCTGAGTTGCTGCATATTCAGATGCCTATCAGGCTTCGTGATATGTTATCTGTTACAAAGGAAAAAATGCAAACAGGAAAATAAACTATTTCATAAATTCTCCTTAATCATTAAATTACAAAGTCAAATGCTAAATTCTGATACATATTTAAAAATACAATAATTGATTTGTGTTGGGAAAACTGGCTGACTTGCTTGCAAGGTGTTGCACAGTTATTTTTCAAGACAATCAAAAGAAAACATGGATTTATTCCATGCTTGAAGAAACATTGAGAACAAAATGTTCAGAGTAATCTTCGGTTACAGGTCTGATGCCAAGATAAAACTAGTTGTGTTAATTTCTGCAAATGATTTTAGTATTGGTAAAATGCCACTCTGATGTCAATTGGACTGATAAAATACACTTTAAAAAATGTTTAGGAAAAGTGTTTGGGATTTGATAGGAGCATGATCCTATAATTTAACAGATGAAGAAAGATGAAACATGAAGACTGAGTCTTTGGTCAATCTTTTTAAGGAGGGTATATTATTTAAACATAGCTTTGTGATAAGTTGAAATGGAAGCTGCACATCTGAATCCTTTTTGACTGGGATTTTTAGTTGCTGATGTGCATCTAATGCAAGGAGTAGATTTAAGAGATAAAACTGGGATATCTCTGAAAATGCAGTTCACTCTAATCACTGGCCACTTTTCATCTATTCAGGTACCTAACAGGACTTCTTTGTATTTACACGACCTAGCAACTGAAAAAATAATTTTGATTGGAATGATCTGTGTAGTTTAGTATTCCATTTCAGTTTTGGTTCTGTTTCTTTCTTTAGGTTTTAGTTAAGCTTCTTTAACAACATCTAACTACTTCAAACCTACAGTTTTTCAGGATAATTGTCTCCATGTATTTTAGGAGCATATATTTATTGTTGGGAATTGTTGTTACACAACTAAAACATTGCAATGGCCGCTATTGCAGTATTTACATTGGATATTAACACCTCTACAACAGAAAGGATAGGAAATTTGGTTTTGAATCTTCTGGTGAATATTCTGTGCCTTTGGATATCTGGGGTAAATGTCAGTTTTGACTGTTAGGTTTTAACAGAGCTGAAGGGACTGAAGTCCAGGCTTTGTTCCTGTTTTGTATAATTGCGTTTTAAAGTGTGTTGCTGGGCATCTTTGAACTGTACAGCTGGAGTAGATATCAGGTCTGACTGCAGCCTTGTGGCTCTTAGTTGCAGCATATTTGTAAAGTATATGCCTGACATAGTGACTGTTCTATATTTTTGCTTGCTTGTATTGTCTTCAGTTACTAATTTAGCTTTCTTTGCCTCTGCATTTTTAATTTTTTACAGGAACAATGTGTCACAGATCTTCATAATCTCATTGATTTAAGGATGTTTTTTCATGGTTGTTCAGTGTTGTGCTTTCTTCAGATGAAACAAAATATTTGGAGTTTTGTCAGTGACAGTGGCTACACTCTTTTAGTTGTGAATATCTTGGCCTTGCCAAGAACAGTATATCCCAAAGAAGTGTGATATGTAAGGAGTGCATATTTTCAAGTTGTTTAGATGGAAAATGGAGCCAATGCATTAGTCACCCTGTTTCGTTTGGCTTTTTCTGTGGTTCATGGCTCCAAGAAAAACACCTTTGTCCAATTCACATGCAAAGGGAGAGGCAGGATGTATCTTTTAAATAACAGCAAACTTTCCAATGAAAAAATAATTGTGACAGTACCATGTGCCTGCAAACACACAAAATAGGCAACATTATTATTTTGTGCAAATTGCTCATTTTAAATTTAGTCTCTTCAAAATATCTGGGTGCTTTATTTACTTGAAAACTTGCATTTGGAGCAAATTGTCTAAGATTTTATGCTAAGTATCCATATTGATGCAGAGTGATTCCAAGCAATCCTGACACAATGCATTTTGGGTGCTCTTTGAGCTCTGAAAAGTATGAGTTTGTCACTGAAGTGATGTTTTGCATACAGCTGCCATCACTCCATGTGGAAGATCTCTTGGTTGTTGTACCCTTAAACAACCAGCACAGGCAAGGACAATCTTGGTTATGGAAGATTCTTCCCTAAATTATACATCATTGTTGCAGTTATTTCAACCTGAAAAGAATCTTATGTAACTATATTCTTTGCCACTTTAGCACATTTGAATCTGTTTTACTTCTTTTCTGATGAAGTGTTGAATAAAATGATCTGATTAATTGTCACTGGTATTTAGGTCTCCCAAGTGAAATAAATCAAGTGACATCTAGGAAACCAGTCTCTTTTCCATTTACATGTAGTTCTCTTGGGTCCCCAAAATGAAAAAAACCAGCTAGTTTATTTGCTGAGGTGCAGCAATTGAAATGAGAGCCTATTTTAGATTGTTACAAGTTCTTAATCTTTTCACAACTCTCCTTTATAGTAAAACTGGGCTTAAATTGCTTTTTACGTAGACTACATCTTGCATTTAAAAAAATATTTTGTATTGCATCAGAATTCTACTCTTCAGGTTTTTCTCATTTTCTTCCTTTTCTAAAACTGAAGTTTACTCTTGATCCAGGAAAGATGTACAGTTTTGTGTTGTTTGGTGTTTTCTTGTGTTTTTTTTCAAAGCAAAGGGTGTTTGAAGTCAGTAGCATCTTCTACCTGGAAAAATATTTTTGTGATACTTTTATTCCTCCTGTATTAAAATTTAAAAAATAAGTACTATTTGGATGGTCAGATATTGCAGATGAACTTTCTGATGGTCAAATAAAAATTGTTGTGCCCTATCAAATGTTAAGGGTTTAAAAAGATGTCTTCATACTGGCCTCAGGTGTTCAGTGTCTTAAAACTGCCAAGACTCTGCTGGTTCTGTGCATGCAATAGGGTTTCTAGGTAATGTGCCAGGCTCGTATTGTAGAAGCACACTGGCCAAACAGGGGAATACTGTTCTTCTCCCAAAGATCTTAAACCAAAATAAAATTGAGGTGTGAAATATTGACCTATGTGTAGCTCAAGAAAGGAGTGTCTGAAAAGTTGCTTATTTTTCCTGGAAAGAATTTAAAGCAGGGAGACTAAAAAAACACAATAAAATAGGATCCTTATTTTTACATTCTGTTCTGTATTGTTCTGCCTGGAGGAAGGAGCTCTCTTTGCTTATGTTTTGTACTCTGTTAAGAGTTTAAATCCAGAGCTCTATCAGTGGAGAGGAAAGAATAAATTCGTTTGAAGTAACTAAATGCAAACACACCTGTAGGCTTTTACTTTGAGGACTGAGCTGTTGCAAAGAAAGATAGTATCACTGCTTTTCAAGTGTGTTGTAAATGACAGATTCAGGAGTATCCTGGAGTGTTGAGGAGATGGTAGAGAAGCTGAAGAAAACTTGTCATGGTCTGAAATGGTTTTTAATTTCATCTTGTGTGTTCAAACTTTCTAATATTTGGAATAAAGGAGTGTTTTAAAACATGTAACTGCTTGATGCAAATTCTTTACAAAGTATTCCCCAATGGTAAATGAGCTGTTTGCTGTCTACTTAATTGAATTGAGATATTGCTGGGTTTCTTTTCTACTTAGTGCATCCCTTTCTTTGTTTTACAGAGGAGGTTGCACTGTTTGACAGAGCCAGATACTCTTCCAGTGTAGTTGGCATTAATTGAGTAATGCTAACTGATGCTTAATTGAGCCTGTTAGCTCAAAATCTGTCCCAAAAATTTACTGGTAGTAGTCACCTACAGATAGACAATGTGAGAGTATTGAATTGATGAATGAAATAGAGTGCTAATTTGAGTCTTTATGAAAAGCATGCTATAAGTAAAGGGCTGAAGGGTTTTACATGTCTGTAGCAAACCCCATGCACCTGGTAGTTTGGCTCGCAGGCCTTTAGGTTAGCTGGTGCTGTAGAGAGCTGTGCCATTATGTTTGTCCTCATGTATGTCTTAATCTTAAACAGGGTTGTCACTTTTGAGTGTCAGAGCTCATTCAGCTCAAGTAAACTTAAAACCAGTAATTCAGTAGTTGAATTGGAGCTTTGTGTTTTGGGTACCTTTTTTTCCTTTTGCATACATCTAGGTGTTCTAAATACAGGGCAGGAGTGTTCAGGAATGAATTAATAGCTCAAAATGTGTCTGATGGGAAGAGACATCAGCACTTGACCTGTGGTAGTATTTTGAACAGAAGGATGGACTGCTTAAAAATCTTCTGAAGAGAGGGTTTTTTTTAAGTGTATAATGTTAAGGAAAGATTCAGAACATGTCTGTGAAACTTTGTCCTATGTAAAAAAACCTGGGGATATATAATCATGCTGTGCTATCGTTGCAGCAAGTTGTGGACTGTCTGTCCACTAGTTAGAGATTTAGAAATGTTCTTGCAGGTTGAGTCATATCAGTGAGTTATGCAAAAGAGGGAATTTTTTAATAGGTTGTTTTTTCCTCTATATCATCAGGTACATCTTGTGACCTGTTTAGTCCATGATACTATAACCAATATATTGAAGCTACATGGTATTGATTATTCAATTATGAAACAATTATGGAACAATTATGAAAGACTGTTTTCTGTATATCTGTTAATGATGGGACAAAACCCAAGTTGATATTAGATAACTTAGAGAAAAGCAAATATTTTAAAGTGCATGGATAATAAACGTACATGTAGATTACAGATCTGCTTAGATAGAATCTTGTTTTCTACAGGTGAGCTCAACAATCCCCTGCTGGGAAGAGTTTAAAATTTCGGCAGGTCTCTGGTTTTGTGTGACTGTTCTACAGATGGGAGGGGTATTCAAATCAGAAAAAATAATTATCTCCATGTGATTTTCATTCTTACTCCCTCACACATCCCACTGGGTGTTCCCCTTTGCCACAGGTGGTCCTCAGATGAAGCAAGGGCTAACTGCTTATCTAAAAAGCCTAGAGATCAGTTTTAGAATACTGTAACTTTCAGTCTGGTGTTGTCAGGTGTAATTGTTGTGCAGTGTCCCCATGTGGCTCATTCTTCACAGTCAAGCAAGTACAGTCTTCTAACACCAAGATTGAGAAATTGAGTCACCTCTTTGAAGATCCCAAGCTTATTTTGCACAAAATGAATAGAATTATTGTCCCAAAGACCTGCACATATTGAGGTGTCTGTCTTTTTCCAATTGTGCTCTTAAAAACTAGATCAAGGTTACTATCAAACAAATAGTAAAAGACTGCAGGTAGCATTAGTATACTTAAATTTGTGGCTCGCATTTTCAGATAATTTTATAGGTCTGTTTTGCTACTGCGATCTAACTCTGACTAGGAAAATGTTTTATCATAGGTTTTGAAACTGCAAAGTCCCTTGCACTGCATGGGGCACATGTTATCCTGGCCTGCAGAAATATGTCAAGAGGCAATGATGCTGTGCAACGTATTCTCATGGAATGGGTAAGTGAATGGATCTAGTGTCCAACAATAAGGTCTGTTTTTCAAGATGTGAAGTCTTTTGTGCAGAAGTAGTTAAATAGATATTACATTGCCATGCAAGAATCTAAGGAGGGAAGCATTTGTCTTATTTTGTAATATCCTGTTCAGTCACTGGTATATATATCAGTGATAGAGATTTTTCATCTCATATGACTTGATTGGACTACAAAGTTTGTCATGCTGTTATCAATGTTACGTACAGATGCTTTTTAAGGGTAAAAATGTTTCCAAGAACCATTGAGGCATGTTTCATAGTTCATAGGACAGGATATTTCCAGAGCCAAAGTGTGTAATTAATGGAAGGATAATGTACATACATGTATTAGAGGCAGCTGCTATTTTTTCCTGTAGTTTTTATACTAAGAGACATTTCAGAAAATCATTCTTTACAGTTTTCAAAACAAAGAATGTTTCCATCCTTTTTTTTCTCAGTCCGTCAGACCCAACAGCACTGATGCCAGGCAAGCAGCCCTCTTTACAATTTTTATTATTATATTCCTATGAAGGGTTACAGGGTAGTTTTGTCTGAGCTTCCTATGACTGCTGACTTCTAGGAGATAATGTATTGACATAATCCAACACACTTCAATAATAAACATCAGGGTCAGATTCTTGTAATTTTCTTTCCTGCTAAAATCAGTGATGAATGTTTTATCGTTATTTCCCAAGCTCTGAAAATACTTGAACTGCTCCCAGATGTTATGGAAGAGCTTTCAGTAGTATTAATATTTACACATAAGTAGTCTACAGTTAGTTATAATATTTATTAGTGCAAAATAAGCAGTGCTTACTTACAAGTATTTCCAAATAAGTGATGCTTATATTGCTAATTTTTGTAACCATTAATTTCTTAAAAAAAACCATTTTTGGATTTAGGCCTTTTTCTCTTGCCTAGATGATAGCAATGATTTATAGTAAAGGGTTAGGAGGGAAAAATGTCTTCCTTGCCTTTTCAAAGCTTTCCATGTTTTTTATTTCAACACTGTGAAATTCCAAGAGAATTCCAAAAGGGGCAATCATAGAATGTGTTGCTTAAAGTTTGTCTATCAGTTCTCTTTCAATAGAACTGGATTTTGGGGTATTAGGTCTTTTGAATTTAGTAGTCCTAGTCCAGCTAAATAGAGCCATATATGTGTGTGTATATGTATGTTTTTATGTAACTAAAATAAAATAGTACTAAGTACCTTGTGTTTTAAAAATATCTCATTACTCTTAATTCTCTGAGCACTTTGATGGCAATGGGTGTTCAGGAGTACTCAATACCTATGTTATCTCACCAAAAGTTAATGAATTTTTAATTGAATGAAGATTGCTGAAGGTCAAATTACTTCTGAAACTCTGTTTACTAACAGTTTTCAAATTCCAGTTGTTCAGGAAAGAATCTCATCTGTAGACTGGGTAGCTGGAAAGCCTTCAATACATCTTTACAATGGTTTTGTTGTTGTTTATTGAGAGGGACTAATTAACTTTGATTATTGCACTAATATTATGGCACTTTGACAGTCTCTCAGATTTATGACTCTGGGAAAATAAACAAATGAAATGCAGGTGCTGGAGCAGAAAGAATAAGTTATTACTGAACTTTAATTACTTGGAGTATGTAACCAGGAGAGAATTAGTTGATTAATTACAAGATGCTTAAAATTTATATCAAATTGTAAGCAATCTTGAGGAAAACAAATACAGAAACCTGCCCCAAAGTCAGTTACTGAAAATAATGAGACAAATATTAATTTGATTGATTGATACTAATAATAAAATATCGATTTAAATATTAATGTTAGGTGTGACTAAGAGCAGGAGGTTGTTAATTGAAAATACTTTCCTAAAATTAAAGAGTTTAGGGAGAATGTTAACAATGTCTCCATATGGTTCAGATGAATTCTCAATATGCAGCTGCAACTATCCTGCTATAAGGAACTTGAAAGCGTCCACAATATTTTGCTTCTTGAGAAAGCAAAAATATTGAAAAGAAATTGGTTTACTTTTCAATTTGTAACATTTTTTAAAAAAAATATAGCTGTTTAGGATGTGGTCTTAAAAAGCCTCATGTTCATGTCGCTCAGGCAGTATCCTTCCTAGTTGTTTTATGCTCTAAATTTCTGAGATTAAGTCTCTGAACTGCACTATGAATACTGTCTTCCTCCAGCACTCTTAGGAGTAATTAAGTGCCTGCTTTTCAACTAACTGTCCAAATGTCATGCTACTTGCATGAACTATACTTTTATCCCTATAACCCACCAACTTTGTCATATTGAATTCTGGTGCATTTACATGTTATCAGTGTTGGTAATAAATTTGGTATTTCCATAATAATGTGTTTATCCAAAGCCATGTGTATCCTAGGCTGTCTTTTCTGTGGGCTTTTTTTTTTTTCTTTATGCTTTAGTACTTGAGGTTTAAATGTCTGCCAAGGAACATTTCCTTTTTCATTTTTATTGTTTGATCCAAGCAGGCAGAATAACAATGTATTCAGAAACAACTGTGGTTATTTCAAGTTTTGAAACAATTATATAATTGCTAGTATGTGTTAACTAAAACTTGAAATATATATATATGGAAAAAAAAGTACTTAAGAAAACAACAGCCCTACCACCAGCTACCACCAACCACCACCAAACCCCAACAATAAACTAAGCTTGAACCAAACCTACTGTAGTGCAGCATCTAGAAACAGAGTGCACCATGTGTAGCAGTACTTAAGGAAGACATCCAGCCGGTTTGGTCCCTTAGTGAGTCTCTTTGAGGCATCCTTGTCTGCAATGCCATAAACTGATTGTCTGCAGAAAGGCTGCCCTCTTTTGGGCCTGTTCTACTTTTAAGTAAGCCCTTAGGAAAAAACAACAACAAACACAAAAAACCCAAAACGTTTTAAATCAGCTTTTAGTGAAAGCTATAAATAATTTTATAAAGAGAAAATGGGACAGCTAAATGGCTTGAAAAATTCTAGTTGTTAAGGTTTAGAGAAAACAGAAGGAATAATGGGAGAAAATAAGATTTTTCAGATTAGCTACCATTATGCTTAAAAACAAATTCAAACTGATCTTAATTGGTTGTTGAGATAAATCTAGAGAACTTTGTTTTTAACAATTTATGTCTAAAGATCTCTTTCATATGGTTTGAGCTGTTTGACTAGGGATTACCACCCTTATAAACTTGCTAATTACTTTAGATAACTAACATTTGTTTGCAACCTACAGTATTCCAATTATTTTCTCTCTGAACTGCAGCAGGATTTTGCTAATATTGCAAATAGAGGGTAATTGCCTTATGTAAAGTGTTGTGTCAAGTTTTAATGTGACTGGTCTAGCTAGTCTGTCAAATGTAATTTTTATAAAGAGGTATAGTGGATTATATTACTACAATGTAATGTATTATGTACACTATATGCATATATATGGAGAGAGAAAGGAAGAGAAAGTGTGTAAAAGAAGCAGATAAAGAGAGATCAGTATAGCCTTGCATTTGGTATCTTGAAAATTAATGTTGTTCATGCACAATGACATTCAGTATCAGTTTAAAACTGATAATTTCTTGCTCAGAAAAGAGGAAATGAGAATTCTAGAGTTATGCTTCTTTTTAATCAGAAAGAAATTGTCAAACATAAATCTCTCCTTGAGTAGTGAAAAGGCCTGAAAGCAGCCAAGAAAAAATATCAATACTTTGCAAAGGAGGAATGATTGTTCCAATTTGCAGCTTAATTGACTTTAAGGCTTAATGAAAAACACTACAGTGCTGTTTGTGCACATAGTTGCTCTGAAGAACATTGAAATCTATGCTTCATGAAGAGAAGCTAGGTAATTTATTTTACATTATTATTGACATAATTTTCTAATTTGAGTATGAGCAGACTGTTTGGGTAAGACTGCATAGCTCCAGATGTTAGGGTATTCTCAAAGAAAATTCTTAAGAATATGAATGAAATATTTCATAAATCACAGCTTTTCTAGCCAAGAAGTTGTCATTTATTTATTCCTGTCAAATAGTCTTTGAAGTAGATATTAAAAGAGAAATTGAAAGTTTAATATTTCATTAAAAGTGTGTTTCTTTTGTAATTATTCCTCAGTGTTAAGCCTACAACTACATCAAAGATTTTATCAAAATGTGAAAAGAAAATTTGTTTTTTCTTTATATGTGAAAATGTAGAAGGTAGATATTTGACAAGAGAGAATGGCCATGAAGAACACCAGCAAAATAAATGTGACTCCTTGCTGTAGCCCTTTCCCCAAAGTATTATCCACTCAAGGAGTGATTCATGTTCTTGAATGAAATTAAAACCTGATAAGCACCTCCCTGTATTCCAGTTGCCATCCTGCCAAGCGCAGGAAGATGAGTTGCAAACTGGGCACGTTTACAGGGAACATGGGCAGCACTTTTCAGGTATTGACTATGACCATTTCCTCCCCAAGGAGGAGTGAATGATTTCCCACGTAGTGGTTCTTCTCCATGGTGGCCTTTGGTTTATGACTTTTTGTGTATGTGGGTGAAACACAGGATAGCTCTGTAACATATGCTGCTGTCTTAGTCTCATTAGTATAATCTCTTTATACTAATGGGTACTGATCTTGATAGAGAAGATGGAAATTCCTCTTCCCATGTCCCATAGATAAATTAGATGTTAATTTTGTGAGCTTTTTCTGTAGATCAGTCAGGCTATTAATACATTGTTTCCATAACCAGGACTGTGTAAGCCTATATTACAACCAGCACAAGAAAGTGCTCTTGAAATTAATCCCTAATCATTCATGTAAGTTAATGATTCACAATGGTTAGTGACAGATTTTCATTTATGGAAAAAACTGAAGAACACACAAAATATGGCTTTGGAGGTGTGGTAAACACTGAATGAAGCCACAGTCCGTTAGTACAGAGTTGAAGAGTTTCAAAGTGGTGTGAAATAAAAACTGTCAAAAAGGAATATCTTCAAAACAGAAAACATTTCAGCATATATTAGTAAAGCACATGCATTTCTGTGAAAGTATTTTTTACAATATTGTGGTGGTGTTTTCTTATAAAGAATTGCATTGTTTCAAACCATGATATTCTAAAAACTATGTATTATTGCCTCATGTCATCACTGTGTAATATACAGTTATAAAAGCCTGTGATGCATAGACATATTTCATCTTTTGGTGCTCTGAATAGTGATTGTGTTTAAGAATTGAGAAAAAAGTAGTTATCCAAACCTTACTAAGGGGAAAAGGCCTTGCAGGAAGAAGCAGTGTCTTTTATTATCCTAACAGGTAATGCAATTAAAAAAAAAAAAAATCCATGTCAACTGGTCTCACTTGCAGCCATAGATACTCAAACTAAAGCATTATTGCCACTGCTGAGTCTAATACTTTTTTTTTGTTTTACCTTTATAAAGGAAATATATCCAGATCTTTCAGAAATGAAGAAATCTTTTGATTAACTGTAATTGCAATGAAACATGACCTTATGTTACTAGTGGAGAATTGCTATTATAAGCCTTAACCAGTACTCTAGCTGTTAAAAGCTGATTGAGAACAGTATGAAGCAGTATGGCCAGACTTTGGCCATAATGTTCAAGAATTCTAAGTTTCTGTGAGTGATCTGCTCAACTGAGACACCTGGACAGATTGATGTGTTCTGCAAAGTTATTTTCCAAATGCAGGTGGATGGTGAATTTTTAAGTAATGGTAGAGATAATTTTTAGGCAGTAGTAGCATGCATACACAGCACTAAGAAAAACTAAATGTAATGCAGGCTGCTAATAGACTCTGTTAATAAGATGGAAAGCAGTTGCTTTTGTGTTTTAAGTCTCCTGACATGTTGTGAGACAGCAGGTTCTTCCAGTTTGCATGCCTGTGTATTGGGATGGTAACTACCCACATGGACATGTCTCAACCTGTCAGAGCTGCTGATCTTTGTTATCACTGAGAAGTCTGTGAACTTCAAGTGCTTCTGCCAGATTTGTCTCTGAAAACAGCTGTGAAGCAGTGAATGTAGCCATTGACAAGAGTAAGAGGCTTTTAATTATTTGTCAAGGAATTTGTGCTTAACCCCCCCCAAGTTAAAAACATTAAACAGTTTAATCAACATTTACATGGATGAATTGTTGAGATCTATTCTTTTGTACACTGTAAACATATGGCATGAATTTGTGCTTATTACAGATGCTGAGAAACGGGAAAGGCAAATATTTATATTACATTCATGTTCTACAGTAAAAACACTGTTCAGTTTGTTTATACAGTTCCACTGTTACAGTTTTTATGGTTAGTAATGAAACCACTGTAAAACAGAGTCTGAATTATATAGCAGATGTGTTAGGCCTTTACCTTTCAAGGTTGGGCATCCTTCTGAGCACTGGTATAATTTAGTTAGAGAGTTGATGCACTGGCTACAGCTGAACTGTTTCATACCTGCATCTTCATCTGTAGTTAACTCTGTACTGTTACTGTACTAGACAGAATTTTATTATGAAGATAAGTACGTTGATATTTGAAAGTAATAATCAGTCAGTGTGATTGCAGGAGGCTCTGAAGGATTTGGTGAGCATTTTCCAAGCATTTAGGACCTCGTATGGCTTGCATTTCCAGTATAAAGGATTAAAAACAAGATGTTTAATTTGATACATATTTTATTTCTCAATATAGTTCTCTTGAAAATATTTATAATCTGGTTCAACTGATGGCTGGGATTCAAAATAAAGTAATTGTTAAATGTGAAAGTAGATAAAAATGAAAATACTTTAAAATGTGGCTATTCTTTAGCTATTTGAAAAGGACTTACAGATATATTGTCAGTTTTTGGTCTTTGCTATACTGTACTGTGAACTACAGAATTATTGTTACATAAAGCAAAGATGATTAATATTCTTTGTAGGGAAATACTTTAAAATGTGGCTATTCTTTAGCTATTTGAAAAGGACTTACAGATATATTGTCAGTTTTTGGTCTTTGCTATACTGTACTGTGAACTACAGAATTATTGTTACATAAAGCAAAGATGATTAATATTCTTTGTGGGGAAAAATGCATGGTAGAAGTAGTTTAGGTCCATGCCCAAGGCATTTCCCTGCAGAGATTTACTTTTCATGATATTCATGCCCTTCATCAACTTCCATTGTAGTGGCAGCAAACAAAGGATTTAGTACTAGGTGTTCTCAGAACTCCATTATTATTTAATAAATGAAGATTAAGGAGTAGTAGACATAAACACTTTGTAATGCTGTTTTTTCTGTGTGTTTTTAATTATTATGTTGTTAAGCTTTTAGTTTGTTGACACATCTTTAAGTAGAGAATACTTTTTAATGGTGTTAATATAAGTAATTAATGCAGGAGAAAGTTTAGTAATGTCCAGCAAGGTGCAAGGGAATTTGAAGTGGTTTAGCACTATGAAATTGTTAAATGTGTAGGAAATAACATTTTTTAAAAGTCTGGTACTCTGTAAAAGGCAAAAATCTTTGCTTTTCTTCACCTTTTCCTCAGAGGAGGAAAAGACCAAGTAACGTTGAAATAAATGGGGACCTGCTTACCAACATAGATAAAGCAAGCAGAAAGATTTCTACTGATGATGAAAAGTTGGATGATGGTGAAGGAAAAGAACAGCAGATTAGTATTATACCTGGGAGAGATGATGGTACTTAAAACAAATGCATAGATGAAGATTGTTTTTATGCCATTAAGGAAGGGAAAGGCTGTGATACCCTCTGGGTAGGGTGTCCGTTGCTGTTTGTAAGCTGTTCTGATCTTGCAGTTCGCTGTAGCCTCATCAAACCATGGAAGAGTTTCTGTGGTTATTACTGCCTGTTTCACCCATTCCTAGGACAAGCCAAGATGCCAGATGAAGGATTTCTTAATACAAGAAGCATGAGGACTGTAAAATCCTTGCCGGGGCAGAGACTTTCAGAGATCTGAATTCCATAAGACCTGGCTGATGTGCCAATTACAGACTTTCTGTCATGATGGTGACTGCTGTTTAGTCTGCGGTTGTTCTTTTCTTCAGAATGGCCAGAGTTTATTAACTGTGGAGGAGTTGATCTGGCTAATTTTTAATATTTGGAAACAAAGAAACAAAACCAACAAAAGAATTTCAGTGATGATCTGATCCCTTCATCTTCTTCTGGTTTTGTGCCTTGTACAAGAGATTCATTGTTTCTGAAAATATCTTTGAATAAGGTGGCAAATACATAGGATGTATTTCTGTTTCTAATTCTGCATTTCTAGGCTGGATTGGAATTTTGTGGTAATATATGAATTTGTACTTCTGTAGACTGCTTACAGAAGCACAGAGCACTCTCATAGCTATGATATTGCAAGGTTTTTCGTGTAGTTAAGCGAATTTGCTGCCATTTCCTCCAGTGACTTGAATGGAGCTTACAGGGTGCAGGGAAGTTTTGTTTTCCCTGATACTTTACATAGACTAGTGTAACTTGAGTTTAATAGTTTTCTGAACCTTTCTCTTTCAGAATCTCTTTTCTAAAACTCTTTTGTGCTCTTGACATTGAAAACATATTTACTATAACCCAGGTAGATGCATTCTTACGTATACTGAGCTCTACTATCACTGGATTTATGGTTGTCAGTTCTGGGAGAGGAGAGTGCGATTTGAAGTGGCTGGTTATACGTTATTTTTTTTTTAGCTGTCTTCACAATTAATCTGATTGTTACATAAACTTGTAATATATTCCATTAATGAAGAAGACCAGCTTAGCTTATGGTAAATAAAGTACTAAGTGTTTATAGTGCATTTCATATTTTACATGATTCCCTTTATAATTTTGCTTATCTTTTCATTCTAATTCCCTGAAGGATGTATAAAAGAACCCCTAAAGAGAGTAATTACTGCTCTATTCCTTAACCAAGGCTCCTTTTGCAAAAAGAAATCTGAGCTGCTTTTTAAAGAAGGCAATTTTAAATAAAAATGCAAATAAGCTGCTTTGTAACCACATTAATTACCCACCTAGCCTCTTATTACCGTGTTTGTATTGTTTGCGAACACTATTTACAGTCGTGTGGAAATTACCATTCCTGGGTTGGAGGAAGGCTGTTGGTGGTGGGTTGTGCTTTGGAACCAATTAGAGTGAACCTTGTCTCCAGTGGGGCTCTTGGGAGAAGGCATAGCCTTGCAATGTCAAATAACAGCATTAACTCAGACTACACAGGCACCATGTTGTAATTGTATTATTGGTCCTCTTTTGCTTCTGCAATGAGTTTCATTTTCTGCGTTTTAAAACTAACAGGCAACATTGTGTCTCACTAATGATTTAATATGTACTGTGATAATTTTTTATGGAAGTCATGGCAAAATCCGGTGGGTCATTTTTGTCCCCACATTAGTTCTTTGCTTTAATTTTATAAAAAGTAAATGAAAAACTAATACTTACATTCAAGTTCTCCTAGTTTCCCATGTAATTGTATTTCACAGTAACCCCCCAGCTTTATTAGTTTATTTCATTATCAGAAGTGAACAGGATGGAGTATCTGCTAATAGTAGTCATAATTGGTATGTTAGCTAGAAAGAATTACATCGTTGTAGGTCTTCCAACACTTTGAAGAAACTGAATGCTTCATAGTAAAAAATAGTCCTGTTTAAGTGGAATGCACACTTGTTGCTGATCTAGTATGTTTTGTGTTCTTTTCTTGGTTTTCTGTGTCACCTTTTATTTTGAAATTGACCTTTACTCTAAAAATTCCTCAGAAAACTAAACCAAAGAGATGTCTCAGCATTCATGCTTTTGGAGTTACAAATGTTTTCAGAGCCCAAAAAATTTAGTTTAGACACTGGTTCTTTAAGATTTGTTTTCAAGGCCTTTTAACTAGTCTGCCAATATGTTGAATGAGTCTTTTGAAGTAGAAGAACTTTTCTCACTTGAGCATAGTATGGGGAGGAAAAAATTTAGAGATAATTTTTTCTTACTACTTCTGAAATTGTACTGCATGTATCTGCAGTACTGTGACAGTGTGATCATGTTTAAAGAATACTTGCTGATAAAGACAAAAATGTTAAGGTCTGAATCAGTTCTGTTGTAATGTTGAATATAGCAGAATAGGAAAATAGTAACTCCAGCACCAGTGTAGTAATGACTCTGCATAGTTGTTACACATTAAAAAAAAACAAACAAAAACCCCAATAAATTAATTGCTGGATCACTAATAATTCTTTACAGTGTCAAGGGACTGATGTGAGGGCATCAAAAGAAGCACTGATTTAGTTCATGATTCACAATAGCTTATGAAATTGTAGGTAATTATTTGGCTTATGACTACAGAGCTGTGCAAATGACAAAATAACCATAAATGGAGTTCAGCAGAAATGCAAAAGATGTATAGCAAGTAGACTTGCTAAGTAGAGTGCTCAGAAGGTGCTATTACTTGGTCTGCTTGTCAATTATATTTCTAAGTGTTTTATAACTATGAAGCCAAAGCATTGTGGTTTTTTGCTTATTTACTGTCCTTTCTAATTTCTCATCCTTTAGTTCCCTTTTATCCTGGCAACTTTCTTTAGAGAGGCTGAGTTGGAGACAGAAGAGTGCTGGACTTTGCTTGATCTCCTGGACTTCTTTTTTAATAGCCTGCTACTTTATCTTTTATCTCACATTTTTATATTTAGTGCTAGCTGTGAGAAATAACACTGCCTTTTTTTGAAAAAAATCTCCCTTTTAGCAGTGCATGCAGGGAACTATTATCATGTGTCCAGGGAGAAAGTGGTCCAAGTGGGGTACAAAATGTTCATGATTCTTTAGGTAATTTTACAAACTAATAATCAAAACCCTTGGGCTGTCCCAGACGTACTTATTGTACAAATAAGATGATATGTTATATGCTTATTTAACTCATTTTAGAGATTAGGGTAAAAAGATAATGATACTGTTGTGATGATATTAAATTAAGCATCATATATATTAGGAAGATGTAAATCTAAGGTATATCTATGTGCTTCTATTGAAAAAGATATGTTTATATTGCTTACTAAAAGGTCTGTTTCCAAAGCCCACTGGAAATACTATTTTTTGGTTGTCTTGAAGACTTTCTGGATCAAACCCTAAATATCTTTGTGCAAGAAGATTATTTTTAAGTGGCAGAACTTTAGCTATATGTCTGCAGCCATTTGTCCACCCCTAATTCACAAACATTGAGATATCTGCCAATATCTGCATAATTTGTGTTATTTAATGTCATATATGGAAAGGGGATTGCGCTTTTCCCTGCTTGTTTCTTTATTTAATTCTGGAACTGTGTTACTGAGAGTTATTAGAGCTGTGTTGCAGGTGTACACACAAGATATAACTACCCTTTCATTATGAAGCGAGGTAATTGAAAAATACTTATTTTGCTGCTTTCTGTTTTATGTCTTGGAAGGAAGCACTTCATGTGTGTACTTTCTGAATTGTGCTAGAGGGGAAAGCTTGTATTACTTCTGAATGTGATTTGTCCTGTTAAAAATTCATTTTGATTTTAACTTGTGATCTACCATGTGAGAGCTCTCAGCCAGAGTGAATTAGCTGTAGTGCTACCCCTACAGTGGGCGTCTAAACACTTTCTTTGTGTTTTCTAAACAGCAACTCCTGTTCCTTTAATAGTACTCTGTTGAGAAGTGGATGGTCATAGTGAAAAATTACATTAAAAATACAATCAAAATATTCCAATTTTCGCAATAGACCACTATTAATTTTGTCCCAATAAAGATGCTCAATGTACAGTTTTGCAGAAGCAGCTTGTTTACCCAGTGTTCAACAATAAGCAGTAGTGATAAACTTGTTCTTTACCGTATTTCATTTGAGGTCACTTAAATAGAGAATTCAGCAATAAACTTTGCATATCAAATAGAAGTATTAGAATGTAACAAAGGAAATGTTTGAGGTATGTTTTTTGTCCATCTGTTTTTGATGGAGACATGTAGAACAAGCCTTGAACCACCTAAATAAATCTTGAATAACTGATGCTAGCTTCTGAAGAATAGAAGAAAAATTAGCATAAAATGTTGCTACTTTTTTCTTAAGTGTTCTTAAGTTACTTAAGTTCTTCTTAAGTGTACTTAAGTTAGGGTAGTGGCTGGACTCAATGATCCTGAAGGTCTTTTCCAATCAGAGTGATACAGTGATACTGTGTTGCTGTTTTAA
This sequence comes from Chaetura pelagica, assembly GCF_000747805.2. Lineage (NCBI taxonomy): Eukaryota > Metazoa > Chordata > Aves > Apodiformes > Apodidae > Chaetura > Chaetura pelagica. Next base: position 4,654,549 of record NW_009970717.1, read on the forward strand.
TTTTGAGTAAAAAAAAAATCCAGATGTCTTTACCTTGGACTTGTACTTTGCAGGTGACTGTTCCAGGTTCTCTAAATCCTTAGTGTTATACAGATGGCCAGCTATGTAATTTGTAAGGCAGTTCTGGTCTTTTGGTATTCCCTAATTCTTACAAGAGATGCAGTGTGATCTGGCTGTAGTTTAGTTCTAGCTGAAACAGGTTTAGGTCTCTTAGGCCTTGAGTATTTGTTGCTTGTGATGAGAGAGCTTTTTGTACTTAAGTATCCTAAACACATGATGTTAGGCAATTTTGAAGGAGATCTTAGATGAGTTTTACATTACAGAATCTTGACAACATGGTTGGCTGGTGAGGCATATCTGATCCAGTTTAGTTGTACTGATAGATGCCCTTTATTGAAGACGCAGTTAAATTGCTAAAAATATCTTATGGTTAATAGACCCTATTTTGCCAAGGTGGAATGGAAATAAATGCATCTTGCTGATGCAAGCTTTATGCATACCTGAAATTCTATAGCAGCAAAGAAAACTGCAGCAGGTACAGATTTGGTCTCAGCAAATAAGGAAATGTTATCGATGTTTGGTTTTAAAAGAAAACATAAAAATGACTTTGTTTCCTTGTTTTCTGTAGAGTCATCTCTATTCTGATTTCCCTGGGAACCAAGGCATGCTCAGTCACTGTATCTCCTCTTCCTGGTCTGATAACTTTTGGTCCCATAGAGTGTTTAGAAGCAAATTTTTGAAAAGGATAAGATCCTTGGGATAATTAGGTTCCGTTAAGCATTGAGCTTTATGAAAGTGTAAGTGAAGTTACTGGGCAGAACTGAAGAGACTTCAGGCCCCTAGACATCAGAGAACCCTTGAGAATAGGTGGGAAAGAAAGTATAGGATCCAGTTCAGTGAAAAATGTCAGTCTGGACATCTGTTCTGCCATGGCATGTTGGGTGTTAAGAGTTGTCACAGAAATGCTCATATGCTGTGTGGCAGAATGACCTGTGTACTACCTGCAACCTTAAAATAGGGCATTATGACAATTTAAGTGGTGGTGACTCTGAGGGTGACGTTTATGCCTTGTGTGATCAGACGGTGACTCTGTTTGAGGGTGACGTTTATGCCTTGTGTGATCAGAGTTTTATGAAGATTATACCATCTTGTAATTTTTAGGAGTTGGTCATTAATGTAGTCATGTTTAACATGTTATGGTTACAAACAAAGACGTGAATGCATGTACTCATTTCTAATTCATTTGTGTAATTATGTTTTATAATCTAGGTGTTTGCGAAGCAGAACATGGTACAGCCCATTTACTGTCTGCTGTAGCTAATAAAAAATAATAGAATGAAATAAATCTTGAAACTAACTTTAATTGTAAGTATAGATTAGTTGTATATTATATCTTTGTTATGTTTATTTTTCTGCAATGTTGCAGGTTTGTAGAGCATACCAATTAGCACAGTTATTCAAAGTAATGAGTTAATTGCTGTAAATGCTGAATGTTATTTCTGTGATAATACAAAATACAGAACTGAGATTTAGAAAAAATGTAGGACTAGAAATAAAGGGAAAAGGGAAATGGTGACAAGTATGAGATTGGTTAATGTTACAAAGATTTTGTCAGTGATAATGTAGATGAGAGAATTAAAAATACATAAAGAAGTATAACAATTAAGAAGAATACCTCAGCATCTCAACTAATACCGTTACAAATGTAGATACAGAGGAGGTAAACCTGTATGTTTCACTATGCATTAATGTATAAATTAAGAAAAGGCAATGTGGCTGAATTAATCTGAAACAGATTACTGTTCTGACGCTGCGTGTGTTCCCTCGCTGGAGCCTCCATTGCTTTGTAACTCATCTCCCACTGATTGGTAGCCTTCCGTGTCAGCAGTGCTTCTCTGCTACCTGAGGCACTAAGTGTTGTCAAGTTTGGTTTTGTGAATATGTTTAAAGAGTAGAAAATGCCTCTAGCTTGAAGTAGGGTGTTTTCCTTTCAGAGGAACAGTAGTAAATCCTACCGTTTTGAAAGCTGTGTAGTATACCTATGAGAAATGAGCTGATTCACAGTTTCCTTGAGCATGCACACTGTAAGAGATATTAGTAACTTCCTTCAGCAGCATCCCACTTAGAGTAACTTTGAAATGCTATATTTCATTCTGTCCTGGTTGAATTAACCTTACATTTTCCTGTGAAATGGCATGACTACCTAGAGAAAATTTAAAGCGTACTATGTACATTTGCACTTCAGGGGAAGAAAAAAAAGGTATCCAGGGTAGTATTTAGGCATTAAATATTTACTTTTCAATCCAGAATTGGTTGTCTCCCATTCTAGTGCGGATTTGGTAATGGAAACTGGTGCCATGCACTTCTCTGCTTAGCTTTTTTAATAATGAGAGGAATATTAAAACTTCCAGTCAGTTCTGATGACAGTGGATTTTTACATGCCAAAGGCTTTGCTTTATAGAGAGGCAGCATAAAACTGTTATTTTGCTTCCCTAAGTAAAGGAAAAGCTCTTCCACTTCTTTGAGGAGTTTCTGGAGTCCTCTCTCCTGCACCAGCAATTCACAGCTCTGTAAAGCTGAGAAAAGTAATGCACAAACCTGAAAGCCCAGACATTCAGGTTTATCTGTTTGGTCCTGTTATGACAGAAATCATTACAAGTTTGATAGATGTATTTATAAAGACTTGCTTCAATATTTAAAGTACATCTATTCCAGTGTTCCTCATTTCAAGCTTGGCTGTGGATCAAGATGAAAGAAAAATTAAATTGTATATTGAAGAGCTGTTAATTGAACTGCACTGCATTTAGCAAGGGAGCATCAGCTTCAGGCAGTCAATACTACAGAGGATTTTTAATGTACTGTATCACAAGATTGTCAGTTTGTGTTGGAGAATGCAAACAGACTGCTTCGGCTGGCGATAAAGCCCTGGAAACTTTTAAGTTGTTGAGGGGAGAAAATGTTATTTTGCTTTGATATATGGTGACAAAGCTGTTGATAGAACCAGGAGCAACATTTTTTTTTTTTTTAGCTGAATATTATTTGAATGTTTTTATTGATAAATGCTGATTGCCAAGTATTCTTTAAATGGGTAGAGATTGTGTACTGATTTTTTTAATGGGAGCGGAACAAGTCCCACAGAATTCTTGAACTTGTACAAACATTACTTTGCAATTTGACCAGCTCCGAAAGTCTCATTTAAAAATATTAGTTCTCTGCAGATATAATTCTAAAAAATAGCATGTCAAAAAGCTTTAGAAAAGCTTTAGAAAAATGTTATCTCCCTTTCCTAAGGCAGTGTTAATTTCTTTTGTAGTTAATCTTTTGCACTGAAATTTAGTACATTTATAGTTAAAGATTCTTTTAACAGCTAAATTATTTTTGCACGTCTTCTGGGATAACGTGGTCTGTTTGGTGTTCAGTATGAAATACTTTTCATTTTCTTCACTGATAAAAATGAAATAACTAGAGGCATTTATAGAACCAGAACAGATTTAGGGCTATGGTGTTAGATTAAAGATGAGCTATTCTGAGACATAGCTTGTTAGAGCTGTCATACTTTGGGATAAGATTCTTTTAACTTTTGGTAGCCTTTAAAATGCTTAAGATCCACTTTCAGAAAAAGCAGTGAATCTGAAACTTGTCAGTGGTTTTTAGATGTCAGTCTTTGGACTTTTTCATAAGGGTGGTAGGTGTCAAGTAAGTGGTAAACTTACAAATGGCATATGTTGCTGGTGCATTGTTTTCTCTTGGAGCAAAAAGGACTGTCTTGGAGGTTGGGTTTAGTCTGGTCCATCTTAGTACTTCTGTGGCTTCAGAGGAGACTGGGAGCAGCTTTCTTTTTCCAACACTCAAATACTATGTACTTAAAGAGGGTTTAATTCCAGTTATATGCAGGAAGACAGTCTTCATTAGTGTGAAAATTCGGATGGCCAAAAAAGATTTAATTTCTTGTGATAATTAAGTCTCACCAAAGTGGTGAAAGTCTTGTGGCTCCAAAAACAAAACAGAATAGCAGAATCCATGATGTGTAAATGCCTGACTTTCCTTCATTACTCTGGGGTTCTAGAAGCAAACTTTCTGCAGACATGACACCTGTTTAGGAAGGTGAAAGGTATTTAAACATATTTCATCCTGTGTCTGCTCACCCTGGTAGACTGTCAGTATGGATGTTACTTTATATGCTCTAAACTTTGTTACATTAATAGAATTGTCTGAAACTGATAAATGCATTAATTCAGAAGTCAGCTTGAAATCACACAGAAATAAACTAAAATTCTTCTGATTTTTATGTAGATAAATTTTGTATCTTGTGTGTAGTGTAAAGTTGCCTGATATGAGGGCCTTGTTCTGAGAACCATTTTAACATGAGTAAATCCATTAATGTAGTTGAAAATTAACTTAGGTGACAAAAAAAATATGCAACTGAGGTGACCTCCAACGTCAGGGCTCCATAATGTGATCAGTTTTGTTGTTGGAAGAACAGAAACTTTCTGTTGACCTTTCTGTGAAGAAAAGTTAATTTGGGTGCCTTCCCTGTGACTCTGAGGTAGTTAAAGTTGAAACGTTAATAGGCATTAAGAAGATGTGCATTTAGACTACTAGTTAATTTGTGCAAACTCCCAATCTCCTGGCTATCTAATGAAAAAATTGTATGTTACATATTTCTTTATGCACTGTGTAGCTGCATGAGGCAATATCTTTAAAATGTAAAATAAAAGCCTACAAAATGCACAGTCTGATAACAACAACAAATCTAATCTAAAGTGACAACTGGGAGACTTTCCCAGACGTTTTTCTCTTTAATGTAACATGACTTTAAATTGATGCAGCCCCACAGTGATTGAAAAACTCTCAGAGCTTGTCTCCCATGATTACATTTCTGATCTGTACAACTTAATTTTTTAACTGGGTGAATCTCACTTTTGCGAATGAGCAGTTTGTTTTAATAGGGGAGAGTTTCATTGATGCAAAAGCAATGGAACTGTAACACTGAAAAGTAATATTCCTGATAGTGATCCTGGTCAGCATCACGGACCTGTTCTTTATCTGAATGATACAGAAGTCATGAGGTGGATAAGTACTATATTGAATGCTGGTTTATACTTATCTAGTGAATTTAGTGTTTAATTAACACAGAATTAAGAGTAGAACAACTTTAGGTAATCTTCCACTCTGTCAAAATACCTTTGTTAAAGCATTTTAAACCTGCTTAAGGTTCTTTGTCTTGAAAACTGGCAATCACAGTTAGGGATGTGGGCAAGTAATAGTGTCTGGAGCTGAAAGGAGTGGAGGAAGATGAAAGAGGTTGCAGGTGTCCTTAGTAATATGGAAAAGGAAGCTAAAAAGGCCAAAAAAATTTACTTGAAACTGGCCACAATTTTTGTTTAGAATATAGTTGGAAAATCAAATATTGGTTTATAACTAAAAAATTAAGTTGTTGAAAATTGTAATTTTTTTATAAACCTTATTTTATTCTTACTTTCTCTTAGTACACAAGTACATACATTTTCTTCTCCTTTTTAAATGTACACAGTCTGAAGAATGTTATATTTAAAGCAATACTTGACAATACTTAACTGCTTCTGGGGCTACTTTCTAGATCTGTGTGCAGAAAAAATGGTCATGAGTAAGAAGAAATGTCCTGCGGTCAGTTTTGTAATACAAATTGTAAACATCTGATATTTATTTCTCTATTGCTACTCTCAAAAGCAGAGAACTATACCCATGGGCAGAAGCAGTGATTGGTTGGTATCAGTTGGAAATAAAGCCTTTGTAGCTGTGTTTTGTATCAGTGAGTCATTACAGTGTGTTGTTCTTTTGAGATTGTGCCTGACTTATGCCAGTGTGGAACAATCAGGGCTTCAGAAGACTGTGAACTTAATGCATAAAATGGTGGACAATATGCAGGACGGGTAATAGGTACCAGAGATAATCGTTCTTAAAGGAGAAGGCAGCGAGGTGGATGTTGTAGTCCTTAGGAACATTTCATCTGCCTTGATTAAAGATAACAAAGCTCTGGAGTTTCTGGAGGAAAAAACAAAGAAACAATTGTATAGAAATGTCATTTTTTTGAATAGTACAATAGAACATAAACTAAATGAAAATAGCAATTAAATATATTTAATATCCTTTCTATAAGCTGTAGTAACAAAACATTTTAGTTGATGCTCTCATTGCTTGAACACAAAACTTTATTTTGTGATCTACATCTGAAGCTATATCTGATGGTGATGATTGTCAGTCCTGCTTTCCAGTTCTTCTAGTTTAGTTTGCATAGCCTGCTCATATGAGCATTTCAGAGTACATCTAAACTTAATTAACAGCTCAGAGTCACCATGCAGGTGGGTTTTGTCAATATGGTTAACACAAATGTATAAATATAAAAATGTATAATAAAAAAAAATATAAACACAAATTCAGAAACTTCCTGATGGGCACCCACAAAACCCCTGGAAATTGTGAACATGCAAACATATTAAAATGTATATTTGTATTTTAAACTAGTTGAGCTACTTCATCTATTTAGCTGTATAAAACCTAGGGTCTGTGAGTCTTAAATTTGTTACCAAAAAGTAAAGTTTTCTTTGTAAGAACATAGTGAAAACTTTACTGTCTGGAGATTGATTATGCTGGATCAGTACTTTTGTTTTTAAGGGAAAGTCAATATTTAATGTTCCATTGTATTTAATTTGAGAAATTAAACAGTTTAGTATTTAATTGACTTTTTTTCCTCTGACTTCTGTTTTATTTAAGCAAAACCAGCTCTCTTCATATTGCTAGTTTGTTAGAGGACCATTCTGCTATGTAAAAACCTGGGGAATGAGCAGTGTGTTTCAAATAGTTCAGCTGTGTCTTTGGAGTATGATTCAAATAATGTCCAGTTGAGTTATTCACTCACTGGATTGAGCTTTCAAAGTCCCGTATGAGGTTGGAAGGGGTTGATTTTTCTTTCAGTGGTGAGCAACACTGGAAGTACTTGCCATTTTTCTTTCATTCTCTTTCCATGCCAACTCCTGGAGAATAGAAATGGCCAGGGAATGGGAATAATGGTCATTTCTACCTTTAGTCTTATCACCAAACCCCACACACTTGCAAAGAACAGTCTTGGCAGAGCTGTTTTCTGTAGCAGGTTGGTGAAGATTCTTGTGCATAGCCTTTCTTCATCCTGTTTCTCATCCTTTATTCAGCAGACTGTGAGGTTTACATTTTGAGACCTAACCTAACCCATCTTTACCAAGGTGACTGTGGGTTTATCTATATTTGCCCTCCAGGATATTTTTAATTAGATATAAAGGAACGAATACATTACTTTAAATTATTTTGATTAAAGAATTCTTGCACTGTCATTAACAATGAGTTAAATGAGCTAAAACTTCCTTCTAGTTCCCTATCTTTTGATGAGGAAACAAAGGAGTTCTTTGCATGATTAAGATTTGTGGTATCGTGCCTGAAATGAGAAGCCATAATACATGCTTCATAATTTGTGTAGTTTTTTAACTCCTGCATGACTACTCTTCTTCTTGTGACTATTTTTACAGCTGGTTTGTCATGTTTTTCTTTGATTTCAGAGGCTGACATAATAATTTTAAATGTTTTTATTTTTCCCTTATTGCTAAGGTGACTGATTCCTGAGGCACCTTGAAGAGAGTTGGCCTTGAAAATTCCCGAGGCTCTTTAAAAACACCAGATCTGGCTGGTTTTAGACACATTATACTGAGTATGAATTTTTGATAGTGGTAATTAAACTATAGTGAGGTGTCTGACAACATCTGGAAAACTGAGGGCCAACAAACTAATCCCTTCAGTCACTTGAAGTGTGCCAGGAGTACAGAAAGTTTACAGATTTTTACTTCCTGACATGACAGAATAGCAGCAGTTTCAACAATATATACAGAGAGCAGTTAAAGAAACAAAGGTTGTTTGGTCTTGGAGAAAGATGATGCTTCCAATGAAAAAGGAATTAAATTTTGGTGTTGATAGAGCTTTTGGCTAGGTCTCAGAATATATTATTGTGGGAAACTGTTCTTTTCTTCCCCACAACAACAGCACACTTTGGGCTATTTACCTCTTCATTATTTCTTATCTTGGTCATTAGAGCTCTATGTAAAGTTCAGGCAAACGAGCTGCCCATGCCAAGTCAGGTGCCGAAAAACTATCAGATAGTCTTTAGTATCTTGAGGCTTTTAAAAAGAAAGATGTAATAATTTGCCTTGTGGATTTTGATTAATCTCAGTTTTAAACTCTGCCTTGCAACCATGAAAAATCATTAAATATTGCAAGATTCAGAGTTTTCTCAGAAAAGTTGCAGATGCATTTTTGCATCCATCATTTTGTGAATGGAAATTGATTTCTTAGAGCACTGGACTCATTTGGCATCGTTTTGAATGACTGTTTCGGAACATGTAGAGCAGAACAACTAAGGTATTATATCTTTTATATATACATGTTATATCGCAAGGGTCTTTTCCAACCTGAATAGTTCTATGATCTGGGATCAGTGGGTTGTTGACATGGGATATTTTCCTGTTGTCTTTTAACTTCACTCTCCAGCACAATAAAAGCTTGCATAATTGGCTTAAACTGCAAGGCTGAAGATGGCAGGTTTTTTGAAATATTGGGTAACACAAACTGTAACACTGATACCTTAAGAGTAGCAAAGGTGCATATTCTGCTAAATAAACTTCAGTAATTACTTTAGGGGTTTTTCCTCTGCAACATTGTAATTTTTCTAGTTTATATTCTTCACAGACTGCTGACCACAGTGACAGTTTTGCTGTTCTTGTATAAAATAACTCACACGTGTGTGCACCTGGTCTTCATTATTGTTACATTGCATATATGGTAATGGCAAATGGGAAATTTTCTTTTCTGATTTCTGCTGATGACACCTCGTTTTAGGTACAGCACTTTAAAAATACATTGTTCATTAAATGTTGATATCCATTAAGCACCACTAACAGGTAAAAGGACTGTACAAAACATTCATGCAATTTTCATAACAAGAAGGTATTTACTATAAAATGCTAAAAAACCCTAAACAAACCAAACAACCCCACTTTAATTTTATTGAACTGCCAATAATAAATCTTCCTGAGGCAAATATATTTGGAATAACAAAACTGGAGCAAACAAATTTCAAGAAAAACTTTTAAGAAACAAAACCCACCTGTATAATGTACTGGCTACAGAACAGAGACTCTGAAAAGCCTACTCTTAAAAAAAAAATAATAAAATAGCATTGAGAGTATAACTAGAGGTATGGTGATTAAAATCTATATTGGCTGAGTGAATTCACTTCCATGTTTTAGTATGCTAAGGCTAATTTGTCCCACTGTATTTTAGAGAAATCTATCTTCTTATTGATTTTGTTTTTCTATAAATGTGTGACTCTGAGAAGTTACTTCCAAACATGTTTGTGTGCCTAACAAGATAGTGGCTGGGAGGTTGGCTACAGGCAGAGAAATACGGAGAACTATTGTCTCTGAAGGGATGAATAACATCAGGATTGGTGTGTGATCTCTGTCGAATGCTATCTCTTACAGAGGTGATATGTGACTACAGCACCAGAAGCTGGTAGCTTTTGGACTGCACTTTTCAAAGAGTGTGGTAGGTTTGTTATATATTTCATGCAGAAGAAACGTGATGTGCTTGAGCTAGGATTTCTGAGTGTCACCACGAGATGTCACTATTTTGTTAGAAAAAAGTCTATCCAATGGCATGAATATCTGGGAAATAAATTATATAGCTCTAAAGGGTGAAAACGTAGGAATTTAAGGAAGAGAATAATGTCTTCAGATGGAGCATATGCTACTTAAATATGCACAATAAACTGACACGAACATCACTATTTCCAGGTTTATTAGTGTTCTGGTTTTCCACAGTAAAAGGATCGTTACAGGTTTTAACTCAGATGTCAGCAAATATTTGGGCTTTTACCATGGCAGCTGAGAGGGATAAGTCTTTCCTGTCATCTTTTTTTACAAAAATAGAAGATCCCTAAATATCTGATCCCTGAATATCTGAATGTGGAGGGTAGAGTACCAAATTACTCAAGGTCTGTCGGTCACCATCCCTACGGACATGGAGCAATAGTGACATCCTGTGGGAAAGGTTTAAAAAGGAGACAAACAAAAGCTTACTTCTGTAGTCGTAATGAATTCTGCTGGGATTTATCCATGTCATCCTTTTATTTTTTGAAACCAGTGTCTCCAAAGGACATTAATATCCATTCTGAGCTGTGATTAGAACATTGTAGCTTTCTGTGCTTTAATTTACGCTGGTTTGAGGTATGGAGTTATTGATTTACATTACAGGAGTGCTCCTGTTTTACTTTGATCAGAACTGAAAATTTAGAAATGTATTAATTTTGCAACTATATGGCTTCCTAATGTGCTAGGATACCTAACGTGTATTTTCCTCTAAAATGAAAGATAACAGGTTTTACTTTAAATGAGTTCCAAGTGATTTATTAAATTCTTTTAAACATTATTATGTAAGTCAAAAGCCATGAGAAGAAACTTCCTAATTTAAAAAAACAAAGAAACAACAAAACAGCCTACTAAATTTAATAAAAATGTCGGTGGTGAAGGACATAAAAATCTGGTTCTGATAAGAGGTAATGCTTGAGATTCCTGTATTTCAAGCTATATATAGAATTATATACTTGTCTTACAAGATTGCAACAGAAATTAAAGAAATTTAATGTTATTAGAAGGATGAGACTTTGGCTGCTGAGTAATTTAGGTGCCTCATTTCTTCCCTTAATCTTTATTAACCTTGGAATGCATGGAATGAAGACTCTCTGATAATTCAACGAAGTATTTACACCTTGTGTTGTAATTCACTGTAAGTCTCCCAACAAGAAAAATAAATCTTTCTGGGATTTTTCTGAGCACTTTCCCCTCGTTTAAAAATATAGATGGATAAAATAGTGCTATCCCCATGGGAAAGGATTATTTGCACATCTGAAGTTAGTATCTCTTGTGTGGTTATCAGCATTCTTCACTGTGCTTTCTGAAGCATTTGACCAGATGATGAGGGATGACTTGCAATGTTAACTTTGGTAGTCTTTAAACATTGAATTTTTACAAACTGGCTGTTTGAGCTACTGAAAAAAAAAAGAAGAAAAAAACAACAACTATAAGAGTTGATTTCACTTACAGCATCTAGAGTAGGCTTGGGCTACTGGCAACAAGTGTGCTGAAACAGCTGATGAACAGAAGCATAATAAATAGTTATCAGGAGGTAAACTGACACCTCTGTTGTACAAAATGGTACCTGTTCAGCATTAATAAAACAGTTAAAGTAGAGATTTTACGTGGTCTTTAATCAAGTTACATTGCTACTAAAGTAATTACTGAAGTGAAGAACATGTAGTTGGTTTGTCCTTCCTAATACTTTGCAGTGATGTTGACAAAGCCAATTTAAAACAAACCTGCTAAACGTAGTTGAAGCCGTTTTTCAAAGGGGGTTTAAACATGCCATCAACTTAAGAGAGGAGAGTGGAGAATTCTTTCCACAGGCATCTGAAGGATTATAAGAGTGACAGGCAAATTTAAAATAAATTTTGAATACTTTGGTATAATCATTGTTAATTTGGTTTTGCAACTGATTCCTGGCAGATATCTGTGGGAACCAGATGGCTAAGTTGTGTTGACTGGAAGCAGATTTTCAGATACTTTTTACAGAAGCTCTTTTTAATTGATTTGCTGGCAGATGAAGAGTTACTCATGAGACGTGTCTTATTTTGCTCCTCTTTCTGAAAAAGTACACTGTCTTGTGCAGCTGCACTTAAACTTTTGAATCTGCAAGTAACATCACTTGTAGTGAAGATCTGGTTGTTTGTATAAGAATACTTCAGAAAGATTTGAAAATTGAGAATAAGTAGAAGTAATGAGTAAAATTCTAAAGCTTCTGCTCCAATTTATGAAACATTTTTATTGAATTTTCTGTTGATAGAGTTTAATTCTCTGAAGACGTAAGCTTCTGTATTTTAAATGAATATGTGGTCATTTTCATGATGCAACTCTCGTCTTCTCATTCCATTTTGTTGTTGTTTTTCTGGATTATTTTATCACACATAAAACCAGTTCAAATTAATCTTACCATGCAAAGTTGTATTTTTGAACATTTCTGCAGAAGGAAATAACAAAGCTGAAACTTCCCAGGCTTCATGACTATGGAAGTTTACAGGGATTCAAGAGCAATTAGATTAATGAAAGGAAATTTAATTTTAAAAGAGTTAGACACCAATGTGCTATCTGTGTCTCTGGATGTCCTGAGCTTAAAACTTGGGTAGGAGAGTATCCCAAGGCAGTGTCATATTTTTGTATTCTTCCTTAGGCATTACAGAGTGAGAACTCTGCTTCTGTGAAAATATGGGGATAGTCTTTAATTATATATGATATATTTATTTTTGCCTCAGGATCTCTGTCATAGCTTGTGCAGGAAGGATTTGAAAACTGGAGGGACATCATGGCAGTCTGTGTCGTGGTAGAGAAAATGTATTTAGTAGCAGGATGGATGACTGTCCAGATAGTGCTTATTTCACTCCCACTTGAATATTCAACTTGTTCTGTATTGCAACCAAACTTTCTTTTTTCACGGTGAATTTAGCCTGTAAAGGTGGGTTTTAAGAGATTTGGGTTTCTTTTTGAGAATCACAGAATGTTTTGAATTTGTTTTTGATCCAAAGTTTTAGTTTGATTTAAGTTTTAATGACATTAAAAAGAAAAATCTTAAAAGAAAACACTTGTTAAAAACAAGTTTAATTTTAATTTTCTTTGGTTGTTTCACAATCATACAGGATTGCATGGGCCAGGGAAAAATTCCTCCTACCTTGTCAGAAACCTGTCAAATGTTCATATAAATATGCCAAGCACTTTAAATAATGTTAGTGTTTAGCAGAAAGTGTCTATTTCTTTCTGCATACTATAGCAATGGATGTGCAGAGCTATAACAAGTATGGGGGCTCTGCAGAAGACAGTATTTTTTAAAAAGAATAAATACAAAACTAAAAACCTTCTCATCCTTTGAGTACTAATCTGAGTTGACTGCTTTTTTGTGATGAAAGACGTTAGTGTCTTCTGTAGCTAGAATGGGGGCCCAATAATTGCTCTGGCTTCAGTCATTAAATTCTGATAGCTTCTTGTGGCTGGTTAGATGGTAGATGGATGAGACCCAGTCCATTTGTAAATGTGCTGGTTAAATTTCAAAGGTCTTCAAAGTTTCAGTATATTGAGCTTGTGCCTGTAAACTACTTTTTGCTTTATTGTAATTGAAATTGTTATTTCAGAGGTTAACTTCAGTTTTATTGCATTATTTGTTATGAAAGATGACCCTAGATTTAAAATCTTCATAAAGTATAATCTTGTATACTGTTCCCAGCTGCCATTTAAATTAAATGCTTGACAAGGTCTTGGAGATCTAACCTAAACATTTTTGCATTATTTTTAACTTAATTGAAAATTGATATACTGTCTTTTTGACCTGGTTGCTGTAAAAAGCTACATTCTTTGGCAAATATTAACCACTGTGTGTGGTCTAGGGAGATATTCAGCTAACACAGACCAAGCAAGCCTTGCTTTGCTTAAAGACATCTCTTTCCACACATTTCCTGGGCTATAATGAGCAATTTTGTTAGTGTTTTCACAAAACACTACATAGTTCCAGTAAAAAGACAGCACAAATCCATTTGTACCAAAGCAGTTTGCATGAAAAATTCCTTTGAGTTCTGTTCCTTATTGTAGTGAACATTGTATTGTTCATTTTCAAGCAAAAGAGTCTAAACTTTTAAACTAATATAGTTCACAGTGTTTGAGGTACTTCTGAAAAACCTTCCCCCCTGCCTTGGTGTCACTGAAGTATAAAACCTTTACAAATACACTAATATAAAATTTCTCTATAGAAGATGCTGGTTTTTTTTCAGAAATCACTTTTTAATTTCTAAAGGCATTGGCTGGATCAGGAATTGCAGCAGTGCTGAGCACGGGGGTTAATGATTCTAATGCAGCTAATTCTTTCAGTGAATACCTTTGGAAGGGTTTGACTCAGGGGAGAATATTTTATTGGTACTACCCATATGAACTAGGGCAATATGAGTTGTTGCAATATGAATAAGAATTCTACATGGTACTATTTATGACTTTTAAGAGAGGATGGGTTTTGTTTTTAAATGTACAAAGGCTCTTGATGTTGCTTATATTTTCTGCGGGAATGTAGACAAATTGTTTTTCAGTGTCTTGTGTGTCATCATCTCCAAGCAAATGGGTTTCAGGAACCTTAATTTCATAATTTGTCTCAAAGTTGTAGCTATAAATCAGGATTAAAAACATAATGCTTGTACCAAATATACTCTGAATATTTTTTCCATTTCCTTTCCTACTTGGGGTTTTTTATTACCCCAGGTATCTTCTCCCCTCTTTTAATTCAGCATCTCTTTTACCTGGGCCTTAAAGGCATACCATAGATAACAGCAAAACCTAGGATACCTGACAATATATTTAGCATTGCAGATTAAAACCTGGCCTTCAAGGCAAAATAACCTTACCCTTGCATTGCAGCAAACTGCTTCTCATGTTGGAGACAGTGCAAAATGCACCCTATCCATAGCTGTCAGCCTTGGCTCTTGTCTCCATCTGGTCCATCTTTCCATGCAGTTTCTTCTGTCTCAGTAGTCTTTTCTGATACAGCTTGTCTTTATCTCTTGGTGTTCTTTTTTTTTTTTTTTTTTAATCTGTTAATCTGAAGAAGATATATTATTTGCTTTCTTCCTTGTCCTTCATATCTGGCACAGTGAATACTGCTAGGGTGTAAAACTCGGGCATTTTGAAGTAGACAATGATAAATGAGAAGAGGAACAAAGATTTTCATATTAAAATACCCTAAGTCTCTGACGATAAAATGCATAGGAGAGTCAGAGTTCTTTGGTAATTATTGGAAGGACTGGTTACTCAGTAGCCTTGGAAATCAGCAATTTATGGAAATATGTAATATAAACAGAGCTCTTCAATATGAAGCAGATGAGTTTCAGATGTTTGGCCACGTTGTTTTGCAGAGTGTTGAGAAGACAGAGCTCTCGTCTGAACTCTCAGTCCAACTTGTGTGTGGGGTTAAATGCTAGGGTGCAGGGCTTTGCCTGTAAGGAAATCAGCTTGGAAGGCTCAGAAAGAAGTGGGACTAAAAGAGGTATTTAAAGAAAGTGATCAAATAGGAAACTGTTTTAAGAGTAGAGGTTGACATGAAAGGGTACAGAAGGTCAGACATAGGGTAGCAAAAAGCTATCGTGGAGTGGGAAAAATACATTGAAACATGTAAAGAGAGCTTGTGCAAGCAGGATTAGAACAGAAAAGCAAGATGGGAAGACTGCCTATTTTTCCATGTGTAAAGAAAACTTGGATATAATATTTGAAGTTGTATTTTGCTTTCTACTGATTGTTCCTTCTTTTCTTGAAAAGGTTTGACATCTGCTCATCCCTTTCTCTCACAGTCAGATAGGTTTTGGTTTCTGGTTTTTACCCCATTTCCAGAATTGGATACAGGGTTTGAATTTTTAGCCTAACCTCAAATCCATACAGGAAGCACTGGCTTCTCTGGTGACTGCTGTCACTGAGATAATGTGTTGCAAGCTTTCCTGGGAGAAATAACACTTGTCAATATTACCAATTACTTATTGCATACTGCTTTGTTTAGGTTAGCAAGATAATGTTTTCAATTTATTTTTATCTTCCTATCAGACAATTCCTGTTGACTGCTTACAAACTTTTTCAACTTATTAATCAACTGCAATATTCTTATTTTCCACTACTGAAGTTTGAAGTTGAGATGTCATTCTTTTTACTGAATGTTTTGTAATGCTCTTGTCTGAAAATGTGTGTGCAGCATTTAGGTAACTTTCTTTTAATAATACATAAATGTGTTGAATTAAACCTGTCTGTTGCATTTTCTTATAAAAGTAATATTTCTGGTAGCAGAATCAGAGAAGAAAGCCAAACTTGTAAAATATGAGGTAGTAGCTTATGAAATGGGTCTCTTGTGATTGCTGAAATCAGTAGCAGTTTGGCAGTGATACAGAATTGGGATGTCCAAGTCTGACACTTACGTGGTATTCTTGTAAAAGTCCTGTTCTGTTTTTAAGGTTAAATAAAAAAGGAAAATCAAGACTTGTAGAATCTGTGTGAAGAATTTGACAGTTCATGATGGAATGTTCGCTGTCTGCTTTGGCTTATTAAAAAATCACAGCAAACCAAAAATCCCATAAAGGGGATGGCCTGCAGGTGAATATCTTAATTTGTTCTATGGTATTTACAGAAAGAAGAACACATAATGTCTTTACTGAGTTTCAGATGATGAGGGTTAGGGAGAGTACAGATGTACCTGAAGGTGTAAGCTGTGTTTGTCTGCTTTCTATTCTTAAAGCATATACAGGGTTACAGCCTACATATGTTTGCCAGAGTGATTAATGGCTTGTATCCATACATTAGAACTGAGAGTATTAAGATTTATATCTTTTTGTTTTGAAAAGCAACAGCAAGCCCATAAATACATGCTAAATGTACTCCATCTGATGAGCGCATGACCTATAGTGGACATTTACAGTAAATGACTAAAGCCATTTAGAAGGGTTTTTTTTAGCTATTAAATACACTTTAAAATGTCATAAGATGTCATGAGCCATATATGTAAAGCTGATATTTATATTTGTCAGATATTTTAAGAACAGAAAAGGTCTTGTCTTTGTACCTTTTTCTTCTTTGCTTTCTAAACTGATGAATGCATCACCAGTGATAGGGGAGGTAGAGATAGAAAAGTGAAAGTAATGAAGGTCCAAAGCTTTTCATAGTGTTTATTTCCATAAGGATGGCTGACAGGTAATACAGCTTGGTGATGGAAAAATGCTCTAAGTTACAGGGATTGATAATACCTAAATTAGGTGCCATAGGGAGTTGTCTGAAGCCTGCCAACAGGAGACAGTATGAAGAGGCAGCAGAAAACTCTTGCCAGTTAGAAGCAATAGTGGGTCCTGCACTGGATGTGAGTTACATCTGAGTGACCTTGCATGCATCAGCACTGCAAAATTGTGTTCAAGAGCAGGCGTACCTGTGGTTTAAATCTGCAGCTTGTATAAATATTCAATGTACTGGTGTGTGGCTTTGTATTTGAAGAGGAA
Source organism: Chaetura pelagica (assembly GCF_000747805.2). Taxonomy (NCBI): domain Eukaryota; kingdom Metazoa; phylum Chordata; class Aves; order Apodiformes; family Apodidae; genus Chaetura; species Chaetura pelagica. The sequence goes on from NW_009970717.1 coordinate 4,671,716, forward strand.
ATTGGCCAAACACATCACTATAAGTGGTGTAGAAAATGGTGATTTTGAACCTCCAGGATTTAATTTCTGGGATAGATACAAACCTGTGCATAAAAAATAATTGAAGAAGACATGAAAGACTTTAATTTACTAGCTGTCCTGCTGGCAAGCCAAATAATACTGTTTATTTCTATAACACTCATTCTCAATAGAAGTACAGGATTACTTGAGCAAGCTTAGGCAACGTGATTTTTATGCTTTCTTTTTTTTTTTGGTCTTGCACAGAAACAAACAGTCTTGGTCACAAACAGGTTTATGAAAAATCTTCAAACTACATGTTTTCTAAGAAATTGGTTTAAAGATTTTTTTGGAAACATTTTGATAATCTAGCTATTTTTTTTCCAATACTATTGATGGATTTAAGGTATCTGAACTGACAGTGAATGAGCTGTATAAGAAGCTTTCAATGATACAAGGGGGTATTGAATGACGACAGACTCTTTTAGCATCTCTGAATGGTACAAATTGCTAGCATCTTCACATTTCTGCAAGGACTACCTGCTTAAGGCCCAGTGGAGTTAAGAACGTTGTTTACTCTACTCAACTCCTGCAATAAAACAATAAAAAAGTGATTAAAATTTAAGTAGTCATGAGAGATTTTTGCTATATCTAATTTCTTGAATGCTGTTGTGCATTAGAACTGGTTCATTGCATTGTTGTGGTAAGTATTACTGTATTACCTTGTCTAGCAAACAACAGAAATAAGAACAGTAATTTTTATAAGTAGTCTTGTCCAAATGTGCTGAGTTCAAAGATTGTTTAACATTAAGGTTGTGCTAATTATTTCCTCTGTAGATTGTATTAATACTTTTCTCCACAGACCTCTATTTTGAAGTAGTTCATGTACCACAACAATCTTTTTTAAGAAAAAAAAATTGATATGGGAGAGCACATCAGAGAGCATTTTCAGATTTTGTTTTGGGTAGGTAGTGATTTAAGTAGATTTCACAAGGAAAATGAGAGGCAATCTTTTTTCAGGGTCTTTGCTTTCATTGTGGAAAGAGGTATATCTTTTAAAGCTGGCACCTGCTGATATGATCTAGATGTTCTTGGTATTAAAATTAATTTACTTTATCAAGAATATGAATGCTTGTGAAAATGTACTGCTGTAAATATTCTGTTCAAGATAATTGAATCTGGATTAAACTTTTTTTATAATCATCACTATCCTTTTGTATATTCAGACTATACTAAGAAACTGTCATCTTAATTAACAGTGAGATGATACAGTATCATCTGTGCTGTCAGAGAAAAAGATTTTTGAGAGTAGGTGGTATCTGTGGATTCATATACCAGTTGGTATAATTAATAGGTATTCAGTAGAAATAAAGCTTAAATGGCGAAAAAATGAGAGGGAATAGAATTCCAAAGGTGACTATTTTAAAAGATAACACAAATCTGCATGTGGCTTCAACACAGTGGTATGTGGTGTCTGTTGTGGCTCTGCAGATTCCATTGCTCAGCTTCTCTTCAGCCCTCACCATTAAGAGAGCTTAAGTATTACCACATGCGGAATGACCTACAGCTGAGTGGTGGGGATGGATTCCTGAGAGTTGTGCAGATTATATTAGGCCCCTCAGGTAAAGAGGATAAATGAGCACAGATCCCTTTTTTCCCCGAGTATTTTAAGCATGATTTGGGGATGAGATTAACTCCTGAAAATGTTATAGTGTATTAATATTCACCTTCTGAATTGAAGTTAGGAGTGGCATTGTTTAGTCCTCAGCGGAGATAGTGCTATCTACCTATAGCCCCTCTCATCTCCAGACAACTGGTCTGCCGTAACAGCTTTGTCTTTTCAGCCTTGAACTTGGAAGGGTGCCTTTTCATTCAAGGACATACACAGTTGCAGTGATCTGGGAAGCCATCAAGTTGTCCTGTGTGGGTGCTGTGGAATTTGAGCACTACAGACATACAATACACAACCTTGAACCTCAGTACGCATATCATGGTCTTCACTGACCAGATTGTGTATTCAGTTAAAAGTGGAACACAGCAAAATAAAGCATTACTTAGTATCAGCTGTTTGCCTATTTAGCTCCATCTGCCTGTTAATCCTTTTCCCACACTTTCTTTTGGAAGAGTCAGAGTGGAGTGGTAGAGTATAAATAAGCAGAGGCATCCTGTGCAAGAACTCACACTAATTTTTCTGGTTCCTGAAAGCCATGCTTTAATCTTCAGAACTGAAGAGTGGAAGTGTGTGGGATGGCTCTATTTATTTACAGCACTTTGCTTTGCTGTCTTTTGGAAGCAGATCCTTGTCACAAAGTTTACTGCTTTGTAAAGTAAATGTTTGATTTACTTTAGCAGTCACAGTTTGTTTAAGAACTGTTTTCTTCTTGCTCAGAAAGCGCTTCATGTTCTCTCTCTCCAGGTCTCCCCAGCCCACAAAATGTGAATTCTTTGTCTGTTTTGAAATAGTCTTGAATTTTTTTTTACTAGTCTTGAATCTGCTTTTTCACTGGTTTGTGACTGTTTATTATATACTTTTCCATTATGAGGAAGATGATTTAAAATATAAACAGATTGCATTTGACCAATGTTTTTAAAACTCATTCTGTTTTATTTTGATAGTTTTGTCTCATCATAATGGTCTTTCTACCATTAGAATGTGGTTTCTTGTCTTAAAAAGCTTTGAACCAAGGCTCAATCACCTGTGTGTAAGATGAATCAGTTTTTAAAATTTTCTTTTAAAGTTTTGTATCAAATATGATCCACTGAGAGTTGGACATTGCAAGGACATCAAACTAAGGAGAGGGACTTTCTGAATATCAGAATCATTGGAACCATCAGGACAAGTTTTTTTGAGATGTTCCAAGATAGACAGACATACAGACTTACTGACTTGTTTCAGTACCTACTTTGCCAGATATGTCAAACCAATGAAGAAGGCTATCTGAAACCATTCTTGAGTTCACATCTCATAATTTTCCAGCATCTAAACCAGCTATGTTTCTTTATGAGGCTTGTGAAGTCAAATTGAAAAATTATACTGAATAGATAGGTTAGATTTTGTTGCCAGTTTTAATTATTTCACACTTAATACTTTTATAAATCTACTCACAGATTTATTTGAACAATGTGTCTAGATTAATGGATGTTGCTGTGGTTTACTTTTCTTATCTGTCTTTTTATTCTCACCAGATAAGTGTTCCCCTTGTGCTACTTAGATGATCATAAGTGGAATTTGTTCTCCTGTGCTGTACAAAGATTTTGCGGGAAAAGTGTGGTCTGAAATTGTAAGTGTCTCCTCTAAAAAACTGCCAGAGACAATAAGCAGAAAATTCTGAATGCTGAATTTCTTTGCAGCTTTCATTCTTTTAAATAAAAGTTCTTATAATACAAACACACCTGCTTCAGATGGTTAGGCTACATGCATGTTGAATACTTACAGCACAAATAGATCTAGTTACTCTTGCTAAAATCTCAAGCAAAATTAAGATATAATTGTACTGTAAAATGGCCTAAAACAACATTAGATTGAAATATTCATTAACGTAAGATAAAAGAGAGAACCTTTAGGGCCCAGAAAGCTTGGAGAACACGTGGTTATTTTATTCTGCATTAGTTTCACTGATGGCACATTGTTAAACACCATGAGTTATAAGAAGATATGAAGAAATTTGTATTTTAGCCACCGAGTTACAGATCCGCAGTGTAGAGATGTTTAACATGAGGATGCCTCCATTTGCAGATAGGATAGCATTATTTAAAATTGATTAGGAGCAATTCACAGCAGCCTGCCAAATTACTAATGGAAGCCATTTGAATCAATTCTCTCATATAATTTAAATGCCATTTTGCTGCATACAGTTTAACCAGGAAAGAATCCCAGCTTGCAGCCAGTAAAATTAATTATTACTCTTTTCATAAATCTATTTTCTTGGTTCAGAAAATGTGAAAACAAAAGAAATGCTTGTATTCTGAAACTTTTTCAGTGTATGCTCACTTCAAGTGACTAATTTAAGAAATGCCATAGTGTTAGTTTTTACTTACGGGTGTCAAAAAGCATTTTTATCTACACGTCAGGTTTTTTTCTTACCTGATAGCTTTTTGTGGAGTGTGCATTTAAGGCTAAATTACAAATTGGATTCTGCTGTTAACTGAGGGGCCTATTCAGCAAAAATTATATATAGGCTTTTCTCAGAAGGTCGTGGAATCCATCTTTGCTGAGGTGATGAAGCGGGGAACTCCTTTTGGCCCCAGAATCACATTTGTCCGGATCTGCCTGGCTGTCCCACAGGGGAGTTGTCTGATGGGGAGAATTCATTGTGTGAGGTTTGGTGTTCACTGTAGCACTCTCATCCATCACTGAAAGATTGTCCTATCTATGGGTTAATGTTATTGTTATTTGCTTGAAAAATCAATTGAATTAAACTTGAGAACTAATGGTATATTGCCCTAGTTTAAAAATGAACATTCTGGGATTTGGCTGAGATTTTGCAGAGTCAGCACGATGTGGGAAGAATATCTTTTAATTTCATGCTTTGCCCGCTCATCTATTGCACTGCCAATTGCAACCACTATGGTGCCAAACAAGTGAAAATATAGATCGCATAAAAATATAGAGCAATGTTGTTGCTGCAGCAGCCTAGGAAGAGCTTTACAGGCTGCTACCCTTCAGACAGAAATAGCATATTTAAATCCTTTCTGGTTGTCCTTCACTGCTACCCATTGTGACTTAGAGGACCCAAGAATAAACAGGTGGTATCTGTTATTATTTTTCCTTCACTGTAAAAAACATCTCAATGTCTTCAGCTCACATATGGTGATGGATATTGTAAGGGTTAAAATATATCTGAAAAATAATAAACTCTCAGTTGGCCTTTCTTCATTGGAGTTGATAACTAAGTTGACCTAGAGGTGTAGTAATAATATATGTCAAAGATATTTAGCAGGCTTTTGCCATGCATGCCTATATAGGTATGGTGGGCATATGGCTGTACTGATTATGGACCTTTAGGCTCCTCCCCTGCAAAATGTGTATCCAGTCAGGAAAGGTCAGCCTGCAATAAGGGTATTTAAGAAAGAAATCTCCAGCTGCATTGGCACAGTTGAAAATCTAATACTTGTTTAAGCAGCAATGGCTTACAAGCGGTGAGGTGAATATATCTGAGATCCTGTGAAATTTCATGAGGAAAAAGGGAGAGAAAAACCATAATAACAAAAGTATTTGAAAATGTAGGAGAATCTTCAGTTCTGAATGTAAACCAAAGCACTTAAATATCAGATACTCTAAAGAAGAGGAGTTATCTGATATACGGTTGGTGTTGCTCCCAGAAACATTACCTAAAAAAGCAGGGCTGTAACAGACATTACCCGGGTACTTTTATTTTTGTAGGAGAGACAAATAGTCAAAGGTGACCAAAAGCACACCAGAAGATAGGAGTTTTGAACAGGGACTGAGCTCTGGTGGTAGAGACTTGTAAAAGGGATCCACTCACCCCTCAATCAAAACCAGCAGTCTGACTATTCTTAAAGGATTATGCCATATTTCCCTTTCTTCTTTGAGACTGTGATAGTTTTGTAGAAAAAATAGTTTCTTAACTGTATCCACTGGCATTTTAAGACTAATAAATAATTCTTCACAGTCACTCAATCACTTGCAGTGAAGACTTCAAAAGGTAATTTATTTTGCAGATAGACACCTCTGACAGCACTCTGGAGGCCATCCTTTTAGACATAACCACTTTCAAGAAACCAAGACTGAAACAACCTGCTTGATCAGGTTTTATGTGATGAAGCCACTCCTTGATAGAGAAATTTAATCAGTACACTGAGGAGGAAGGGGGGTTCTGCATGAAGCCATATTCTTTTACAATATGCTTTCATGTCCTGTTTACTAAGCAATGGGCCACTAGCACGCTTGCCAATCCCATCACTTTACACACAAGCACCAACTGGGAAGGGAGAAACTGTAAGTTCACCCAGCATGTTCGCATGTTTCACCTATGCCCAGTGCGGCACGGGATGTGTTAGCAGAAAACGGTGACTGAAATAAAGAGGATTTAAACACTTATTCATCAGAATTAAGAAGCAAAGAAGAAACAGCCAAACCTGGGACCTTTGGGAAGCCAAACCTGGAGGAATTTGTAGATTTGAGGTATGGGAAATAAGAGAGAAACTTAATTCATGGGAGAGAGCTGGGTGAGCAGGGACAGAATTTGAAGAAAAATAAGTGACACAAGTATCAGAAGGTATCATTTTCATTTTAGCTTCCAGGCATTAGAATTGCTAACACTTCATAAGATTGACTATAGATCATATAATCTTTTCGGAAGTCTGGTAGTAGAAGAGTTTAAGAAGTGCTGTTTGTCTTGAGCAAAGTCTTTTGAGGACTTAGGCAGTTTTTTGTCGTGTATTTTATCTGCTTGTTTCCATGTCTGAAGAATGAAGTTCCAGTATTTCTTGCTGTTGAAGTCTGAGTAGGCCTGGCACAGCAGTTGTACTCCTCAGACATCAACATGGTCTTTTGGGCAAGATTGGGAAACTGGATTAATAAACATAGTGGCAGCTCAAGTCTTTTGAAAAATGTGATTTATTTTTTTGTTGTATTTCTCTTCATATTGCAGAACAGATTACTGCATATTGAGAGAGTAAAGCCTTCACTGGCACAGGAAAGGCACACATGAATGAAAAGAATTTATTTCTATGCATTCTTTTATCTGAATAAATGACATTTAGGGAGATACACTGCCTTATTTCATCAGGAATTTCCATTGTGAAGGGAAAAGAAATGAGTTAGGAACTCTTTAAATATCTAAGGTTACAACTTTGCTTTAGCTAGATATGTAATTCCCTGTTACATATATGTTATTCGATCCACTTGCTCATTCTGAATGCTGAATTACTTAGATGCATGTTTCACTGTTAAAGCATTTTCCCCTGTTCTGTTTCTTGTGGTAAGTGTGCTATAGAAATATTTATTTTTTTTTTTTAAAGATCTTTGTGAAGTTTTAAAATAAAACTGGTGAGGAACACAGATTTTACATACTGGATCTTATCTCAGTAACCAATTTTTTCTTATGTCTCAGAACTCTCATTAATTTTTCACAGGCTTGTGATGGATAGTTTTTATTTATTCACGTCTTAGGTTCTGTTGTGTGAAAAGGACTCATTTTATAACATTACATATTCATGGCTTGGGATAGATGGGATAAGGAACTTATTATTAATGTGTCACAGTGGGAAACTCACTCTGGGTTCATTTGCGAATCTTGTTAAATGTGGTGTGGTCAGCAGACAGTACTGAAATTTTTGATAAATTTTATTGGAGAAGGGCAAAGAGGTTCAGTGATGCTTCCTTATCTAAACAATACAAGTGAGATGGTATCTTTCTAAATGCATTTGAAACACTGTATCAATAACAGTAGGGTAGAAGCAAAACGTGCCTGAAAAAATCAGAATCACACTTTTTATTCACGACTGTTTCCAAGTGCTATTTGGGTCTATTTAAATCCAGTTTCTTAATTAAACTTTCTTTTACTTTTAACAAAAATGTGAATTGGCTGAAGTATAGTGAATTTATAGAAGTGTATTTAAAAATATATGGATTTCTAACAAGTTAGAATTAGCTAAAAAAGCTGATCATAGCCATAATTTGCTGAGATACTTTTGTTAATGAACAGCATCGTTGTGCAAATTCTGAATATATACATGCAATTGTTTTTTTAAAACCAGTAAATGGCCTATGTATTGAACATATGCAGCATGTAAAATAAAAACTGAGGAGTGAAAGTTTGTTACAAACTTGTAGAGTCCTAGAATTTGGTCCGATTTAAAAGTACCTTTTCACCAGATCACAGATACTCATCTTCAAAGCATAACATTTTGTACTTCTTAAAATTTTAAAGTAGGGGCTCTGTCCTGTGTTCTTATGTGCTTAAATTACATTTTTTTCAATTAAATGCTTCTATAGTAATTTTCCTAGTTTCAGAAATGGGTCCTGAGAGGAAGTCTTCAAGCTAGCTTATAGTTCTGACTCCCAATTATATATTACAAATCATTACCTTTGTACTTAGGTTATTGCTGAAAATCTGGAAAAGGGTTTTGTTGAGGTTTTATGAATATACAATAACATTCTTAACAAAGCAGCTTGTAGGTGAATATATTAGTGTTTCTCAAACTAGCAATTATTCAAAGATTTAAGAGCATAATATTGAAATTCAAATGAAATATAATTCCTCTTTGTTTTCAAACATTTTATTTATTTTGAAATTAATAAAGCTGATTAAATAAGCTATTAAGCAGTTTGACATGACTAGGACAAGGCAATTTCTGATGACTGTATTTGAAGAGAAAACTTTCAGTGATGTTTAATGTTTGCTTTATTAGCAATCCTACTGGTAGGTCAACACAATTATATTGTCATTTATAATAGAAGAGCTGGGCACTGAGAAAACTGTGGTCTATTAAGAGTTTGTGAGTGTGTGTGTATACAGTGAAATAATATCTGGTGTAATGTGAAGTGACAGTCAAAATTACAGCTTTTCTCTTGCCGCAAGGGTACTTCTCTGCCAAGTATAGTAATATTGTTGTAGCGGTGTTCAAGGTTGTCAGCAGTTCTTGGTTACTCTGCAGAGAGCCATAACTGTGTGTGGAAGCAAGGAGTTTCCTGTCAAGGGAGGTACTATAATTTTGATATATATTTGTTGGTGCCAAACTGCAATTAAATAGGAGGCGTTGGAAAAGGTTTTATTTAACCAACTCAAATTTGTTGATTAATTACTTAAGACCAAAACCCCCAAAATTAAATTCTCATCTTTCATGAATGTAGTTTAAATTACTAATTTTTCTAGTATTTCTCTGTGCCTAAAGTAGTGTGTTATTTTTCTAGAATAAAGCTCCGCTGGTGGATTTGGGATTGCTGGGGATGTACAGGGCACACTGCTTTTAGTTAAAATATTAGTTCTGTGGCTAACTATCTATCATAAAGTTATTTTAAGGGGTAGTTATAGGCTTCAGTTTTTTAGACGTCAGCATGGAAACTGTTTCTTCTCAAAAGCACATTTTTTCAGATTGTGTCAGGACTTCGACAAAATATTGTCACAAAAATGTGTATTATCATCCATATTGGAAGCAGTAAAGAATTTCTTCTGTTTTCCCACGTTGAAAATGATGATAATGGTGTCAGCAGTTTTATTCAGTTGAAAACCATTTTTCTTGATGATTAGATTAAATAAACTGAGGTGGGGGAGAGAGATGCTTTGGAAGACAGTTCTTTAAAGAAAACAGGGACCTCTCCTACTGTCCTTCAGCAAAGCACTGAGATATGGACATACTTCTGTTGATCGTACTCTTTGCATGATAATAATTTACTGATATGGTAATATAACTGGCTGAATGGTGCCTGAAAGATTACTTAGCCAAAACCCCCACTGGCTTTTATTTAATAGTTTCCAAGTGGAGCATGTTCTGAGGAGCTTCCATACCCTGCCCCTCCACTTTTTTCCTCCTTGATTTCAGTAGGTATCTATAGGCTGCAATGCCATGTGCAACTTGCTTTGTGGAATTAGGTGCTACTCAAAGCCAAGCAGAAGCCACAAGAGCTAGCACTTTTATTCAAATGAGTGTATAAACAGGAGATAATGAAAAAAAAATTCACAAATAACTTTTAAATATTTTTCTTTTAACTATAGCTAAAATAAATTTGAAATGTTTTATGTTGAGGAAGTAAAATAGACAGGAAGAGGCTTTGTGTAAGTTATTTTTCTCAAAGAAAATGGGATGCTTAGAGGGGAGCTTGCCTAACAGGGTAAGTTTTTCCACTGTTATCTTAAGGAATCCCTGTTAATCGCAAACACCTTGCAAGTTTCTTTTATTCTGATAATCCTATGTATAATCACTTAGTATATCACCGAGTATATGCTGAAGTTTCCAGGTGGGTTGAAGAGCTAAAGTCATATCTTCATGTGACCCCTAATGTGTAAATGTAAAATGTAGCAGGAGTATTTATTACTGCACTCAGCCCCGTCCTTAACAAAAGGGCACATCTCTGTCCCCCGTGCAAAGGAGTTAATCCCAGTGCATTGTGATGGCTGTGACATAGGAAAGACACTAGAAAGAAAAATTTTGAAAATTACAGGAAATACCTACGTTTTGGTGTTTCTCTCTATGACTTCCTACAACACTTTGACCTCTTGTTAACATCACTGCATTTTTTAAATTTTATTTCTGGTGGAGGGCAGTAAGCCTGGAATCTGGGCATGTTATCAGAGCTGATTTCTCCATTTTTTGTGGATACAGGTGTAAATTTGCAAATGGCCTAATGATTTTGTACCAGACACATTTTCAGAAGTTCTTCAATTTGGGCAGCTCGTTGGTTTATGAACATCTAAAATCTGTGTTTCTAGCTCCTTTGATATTGCTAGAAATTTTGCTTTTTTCTTGTCAAGTCTGAACGTTTCACTGCAGAAGCGTTAGTGCACAAGAGGTGGCCATACAATATCTGCTTGTACACAAAAATGCACACACCAGTGTACACCTCAGCATCTCTAACCTGAGTGGACTTAGCATCCTATGTGTGACAAACCACTTTGCCAAATGTAAATTCCTTCTGATTTGTGTATTAATATGTTGAGTCTTTTAAAAATTCAATAAGTATATTACATAGCAGGACAGATTTTCTTTGTGGCTTTGGTGTTGCAATTTTAGAACGGATTCAGTTTTCTTCAGCTGACAAAGAAAGCAACATCTGTTCTTGGTTTCCTGCAGCTTTCCTTCTTCAGACAACACATTTAGATGCGCAACTTGAATTCATTCTGAAGAAACAGAAAATTAAAAATTTGACCCCTCCTTCAAAGCAGTGGTTACATTGTGACAACAGTGGGTTGAGCTAAATTCAGCTATGTCAAGCAACAACTATAAAAGTAGATAGATTGCCCTCTAAGCTTCACTTTATTGGATATTGTAATTGACATATAGTTGTCATTTATAATCATCTGTCCATTCCTGTGAGTTGGGAGCAGTAAAGTTAATTGTGGCTGCTCATTTGCATTAATCTCACCTCTGAAGGGTACAGTAACCCATTAATATCGTGTCATGATGAATTATCACAAATAACATTGAACATATTGATTAATGATCTCTGAGATTTGTATCTCGTTAAAACATTTTGTTAGCTCTTTAAACTTTTAAGCAGGCAGTCAATGTATGCATGAGAGGTTTAGAGATCACTCAAGAGGTGATGAAAAGTTATGGCATACATTTTGGGTCACTAATTAAAACTTGTTTAAAAGGTTTAATACTAATTTCTTTAATTCTTTTTCTTCCTAAAGGTGTAGAGCTTTAAAGGTTTTTAATCACATGAATTGTTTTATTATTGTTCATTGCTTGTAAGGATAATAAGAATCAAGCTTAGAGTAATGTATGCTTGCTTTTTAAAAAAAAGATGTTTTTCTTCTATTGATTTTTTTCATAATGTAAAACTTCTCTTGCTGTTTTAGCACTTAAATTATTTGTTATTTTTTTTCCCTCCTGTTCTTGTGTTATATGTACAGATACATACATTAGGACAAATAAAATCTCATCCAGTGGATGGCCATGTAATCAGAACTAGCTGGTAATTATATATTTTACTATTTTGTTTATTACCTGCTTAAATTTCTGTAAGTGAAGAAGCTGAAAGACTTCAGGGAGCCAAGGAATTTACAGCATAGTTCAGGAAGGCGACCTGGCAAGACAGAAGTGACTTCTTTGCATATCTGAGTAGTGTGTTTTGAGAGTCTGTGAAATGGGTAATACTTCAAATCATTTGACAATCTATCATATTGCAAAGGTCTTTGTCTCCTTCCACGTTAAGTTGCTGTATTTGAGTGGTCCTTCAAAATAAATCATAATACTAACAGGTCCTGGTTCTATATTCAAGAGACCAGTTTCCCTTTCTTCCAACTACAGTAAGCTGCCAGTGTAGATATTTGAGGGAGCACTCCCTCATAAGAATAATTATTTCTTAAAATTATTCACTAACAGGTCCTGGTTCTATATTCAAGAGGCCAGTTTCCCTTTCTTCCAACTTCAGTAAGCTGCCAGTGTAGATATTTGAGGGAACACTCCTCATAAGAATAATTATTTCTTAAAATTATTGGAGTGTTCTTATTTCGCCTCCCAGTTCTTTATCTTGCATCTGGGAGAAGAATCACATGTAGAATATTTTGGATTAGAGCTTTTTTCTTTCAGTCTAATTCTTTTACACTGGGAGAAAACAAGGAGTTGGGTTTCTCTGGGTTTGATAGCACCATCAATCCCTCTCAAGAACAAATCCTCACCTTTTTCTTCTAAGTATTGCCCTTGTTACCTAGGATGATGTTCATGCACTCTGCCAAATGTTGAAATAAGCTGGTTTTGTAGAGCAGACTAATGTGAAGATTAGAGCAAGAGAAATCATCCCTTTTAACTTGAAGATATGATAAGGCAAATCTGCCCAGGTGTGCCATGACTTCTGCTGCTCCAGACGTGTACAGTGGCTAATTGTATCGCATCGCCTTTCCCCAGACTGGGATTTTTGTATGTGAACTAACACAATTTTAACTTATTTGCTAGCTTTTCTGGCCAACCCCTACAATCTTCTTTCAATAATTCTCGAGAGTCCATTTCCCTGGCACAGGAGGCTGTAGAGTCAAGGATTATATTCTAACTATAATTTATGATTAACTAGATTTACGGCTGAGATCCCAAAACAGCCTCAGTACTGTGGCCTGAGGAATTAAAGACAAAATGGAGACTATCATTCTGAATTGTTTGCTTCTCTGGACTTAGGAATAAGTCTTAGTTATATTTGGAAGAAAAATATTTTGCACTTTTGAAACAAGTCAATTTCATACTAAGAAATAAAACACAAAGTCCTCAGCCTTTATAGTATTAAACTGTGTAGTTCAAACCTTGTTGTTTGTCACCCAAATCCGATGCAGTGAATAATGCATATTAGACCCTCCTCCTGCTAATGCACACCCCACACCCCCTTCCCAGGAAAACTTAGGGGGGAAAAATAAGTAGGGTTCATTTTTATCCACGGTATTAATCCTTATTCATTTTAAAAACCTGCTAACGGAAATATTTCCATTCAGCTCATTAATCAATTGTGATTTTCATTCCCTTGTTTTGTAAAAGCTGTTGCAATAAATACTTTTTTTCACAAAGCAAAAATCTAAGAGATGGATGCAGCAAGCGTAATTAATAGCACCCAGTTACAGAAGATCAGCAAGTTTGTGAGATTCACATGCTGCTTTACCATATGGCTGCCCAGTAGGCGAAAAATTTGATTAATGTTTTGAAGTAGGTTTTTTTCAGCAAATATTACAGCCCCAGATGAGGAATTTTACTTTCTAGTATTGTTAGACTTAACTAAAATAACAAATCTTTTGATTTAAAGCTAAATATTATTTTGATCTCATGAATACGCTACATGCAGAAGAATTACCATCCTGCTATATGAAGAACAGACCCTGTAAATTGTTTAGAATTCAGCAAATCATGGTTAAAATTTTGTGTAATTTTAGTTTGTCTTAAGTTGATTGTTTTAAGATAGCAGAACAAGAGCATGAGTTTTGTAAGAAGGATTTCCTCAAAAAACCCCAACAAAACAACAAAAAGCAAACCAAAACAAAAAACTAAACACAATACAAAATCAACTGCTACATTCTAACATGTGATGCAGTTTTCCTTTCTACTTCCTTATGTGAAAAAAAAAAGAAAAATCAATGTTAAGCAGTTTTCTGATAAACAATCAGAAAATAATGTGGTCCCTTCAGTAAAACATAACTGTAAATAATGTAATGTTAGCAAAACTGTTCCATGTATTAATTTTGCTTTTAAGTAAATAATTGTTGTAACAGCTGTAATTAGTACTTAATCTATTGATTTCCTCCGCACATCTCCCTGTGTTTACCTGAAATGAAAAATATTTACAAAAATGCATCCGAAGAGGATCATGACTTAGGATCAAGTGTTCTCATGCAAAGCTAATGCACAGCAGGAAGTTCTGCTTTTCTCACAAATTCTCATTTTAATACAAGGAACATCAGCAGCTGGTAAAGAACAGATTCAGGGTGCTGAGCTGAAATGAAGTGGAGAGCATCTTTGGATGGAAGTCTTGCTGAGCTTCCAGAATGCTGAAGATAAAGCATTACCTAACACTACTTTGCCACTTTGATTTCTTCTAATTGCTTCAGGTAATGCTGAGTCTGGTGAGATGATGCTAAGGCTGAAAAATGAGAATTTCTGCATGTAAAAAAATACCTTTTTGCAGTTTTTACAGTTATATCATCTTAGACATCAGTGATTGATTGTAAGGGTGTTCTAACCTTAAAAATCATTCTCATTCTAGTGGTTCTACATATCCCCAAATCAGATAAACACTTTGTGCCAAGATCTCTATACTGTTAATTTCATGGGAGGGAGTAGGAACTGCAACCTAACAGTAAAATAAATCTGAGAAAAAATAAAAGCAATGAGTTGTTTCAAACCAAAAATTTTCCCCATTGACAACTCTAGGGAGTGCATGACAGTGAGGGGCTAGGGGGAAGGAATCCAACTGCATTAGTTACTAGTGTTAAAACATCAATGGTAGGAAAACAGCTAGAAAGTTTTTTTGTTTGTTTGTTTTTGTGAAAAGCTTAAAATGGAGTGTAGCTGGGGTGGTGAAATGCTGGTTATTATTTCTGGAGAATACAAATGTCACAACAATTTATGCTTCAGATTAGTAGACAGCTGATAGATGACAAAGCAATGTGGCCAAATCCATACCTTTAATATAGAAGGACAAATTGAATTGTTTTATTCTTCTGAGAAAGGGCAATTAATTAAATTGATACAAGCTCCCCAGGCTGAAGATTGCCTCTAGATTTTTTTTTCCTTAATATTTTGCAATTTGTACAAAGTATGAAGATTTTTATTAGGGCATTTTTCCATGTATTATCTTTTTTCTTGTTTATTTCAGTGATTCTCTTGTTGGTGAATTATTTCTAGTAACAACACATTTTATGCTATACATTTATGTAACATGAACCAGTGTTTCCCTTAACGTGTGACTAAACTACCTGCTGATGTATGCTGTATTATGCACTCATCAAAATGTGGAGAAAATGATATTTTAGTATTTAGTTTTCTTTGCTCTTAGTTTCCATGCCCTTATTTAAGATATAAGCTGAGTTTTCAAATATTTTAATAGTTGGACTGAATTTTTAATTGGTAGTGTCTGCAGAACTGGTTGGTTGAAACAGCTTGAGCTGTATGATTAAATTGTACCATCGGATGCAATTATTACTTGATTGGAAAGAACAGGGGCTATTGGGGATGTTATTGGAAGTGTTGAAGGTTGCTTGGCTTTTTAATTCCCTAAATAAAGGCAACTGTTGACTCTGGTCTAAGTTGGCCATTTCCTGTTAACATTCACATTTTTAACTGTTTCAGAGTTGCTGTTCTGCTGTAAATCTGTCAGGAAGGTCTGTAAGAGATTGTGTACATGAAGAGGCTGTAGAGTAGTCACTCTAAAAAGCTCCTTAGTGTAGTACTTTCAATCACACACATAATTCAAAGGTAATCTAACTTTCAGTGTTGAACTTAAGTCTATTCAGTTAAATGGAGAAAAATGACTGACATAAGGAATGAGTTATTGATTTGTTGTAGGAAAATAACTTCTGTAATATAGGAAGTATGGTAAAAGGAACAGCTTAATTATTTAGGGGGCAATGTTGAAAAAAGTGCTTTTGCGGAATTGCACATTGTCTAAATAGGAGTTGTACAACAGGGATTTTTAATAATTCTTTTTTAAAGACAAATTGTAATGTGTGTTTTTTTTCCTCATAAGGTGGAGCTCATCTGGTTGTTTAAGATATTTTTGTATTTTAGCAGGTGAGGCAGAAAAGCAGGCAAGAAAATAATTTTGTTCTTAATGCTAAAGCCACAGCAGGTTTTAACTGGTCTTTTCTATTTATTTGCGTTAGGTTTGTATTTTGTGGAATCTTGATGTCTGAGGGTTGGACAAAAACAAACATGCACAGAAAGTGCCATGAACTTTGTGAATTTACCAAATAAATATATGTGGCAGTTTATATCTGTACAAACAAAATTTTAAAAATATGATCTTTGACGACTTATAAAATATCAGATAAGATATTTGCTTTGGCTTTTTCCATATGCTTTTTCTTTTGATTTAGTGCTATCCTTTGCAGAAGGACTACAGCATCATGTTATTTTGATTGCAGCTCACAATTTTTGGCAGCATCTCAGATAAACAGAATATTTGTGGTTAATTGGTTGAACATTTTCAACAATTATAATTATATTAAAGCCGTAATGTGTTTGAACATTTGCCCACTGTAGGCTGCTAATACGTGCTAACTTAAATGTCTGTCTTTATGACTGGAGCTAGCTTACAGCTGGTTTTATGGAAAGTATCTGTGCAAAGTTTAAAAGCACATCTCATAGCAATGGTCTCTTTAAGAGTTTGCCATTGTGTCCGATAGATAGGCCCTTGTTTTGGGGGATTTATAATCCAGTCTTAATTTCCTATAATCCTGAAATTAGGTACCTAAGCTCTTAGTGTTACTGAAAAGAAAAAGGAGTTAGTATTTTTATTAAATAAATTTTCAGGAATACTAGTTTGCCTTTCACTCAAAGACTTCTAAATGAAATAAAGAATTGGAAGTTTCTCCACATCTGATGTTTTAAGTACAAAACATGTGATTTATATTTGCTGCTGCATTAAAAGGGAATGGACAGTAGACTGAATACCTAGTGAATACAGAAGAAATGAGATGCCAAATTATCAGACTGCTAATAGAATAAGAGATGCAAGCTGGTGGATTTTCAGAACATAATTCCCTATTTTTGTTAGTTTTGTTGTTTTATTAAACTTTCAAGCAGAAGTCACAATCTAGTCTTGCTCAAGAGTTGTTAGTTGTTATTTTTATAGGGTAGGTAAGTAGTGCTGCCTTTGACTTAAAAGCTTTGGCACTCGGTTACCTGAAGAATCACTGTTGTTCTGTGTGGATGATACCCTGCAGCTCTAAAAAATAGGGACAATTATGCACTTCTTTTAATTGAGTGAAGCATAATGACTTGTCTTCTATAACGCTCCATGGACTCAAAGCTGTGCTTGAGAGGCTCCCCAGGGACCTGCAGCATAGCCTTTCCCAAGCACATGTTTTTTGGGGAAAGTAGCTGAATGGAGGGGTCAGCCAGAGGCTGAAGCTGGCACAGCAGGAAGCAAGAAGCAGTACCAGCTGTGTCACTGGTGATGTAATCAGCCTGCTCTCTGTTCATTTTCAGGATTTTGTCCCCTGTGCTGGGTGGTGTTGAGCTCCAACCTGTTTGGCTTTGGGTTTTTAATTTTTTAAAAAAATTTATTTTATTTAGAATTCAAGATGTTGAGGGCATGGGCTTCTTGTTTGTGCTTCTATCTTCAGTGATCCTGCACTTTGTCCCTTGAAAACCAAATGAATGTAATGCAGTAATTTCATCTTTCTTTTCCTGAATTTCTATATTTCTAATTTGCTTTTGCTCATGGCCCTAGTAAAATGCTTTGGAAGATACTTTAATAATTAAAAAAAAAAAAGAGAGAACTGCCAAAAGCCTACCTAGCTGCAGTATAGCCTGTTGAATAGCTGGTGTTCTACCAGCTGTTCAATTGTTCCCAGTTTTCTGAGGTCTCCTTAGATCTGGACTTCTCCTCTCCATTCCCTGTAGTTTGACAGCAAGATGTATTTGCTTTGGGAAGGCAGGTGCCTGCTTTTGTTGGGCTGGAGGGTTCCAGATGATCCTATCAAGAGGAGACTGCTCACTTGGGAAGCCCCCTGAGCCTAATGAAACAGCACAAAGGAGCGAAATGCTGTGCAAAGGCACCAGGAAAAAGCTGAGTTGTGGCTGCACACCTTGCAGTGGGGGAGGAGACTGAGAAAATTAAGGCAGGACTGGTGAGGACTGTGATAAGAAGTGATGAATAATTCCTATGAAGTGACATCTCTGGGAATAATTGTTTTTTTGATGATGAGCTGTGATGGAGGTCACCGAATCCCACAGTCTGGCTCTTTTTTAGTTAACTGTATCTGCCTTTGTTTTGGAAGGATGCATTTTAATGCAATTAAATGCTTGTGAGGTAGATAGTTTTTGGAAAATTGGCCTGACAGTCTTCAGGGAAGTGAACCTTGTAACTTTCCTCTTAAATTTTTGCTCTCCAAAGCAGAAGCTGAGCCTCTTCTGCAGAACTGAAATGGACAATCTGGGAGGATGCTTGTGGGGGCAGAATGAAGGGTTAACTCAAATAGCACTGTTTAATTGTTTAGGTACTGACTCTGCAACAGGATAGAAAAGCATGTCTGGTAGAACTCTAATAGAATAAAAGCTATGCAGACATTTTCCTTGACCTAACTAGTCTTAATTTCTTGTGAGAGTTAATTCTTCATTGTATTGGAACACATGACTAATGGCTATCTCAGAATGTGGCTGAATTAAATAATTCAGGATTACCTGTTCAAGTAGGATCTCTGTTGCATAAGTCTATATGTAGTAATTGTTGGGGGGGTTTTTTGGTTGTTTGTGGGTTTTTTTGTTTTGGTTTTTGACTGCTGATATGAAAATATAACTATCTCTTATTATTTTAATCTTCTTTCCTCTTCCTGCACGGATCATTTATTTGTGAACTGGTTATTTCAGGAAGGGCTCAAAGGTAATTTCATGGTTTATAGCATTTATATCTGAGGGTTTAATGAGGAAAACATATTGTTTTCTAACACATGAAGTAGAGAATCTTTCATTATATTTTTATTTTCCTTCTCTAACGTTACGAGTATATCAAGTTCAAAGCCTTGAATACACCTAAGTATAAAATTATTCCTTTCCTACACATGGGAAATATGAATGTTTGCAACTCAAGAAACAACACACACAGACTTAGGAGGTGGTTTCATTTTTAATGAATCTACATGATATAAATGAACTACTCTTCTGTTTGTGCATTGTGCTGTAGTATACATTTGGAAATACAATAACAGTATATTACTTTTCTGTGATTTAGGTTAGGAATTAATGCATTCAAATGAATTTAAGAGCCTTGGGTATAATTCATACAGGATGCAAGTCCCTCAGTAGACTTCTCATGAACATTATCAGTTCCAATACAGTTTGCATGGTCAAACAGATTAAAATTTGACCAACTCCCTCTTTTTGTAATCCATTGAACTCCTGAATCTCTTTGAATGGCTTTCTTCTAAATTAGATTGAGTAAACTTTATTATTTGGTGCAGGGAAAAATAAGCAAAGACAAATTTCTGTGTGGTTGCTATTTGGAAGTGTGTCCTTTTCTCAATGCGACTTTAGTTACAGCAGATCAGGTTTGAATTAAAGCTGCAAAATACCAATTTTCCTTTGACCTCTTTTTAGTACATATTTCTGAGAGCTTTCACTTTTATCTAGTGCACTTTTATCAATGCTCTTTCACTCCAAATCAGAGTCATTACCTACTACCTCGATTGTGTCTTCGATTTACAATTGTGTAAACTGGGAGGAAGCTTCCAGCATCAGTTTGATCCTTTGATGGATCAACAGCTTTGTAGGACTGCCTCCAGAAGCACTTAAAATGTATCTGACTGTCTGTTATTTTGGCAATTTTACATCCTGTGTTAATTACACCAGAAAGCACAAAATCTATTAACAATTTTCAAAACCTGTCTTATGCTTAGAAGGCTTTTAAGCACTTGCAACTGATTCTGGTGTGAAGAAGGTATCCTTTAAAATAGCTTCTAACTTCTGTGAGACAGCAGGAAATAATTTCACTTCCTTGCAGTGAAGGTTTGAAAGGGTTGTTCTCTTAAGTACAAAGAAACGCAAAATGTGTCCAATACTTTGAGCCACTTTGCAGGGAAGCTTAAATACGATTTTTACATTGGAGGAGAGCAAGTATTGTAGTAAGTACTGTTCAATAGTCATTTCTTTGTGTCACTGATTTATCAAAAGGTCTTCGGAGCATCTGAAGTTCTACAGAAGTGACTGTTTTGTACACTGGAATTTATCTCTCTGTTCATTATTTACCTTGTTTTCCTTCAAGTATTCTTACTGTAATGAATCAAGCCCTCAGGAAACTGCTCATGCTTCATTGCCAGAAGAGTCCGGCTATGAACAGGCACACGGGCGCTATGCAAAGATATTAAGTCTCTGCTAAGTAGGCTTATGGATGTGTGACATGGAGTAGGCTGTTGTCTTTGCCAAGAGGTTTTTTCAGAACAAGTTCAGTATGGTTTGCAGGGCTTAAAATTCCCCCAAAGATTATGGGGTTGGCAGGTGTAGCTATCCATTTGCTGTCCCCAAGTTTTGAAAACACAAACACACTCTTCTGACACTGTTCTTTTTGCATTTTAACCTCAATTCGGTCTGTATGATAAACTCTTCACAAAGACAAACATCTCTCAGGATCCTTTGGTGACAATTAGACTGTGAGACAGTGAATATCTTCTTTGCTCTTATATATAGTATTTTCTTTTCAAACAAAATTGCTCAATTTCTTAATCTCTTGGTAATGAAAAGTAGAAGTAATGATGTATGACACTTTTCCTGAGAGGATCGAGGAAAACGTTCCAGAACTTAATTTCTTTAATGTACTCCTTGAGTACTGAATAAAAATGTATCTATACCTGTGTTTTGTCTTTAAATGTAGGCAATTGTCTTTGTCTCTTACTAGTTGTGAAACATATTATATAGTGATTGCATGTGAGGGGTCCAAGGAAGCATTATGACCAGCACTTAAAGGGTGAGGATCCAAAAAGCTTGTGAAGATGAAGCTTATTCTCATGTTGTTATTTTGCTTTTTCTTGAGAAGAGAGGCTCTCCGAGGTTTCCAGCCATGCCAGAAGCCCAGAGATCAGAATGTGTTTACATTTCTTCTTGTTGCTGGATGTGATTGATCACCCAAAGAGGAAAGGAGGAGCAGAAGATGCACAATGCTCATTCTGAGTAGCTCTAGAAAGCTTTGTGCTTTATAGGCAATGAAGACTTCTTAGAGGACTTCTTGTTTGATTGAGTTTGGTGTCTTTATTTAGGATTGCAGGCTCTTGCTTATATAGCTTTCATGATGATTTAGTCCTTTTAGGATATCACTGAATATCAAGGAAACCTTAATAAATCTGAATTGGTCTCAGTGTGGATGGAAATGAAGATGTTTTTATTTCACGTTGGGATGATAGAATGAATTATATCAGAAATCTGACTCCTAGAGGAACTAGGAATTCTTGAAAAAACAGTGAAAGAATACAGCAGCCAGAAAAGAACACTAAGATCCATAGAAGGTTTAGACTGAGAAGGTGCAACATTGGTGGTGTATTATGTTAACGTATGGAAGATATATCAGTGCTATGGCAAGAGCAGAGTTGCTTCATGAGTGAGGGTGAACCAGAAGCCATGGGCACTCATCAGGTCCCAGCCTTGCAGTATCTGCTGAGCAGAGTGATGATAACAAGTTCCCCAAACAGTTCCAGAAAAGGCAAGGGGGTGACTCAAGTCCAGGATCCATCCAGGGCATCCAGGCAGGAGCAACTATAGGTGGAGCTAGAGACAGGATTGGAGATGAGACCTGAACAGAGGTCCAAGGTCTATCTAGAAGACAGAGCTCAAGATTGGTACACCTACAAGTATAGCTCAGGACAGAAAAGCCAAACCATCAAGAGCAGGGGTGGAGCTCCTGGACCACAGAAAAACGGGTGCATGGGTGGAGGTTGCAGGCGAAGACTGCAAAGGGC
Source organism: Chaetura pelagica (assembly GCF_000747805.2). Classification (NCBI taxonomy): domain Eukaryota; kingdom Metazoa; phylum Chordata; class Aves; order Apodiformes; family Apodidae; genus Chaetura; species Chaetura pelagica. Next base: position 4,693,480 of record NW_009970717.1, read on the forward strand.
AGGGAAGACTGTGGCAGCTAGAGATGTCATCAGGCTGCCCAGGGAGGTGGTGGAGTCACCATGCCTGGAAGTATTTAAAAGAAATATAGATGTGGTTCTTAAGGACATGATTTAAGCACTGAACAGGTAGAGTAGGCTAGGGTTGGTGAATTTAGGTTATGGTTGGACTTGATGGTCTTCCAGATCTTTTCCAGCCAAGATGATTCTGTGATAAATAATCTGGTTCTAGAAAAAGAAGTTTCCAGTAAAATGTAATTTTGTGATTCCTAGCTTCACAGCAAGAATAAATTCTAATATACTCGCTTGCCTTCAATAGAATATTATTCTAGTTAGTCCCTCTGATTTCAGAATAATTCTTCTTTTCTGTCTGTACATTCAGTTGTAGTATTTTGACCTGTATCACCAAATTTTTACCGGAAAATATTTTTTATATTGTAACTTCTAAATTTTATTTTTCATTAAACCTATTTTATTGAAGTAAGAAGTGGATTTTAGCTATACCAGTGTAAATTCAGAGGAAGTGAATTTGTGCTTTTCTTTCTACCAGTAAACATAATCTGGCACACTCTTAAGAAAAGATTGAAATTGTATAGTCAGCAGGCAAAGCTTGTTGTTAGAAAGTTCTTGATCTCTAAGAGTGCTATTGATAAAGGAGCTAAAAACCTCAAGATTGATTTATTTGTTATCAACTCAATACAGTTTGTCTGAACATTGAATATACTGTTTTGTTCTTCCATGTGATAAAGGTGTTTGCCAATGTTGTAAAACCTAAGCTGAGATAAGCTGCTGTACAAGCTGAGCAAAGAACTGGAAACCAGGATTCCTGGAATTTTAACTTGTGTTTCTGTCACTAAATGAGACGCAAGTGGAATGTTTTCCTCACTGCACAACTGAGATGGCTGGAAATACCCAGAGAAAGAGCAGCTCCTATCACATAGTTAAATTTTTTTATCTACTTAACTGAATCTCAATGCTCAGTAACTTGAGCAGACTTGAAAGGAGAGAAAAACAATATTTTCTTGCTGTACTTGAAAACAGTTGATGTGTAGTCTGTAGATTTCTCTAGTATTTATTGCTGTGTTTTCTCATTGTTTCTATGCTCAAGTTCCTAGCACTTTTAGAATAAGAAGAATGTGTTTTATCAGCTTACCAGTGAATGGATTTTGCAGAGAGTGTACATATTCTTTGCCTACTTTGTTTATTCTTCCTACCATGTAGTTTAGGGTTTTTTTCTTCCTTGCATTGTTTCCTGCCTGTGCCTCAGAAGAAATAGAATACTAGCAGGGCCAAAGAGTGGTTGCCTATTTATGACCACAGAGTATTTGTTTGAAGTCTTATCAGTTATAACATTTGAAAAAGAAAGGCCTTGGCTGTTTTCCCTGTAGTTTGTTTTAAATGCTTTAAAATCTGAGTTGCACTTTATATTTATTTTAATTGTATGATCTACTTTTTTGCATACTTTTTTTGCACTCGCTTAGTTTATACCATAAGTGACCTAGTTTGCATTTTCTTTCAACTCTACAAATTACCCTATTTTTTTTTCTGCTGGCATTGAGGTTTGCTAGTAATCCTGAAAAACTAGGTTTTAATTTTTTTCTTCCTTCTAGCCAAATAAAAATAAAGAAGGGGGAATACAAGAATTTGGTGGCTTCTTTGACGTTGTTTTTATTCCTGTATGTGCTAGTCCTTTCGTTTTTGATGAGGTTATTTCATTAATCTTTGCCGTGACTTTGCTAAGGGAATACAAGAATTTGGTGGCTTCTTTGACATTGTTTTTATTTCATTAATCTTTGCCGTGACTTTGCTACCTTTAAAAGACCTAATGTACATAGATTGTTGTTGTTGTTTAGATGTTCTGCCTAGATTTCATTAAATGTTGAAACCTTTTGAAGCAAGTAACTAGATGCATGAGAGGTATTTGTAAATGCATTAAGTATACGTCATGTGCCATATTCAAAATGGGTAGTAAAGAGTAGGCTTAAGTCATTTTTTTCCCTGCTTCTTTGGGTAACATTTCTATGCCCAAACTACTAATTTCTGCCTTTCTGCATGCTTGGGTGAGGATTTTAATTTCTAAGTTAAAGTTACTTGACCCTAGTCCTTGTCATTGCTCACACTTTGGCCAAACTACACAGTTCAAGTGCTGCAAAGGAAGCTTGTACGTTTGTGGACTACTGGTCTTAAAAGCAGGAAACCAATTTTATATCCTTTACATGATAGATACTGAATCGATAAAGCATCAACCTAAGGTTACACTTCATGTCTCTAGTGAGAAGACAATAAATCATGTTATGTGCATACAGGTATATTGACTCAATTTCTCTGGGCTGCCTATGCAAAACTGAAGGTGATTTAAATGAAACCATTAGAATAAAAGTGTTATAATAGCAGATGTAAAGCCATTTATCTGCATTTATGATTCAGGATTTTAGTATTAAAAATCTAAGAACAGCATTTGTCTCAAATTGTAAATTCATCAGGTCCTGTGCCCCGTCTCAAATGAGGGTCAGTAACAGATGGTTAAAGAGGGAGAGTAAGGAACAGAATATGCACAGAATGATTTTTCCCTTGGATACCCTTCTGGTCTTCTGCAATTAGCAGTTTGGGTATTTTCAGAGCCAGAGGCTGCGCCTGCTTAAAGAACTAAATAAGCACAGGTGGCCTCATCTTATGTAAATCTCTTCGTTCTCATTTTCAACCTGTCCATATTTCTACATTCCCAACTGAATCATGCACATGTACATTGTGGGGGAAAAAAGAAGTCTGATTGCATGTTAGAATGGGTGGGTAAAGAAAATTGCCCATTTATACTTTATCCCTTTCTTGCTGAGTACTTTTTGAGGATGAAGAGCCTGATGATTGTCAATCCTTTTGTGTATTTAATTAATGTACATTCTTTCAGGATGGTTCCCTGACTGTAAAATGTTACACATAGAGATTTGTCATTGAAAACTTTTTGATCTTAATATTTCTAGTTAGAAGAATAAAACTAAATTATATTTTTTCCTAAATTGAATATGCCAGTATCTTAAAGTCTTAGCCTTTCTGACCTGGCCTTGCATGATGCTTCTTGACTTCTTGTCCTCCTGTCATTTTATTTCATATTGGTCTAGCACTTAGTCTCACTGGAATCAATAAGGTTACTCACATGCAAGTGTTGAATAAATAATTGATTAAGGATATAGTACACATGGTGCATCTTTTCCTAGCAAAGGTAGCCCTAGTAACTGTTTTTTAAAATGTCTGTTCTTTCCTTTTACTGATTATCCCCTGCTTCTGCTGAACAAGTGAAGCATTGCATGTAGCAGGTAGCCTGACTGATTTCAGCTTGAATATTCCTAAAGTGATGATACTAGTCAGCATGTGCAGCAACTGGGAGAAAAGGGCATCCTGCAATTATGTAGTACAAACGAAATGGCTTTCTAGTATTTCTGTCTGTTTCCCTTCTAAAAATGTTAACCTGCTTCAGTTTTGAAAGCTGTAATCTAGTATGGCAAAGCAGGCTTGGATATCAGTCACCAACCCTGATTACTGTGCTCATCAAATCCTAAATGAAGTATTTAAATAATGTGGTGCTGTAGGAAAGCTAGATAAGAAATGACAAATAAAGTGGTATCTATTGACAGGAATAGTCCCAGGGAAGTTAGGCTGACTGCTTGACTGGATTTTGTGTGTTTGCATTTATAGATAGAATTGCAGTAAAAATAGAAACATTTCTTGACAGCTGTTGCATGTTGTGACATCTGAATTGAAACAGGCACTTCTAAGTTTTCTCCACAGCTCCTCAACACAAAGAGTTTATTACAGCTTCTACTGAGTTACATTAGAATCGTTAAACTGGTGTGAACTTTCTATAATGGGGATGCAGTTACACTGAAGACAGATGCATAGTTTCTGCAGGAGATAGAAAATAAGATATTCCAGGCCAATAGACACCTGATGACTGTGCCCAGTGCAGTCACTCTCCCAGTGTGATTAACCTTTTTATCTTCAATTACATTCCTAAGTGATACAATTTGTTCCAGTAAAACAGTGTGCAAATCCAGTCTTGTTCAGTGTTTTTCACAAATACACTGACTTTGTGTTTTTTGTTTATGAAATCCTTTTTGTTCTTGTGGTTCAGTGGGAAGAGAGATGAGGAAATTAGGAAGGAGTTTGCCCACTGCTTTCTCTCTAGTGTGTAACTGTAGTCAAAATGCTGTTAGTTTACTCCTTTCACATACCCAACTGTCAAAAAAGTATGTAAAAAAAAATCAAATATCATTAGCAGAAAATGTTGATGCTTCAGAAATTACAACATGCATTTTATGTCACCCTACTTGTTGCCACATTTGTTTTGAAGTAATGTTTCATTATTGCTATTGTATGATTAAATATTGAGAGTATTGCTTTTCCAATTGTTCTAGTGCAGTATTTAATGAGTGCAATTAAATGGAAAAATTGCCTTTTTAACTGATGATAGTCTATTAGTGTCTCTGTCTGTTCAGAAAAGAAAAGAAGTGAATTATTAGAATGACAAATGAGTCAAAGTTACCACGGTGATGGAGAGGTGCGATTCCCCTCCACATAATCTTCAATTAGTGATCTTTGTAAGAGGATGTTTTTCAAAAGGGTAATAGAGAAGTAATGAGATCAGAAGGAGGTCAAACCCAGCCTTCTTCGTTTGGCAGTTTGATTAATTTATTTCTCCTTCTTGCAGATTGCTCTAAGAGGCTTTTGTCACCCAGTGTTTTTCATGGGACTCTAGTCTAAGTGACTGCTTATATTAGCCTTTTGTGTATCCAAGAATGTTAATCCACTTGGAACTGAAGGTTTTTGAATGGTTCAAATTTGATCTTTAGTAGAAGCGCACATGATAGCCCTGAAAAAGAAGGTTTTTTTGGAAGAAACAATCCTTGACACTTCCCTGTGCATTGTTTTGGAGAAGAAAAAGTAAATGGCTGGACGTAGTACTTGGATGCAATGCAGCTTTTATCTTTTTGAGGTGCATTAAACTTAAAGGAAAGGGAGGGAAAAAAAAAAAAAGAGTGACCCAAGAATATGAAGTTGCAATGAAGGTGCTTTTCACACAGCTCTTGTATATGACACATAGAACATTTTATGTTTACTTCAGGCATTCTTTCCTGGCCTTTTCTCGTTCTTACTACTTGTGTAGAAAGTTCTGCTTCAAGGAGTAATGAGCTATTTCAGAATGGTAGTCATAAACTTGAGGGGGTTAAACAAAGCATACACAGAAAACCCCCACCATCCTTTCTCCTTTGTTACTTTCTTCACCCTTTTTTGTAAAGCTGTCTTCTTTCTTTTTCAAGTGTGTTACAATATCAGGAGCTTAGTATTTGCTGCTATCAAAATAGGAAGTGAATTAAGAAAATTCTTTGGCAAATCATGGTAGAAATTTAAGTTGTGATTAATAAAACCAGGTAGGGGACCTTCTTGGCTGGTAGAAGTTTGGCAGAGTGGAGGGTTTCTCAGGTGGACACAGGACCTCCTTGGGCAGCCAGGAGGTTTAGCTAGTGCAGTACAGACTGCCTCTGATATTTTCACATGGAGTTTGTCGTCTTGCTTTCTGTCACAGTAGGAACATGTTTCAGAGTTTTTCTGGGGCTGCTAAGCCTTTTGAAGTGGAGTTTACAGCAAGTAGAGAAGCAGACAGTGAGTTTCTGTGAAATGCAGATAGTTTTGTCTGTTCTGTCAAATTTTTTTTGAGCTGCTTGTGTAAGCATTCAGTGCTGGGGGTCATATATACTAAACATGATACATGGTAGACTTGTATCTGTGAAGAGGTATTACTACCTACTGTATTTTTGTAATTAGACGTTGACTTAGTAAAGTCTGTGTACCAGTGAACTATGAAATTACATGAATGGACTATGCAAGTTTTTGACTTGAGTTAAAACTCTTCATTGGTTTTGCTCACAACTTTGAAAATTAGATGTTAGGAAATATTTGCCTATCAGAGATATTATCATCTGACCACTATCACGTTTTCTGGGTTTTAATTTATTATGATCCTGGTTGTTTTCCAATATGCATGTATATGTTAAAAAAAAGTGACTTCTCTACAAGCACAAGCCAAGACTGAGTTATGACATTATTTGTGATGACAAAGTGTATCTGTATTGTCTATACATGGTGCAGTTATTGCAGATAAAAAGGTTAAATACCAAAGGATCTTCTGATTGCAACATTTATAATCACAGTACACAGACAAGAAAAAATTAATTTATCCTTTTTTTAAGTGCTATCTGTCTGAGGGGAATTTCTACACACACATATATTCATACATAAACATGTCTCTTACTTATCAAACTTCTCTCAGAACAGAAAAAGTAAAATTAGATTTTTGTAAGCTGGAGTGAAGTGCATGTTCTTATTTTCAATGTACGGTAAAGTAATCTTTCAATTTTATTTTTAAACAGTATTCTATAATAAAATAATCTAGTCTTTTCTTCTGCAGACTGTTTAATTCAGACAGGTTGAAGTTGCCTCCAAAGATTGGCGTCAAATTGAGGAAACCATTCATGTAGTAAATAAGATAATTTGTTTCCACCCAAAAAGATCAACATATAGATTTTATTATTTTTTTCTTTACCCCTTATGATTTAACACATACAGAACCTGCATCTCTGTGATTTTAAATGCGTTTTGGAATTAAGTGCTTCTACTTGGATTTCTGTTGTTTGTTTTCTGCATTATATTTTTTACTGGAATTTCCTTAATTTTAATTAATATAGTCAATAAAGGTCTTTAATGATATATTTCCAAGATTTTAATAAGTTTGTGTTTTCAAAATGTGGCGGGGAACTGATGCTACTTATGAGAGCCGAATTATTAAGTATATATTGCAAGTCCTACAGTTGAGTATTGTATATAAAAATTAGGGAGAGATGTTTTTATGATTCCTACTTTCTATGCTGTATTTAGTTCCAGAAAATATATTTCTTTGTGCGTCTCATTTTTCTGTCTCTATAAAATCTGTTATCCTAATTGTTCTTCAGCAAGTCTTTCAGAATATCAGTCTTCTTTTTTTTGTAGTTAAAATCGTAATTATTAAAAAAATGTATGAGAAAATTCTGCTTAATGGGAGTAGAAAAAATGTTGTGAATCAAGAGGTTTTTATTTTATTTTTTATGGGGTTTTTTCTTTTGCCTGAGATGGTCTCTGCAGATAGTTGGTCTTAGCACACTGTGTGGAACGTGACCTGTTAGAATGATCTCTGTTAAGCCCTGCCTATGAAGGGAAGATAACCCAAGTAGCTATAATCTATCTGATGGCGTGTGAACTCTTTCACTTTAATTCCAGAGTAAGGCTGCTTTTTCTCAAACCCAGGATGTGTAAACATGCTGCCTTTTGCAAACAAAATACTTTCAGTCCTAAAAAGTTGTAAGCTCCAAAAGTTGGGTTTGCCCTGCCACAGCTTTTGCACATTTACCATTGGGTGGATTTGGGTGACATCCATCAGTCTTGCCCAAGCCTGTGTTTTGTTGCACAGTCCAGATGTTTTTCACCCCCAGGATGCACAGCTCATCTCACAAAGGTGCTGCAGTCTGAGCTGCCCCAGGTGTGTGCCTCCCTGTTCATGTGCCCACAGCCTGAGCTACGGTGGTGTCGGGAGGAGTGTTACAGTGGGCAGAGAAGGTGACTTTCATTCTAGAGTTGCTCTTACGGCGTCCTGACAGAAGCATAAACTCATAGGTAAACTATGGATGTGTATGGGGGAAAAAAGCAAACCCATAATATGTAAGTGTTTCTTACCCAGCTGGCAACAGGAGCTGCTTACCTCAGTCTTGGTTATTAGAGCTTAAGAGGGCACATTGAACTATCTATGCAGTCTTCTGATACTTGTTTATGTTCTTTTATGTGCTACTGATAGAAGAATTAGAAAAATTTGATAGTTCTGGGAGGATTTGTTTACTTAGAAAAATGAAATAGTAGTGCTGAAAATTTGCCTCTTACTGTTATGTGGTCTGTGGGGGAGTTGCTACCTCCTACTTGGTGGATGTCAGGCTCATTTAGTGCCTGGGTGGTAGAAGCAATCTTATTAACTCATCTCCCCTTAGAGAATAAAATATTTAGATGACAGAGATCCTAGCAAAGAAACTAAAGTGAAGATTGAAAACACTTTTTACATGTGCATTTATGTTCCTGTCTTTGCTGGGCCCTGACAGCACAGCAAGAAACTTCTGCTGGTCAGGCACGATGGTTTATGGTTCTGCTGAAGGTGGGGTTCACCTTGTGTTGCTTTGATGGTCAGAAAAGGTCCAGTGTTAAGTATACTGCAATTTTAAATGCTTCTCAGGTTATATTAAAATCTAGATAAGTCTATATTGCATCTCAGAAATAATTCTGGACTGTTGTTACCACAAAAAACAAAGAAAAAAAAAGTTTCCTGAAGACAAAATAATGAACTTGCCTCCTTCATAATGCAATATTAAGTGCATCATGGCTTCTTATCTTTTTTTTTGGTGCAAAATCCATTCAGATTATTTGACTCCATATAAACAAAGTTGTTTGCTTTTAAGATTTTATTTTTTGAAAATAACAGTAACTTCTAAGGATTGATCAGTTCCTAAATATGCAGGTCATCTTCTTATAGGATGCAAGAATTTTTGTCCACAAAACCTATTTGTGCAGACTGTCTGCTCACACATTTTGTCCATAGATATGAATTTTTGAATGCTTTTTTCTCTCAAACATTGGCACTTGTACACTGAAAATCTGTGTGAGCAGCAGATTGCACTGCAGAAGTGAAAACCAGAATATAACCATAGTGAAAAATCACAATCAGTGCAGCTGTTGAAATATCTTCTCAAAAATGTCCATGTTAGAAATATTAAACTAGTTTTTAAATAAACACATACAACAGATGAACTTTTTCTGACACTTAATGGTGCTAGAGTGACTATTAGATTAGAATAATAGTTTGTCTTTTCCGCTGTCTATGTATTTAGTGTGATTCACACTATCCTGGCAAATCCACTTACTCAGGTTTTGCAAAATAAATATTTCTGAACCTAGTATCTGAAACAGTATCTCAGCTCTTAATTATTTACTTAGTTGAGAGAAGATTGTCCTAAACTTTTATAAAATACTAAACACACTCATCCCATATTGTATATTACTTTGGTAGTTTGAAGTGACAAAACCACTTAGCCACTGTGACTGTTACCATATCATGGTTTGAAAGGTAAAACAGAACATTATCATCTTTTTAATAGGAACACTATGTGATTCATAGCTGGTGAATATTTCATGCACTTTGCAGCTGCCTTTGTGCAGGAAGGTAAATGGAAAGTAAATCCATGTGTACTTTAGACAGTAAAAGGCATTACTTTGTTACATCATATAAACGTGTAGATTTGATTCTCTCTTTACTCATGCTGTAAAAAGAAAGTTTTAAAGTGTTTAGCCATACCTGAAAATGTAAATGCTGTAGCCTAATGTAATGCTGAAGAAAAATTAAGACAAATGATACTGCATCCTTGCCACAAACTGCAGCTTGTACAAAATTCACTTTAGTTATTATACTGTGAATACGTGTGCTAAACCTCCTCTGTGTATGCACAATTTATGTTGAATGCAACATGAATCATTTTAATAGACCAAGCAAAAAGTCCCCAAAGTCAATTTTCAAATTATGAACCTTGAAACAGAATATAACAACAATGAACAACAAATAGTTCAGATTTTATTCTGAACTACAAATGAGCCATTAAAGGTACAGTATACTCATTCAGAAAAACATTTCCTCCTTATCACCACAATGGTTAAAAAACAAAAAGAATATTTTTTAAAGGTCAGTTCTAAATTTTCTTTTTTTTCCTGTACCTTATTAAGAGGAACGTTCATGAAAGCTGATGCCATTAAGATTTTAATATCTATTGTGAAACCTGGGTGACTGGTTAGATCCTGTCTCTGAGATGCTATGTAACCCTGAGAAAATTTTTTTAAACCTGTTTTTAATGCTTTAAAATTCAGGAATCCATTCTGAATTACTGCTTAGTGAAGAACTTGGCTGCAGATGGGTTATTTCAAGCAAAGCCTTTGCACTGCCTAATTGCAACTGCCCAATGTTACCAGGACAATGGAGACAAATGATTATGCTGTTCGTTTGAGATGTTCTAGGCTTTGCTTCTTGCTTTATGCACGTGTGACACTGTGCTTTTGAGGAGGGCTGTGGAAAGCTGAATGCTCTGAGATCATCAACAGCCTGATACATTTAAATTAATCCTGCATGGGCAAGATGGCAAAAAAACTTTGTGGAGGCGTTGTACTGCAGGGTGCTCAGGGATGTGCTTGGCATCTGATGGACTGAGTATGGCACCTAACATGCCTAGGTTCTCTGGCCTGTCTCTTCTTCCAACAAGCTTAAGTGTTTGCCCAGTTTTTAGTTCTATATCATTACTCTTTTCAAATACAGTGAGGTACGCTGTCCAGAGGACAGGCAGGGAAGGTGTGTAATTAGTGTGTTTCACTAGGCTGAACAGAAGACTCAGCCAAGAGTGGAGAAGATTGGATGGTATTTATGAATGAATGTCATTATTTTGACAGGATGATGAATTAACATTTCCAGCTTTGGAGCCTAAGTTAAAATGGTTTCATGTAGTCTGGTCAGCACAGAGGCCTGCAGCTTGTGGCACCTTTGAAACGACATCATGTAACTTGGAAACAAACATCAGTCAGCAAACTGAAATGGAAAATCATCTGCTGAAAGGGATTCCGTTCAGGTCTTTGCTTTGGCTGTCATCTTTCTGCTGCTCTTGATGCAGTGCTTAAATTTTAGATATATTTACTTATTTACTTTAGATAAATTTACTTATTAAGGCAAATCGTTTAACTTCTTAACTGCAAAAGGCTATTTTTAAAGGAAATACAACATTTTCAGTGTGCCTCGATTGCTGTCAATTTTAATGGGAACTGGGCACACTATTAGCCTTTCAGAAGTTTACAGGAGTCAGGTATGCAAAGCTGTTTACCTTTAAAAATGCAAATAGGTACTTACTTAAGCTTGCTAAATTAGGAGCCAAACCTGTAATGGTATCATGTTGTTCTATGGCGCTGGCAGCTACATTAATTTTAGGTGTACATTCTTCCTGCTCTTCAGGAACAAACAAAAACTGCCAACATTTTAACTTGACACCTTTAGAAAATTATTGCATGGCTCTTTATGCAGTTTTGAGAAACAGCTCAGGTTTTTATCTTGCCTGTTTATAGTGATTATTTAATTTAATTTTATTTAATCTAATTTTATTTCATTGAGGTCCAGCAATATACCATGAGATGTTTGAAAAACTAAATTGAAACCAAATGCTTGCAAGTGCTAAAAGGCATCTCAGCGGTTGGTTTACATATGCTCATTGCCTCATCTACTTCATCGATGACATTTTTCATTGCTGGATAATTTAACTTATTAAACACTCTAATGATTTACTTGATTATAGGGATGCTATTGATTTTTTTTTTTTTTTACAAAATTCAGTACTTTTGGTTCCTTTGAATTTTTCTTTAACTTGTCTCTGTCCTCCTCAAATTGCCTCCTTAATCAAAGTCTTATAAATATAAACCTACTCTCCCTTATCATCTTGGCATATCCTTTCACATGGGCCTGAAAGACTTAGTGAGTCATGCCTTGAAATTGTACCTCATGCAATTCAGCATTCTTTAACTGGTCCAATTTGCTGTCTAGATTGGAGAAGACAGAATGAAGTGAAAGAAAAAAAGACTCAAAAATTGTGCTGAACAGTTTTGTGTCAGGGGAGCTAACTAACATGGCTAACTTTGTCAGCAATGTAGTTAAACATAGACATTAGGAGTGGTCATGGGCTTTTCAGTCTCATTCCAAAGTTCACAGCCATTATGTATCATGGTCAGTTCTGAATCATTTAATAAGGTACATCATGGCTATAGAAATTTTAACTAAAAATAATGAAAGTATGATAGGATTCTGTAAACTATATGGTCTGTGGAGCACAGCATAGGAATGATGGCTTTCACATGAAAAGCTACATAGTCCTGACTGCTTTAAGTATTACATTGTATAAAATTATCGTAGTTGTTATGAAGGATGAAATTTGTTCTAGGTTTCCTTGACAAGTTTATTTTTTTTATGTCTTCAGAATTTGCAAGGTGAATGAGTTTTTCGTATTAGCAGAGTGTAAAAATTACAAGCCTCTTATTTCTGATTTTGTATGCTGTTCTTCAGCCTGGTAGGAGAACACACACTGTTGCCACGGGTTGTTTGTGCATCAGTTATTACATCTAAGTGGAACTTGATGTATTTTGTTAGGACTGGGTTCAAATTGCTTATATATACTACTGCTGGTTATTGACTTATATTTAGAGCTATGCAAATCATAGTGTTTGTAAATTATCTCAAAACCTATTCTTGATTTTGACTGTACGTACTGTCACTGTCCTTATCTGCTATTACTGTGACCCAAAATTAGTACATTATAGAGTGAGACAGTTGCTGTTGGAGGCCCAAAGTCCATTTATTTAAAGGGTTTTAGTCCAGACTAGTTAGGAAATAGATGTGATAAATTGGCTGCATGTGATAACAAAAATTTGGCAGGAACTTTGCCAAATTTATTCTTTTTTTGTTTTTTTTTTTAGCCTTTGGGATGATTTTAAATGACTGATTGACTTTCAACAACCACCATAAGAGAGAAGTATATTCCTCAAAAGTTGTTTTTTTTTCCCCCCCTCCTCCTTTTCCTCCTCTCTTCTATGAAGTATTTCATCATAGTTGAATCTGAAATCCAGAATAGTTTAACCTCTTAGCAAAAGCCATTTTTTTTAATTGCTGAGAAGATAATAAGACCATGAATTTTATGGAGTTAAATAAGCAAGCTTTTCATCTGCTAATCTAGAATGCTCCAAATTAAACTAATATTATGTATCAAGATATTGGGTGACTTTTGGTGGCATTGTGGTTTCCATTTTGACTTCTCGACTTGCATCTGTGATACTAAGTTGTACCTCAGTGGCCCACAGAAGTCTAACCAAGCTCACTACAATATTGCATTAAATTTTCAAGATTCTAAGGTAGATTTTAAACATCACAGATTGTGACATTTATGCTGGCAAAGAGGGAATAAGTATAGGCAATCCTTAGACTTCATCTAAAAGCAAATCAGCAGTAAGACCAGAGAAGGAGCCCGGTGGTTTTGTCCAAACTGTGATCCACATGATCATTCCACTCTCCAATGTGTGAGAACCTATCAAACTGCTTCAGAGATGAGGAAACAGATTTCACTATGAAAATCAACAGTAAAAAGGTTTTGAAAATCCCTTCTTTTTCTTGCAGAATATGAGATGTTGTGTATGTATGGAAAGATGTTATTTATATTCCATAAGAGTAACAGTTATTCCAGTATAATGGCAAATTCCCCCTTATTCTTCAGTATCATACATTTTCTTCATTTTGTGATATATTACATGGCTTTCTGGTGTAACTACACTTTTAGATCCTATTGAAAAGAATTTATGTGTTGCCTTATAGAAAATTTGTTTCCTAATTCATTAATTATTTACTATAACTTGACCTCACAGTGCATGAAAAAAACCTATCCCATAACTGTAATTTCAATTCTCTCTAGTGTGAAATCAATCACATTCTACATCTTTTATATTATTTAATATGTGAATGATGAAGTTTTCCTGTGCATTTCTCCTGTGTTACTGAGAACTTTCAAACATGAGTGTGTGGGAAATACACAGCTGTGCCCTGCAGAGCTGGCAAACACTGCAAAACCATCTGCAATGAATGAGCTGTGCCTTTTTGTAGTGGAACTGGTCACTGCTGCTGAAAAAAGGCAGTCTGGTGCTGTTAAAGACCATGGGTATTTTATAAAAATCTACTTTCTAGGATTTTTTTTTTTCTTTGTGTACAAGTAATATTTAGGAAAAGACATAGGTCCAATTAGTGCTTCCTCCCTATCTCTGCAGCCTGATCCTGGATTTGTTTTTGCTCATGATATTCCAGAACACTCTTGACGTGTCCAGTTGCCAATGCTGGTGGGAACTCTTTGGGTAACTGGGTAGTTTACTTCTGGTATTTGTGTGCCCTGCACTAGGTGGCTGTGGGGATGTGTATTGTGTATTCACTGTTCAGAAACAAGTGATGGATGTTGTGGGAAGTCTCCCACTGCATATCAGAAAGTGATGAGAGTTGTGTTACTGATACTGAGCTACAGTTTCAGATTACCTTGAGAGTCATTTTTAAAAATATACAGAATCCTAGAATCATAGAATGGCTTGGGTTGCAAAGGACCTTCAAGATCATCTAGTTCCAACCTCCATGAGTACTACATGAGTAGATAAAAGGAGAAATCAGTAATGAACTTGAGATTTGGAGGAAGCATTTTTCTGAAAACCTGTGGGGGGAGATTTATCGTAAACCAGACAGAATTAAGAAATTATATTTTAAACAAAACACATATATTTATGGAACAAATTACATTTGTACCTTAGCCTGCATGAGCACAGAAAAGTAATACTTTTGTCCTTGGCAAAAAGTCTTACCTCTTAGTATTAATTCCTTCCCTTTTGCTGGCATGTATGTCTATATTTTTTTGCTCTGCAAGACAATTTATAAACAAAGAATAGATTTTTTCCATTCTTCTTTCAGCAGTTAAATGCCAAAAGCTGTATGTTTTTAAAACATGTCCAGATTGCCATACTATATCTTATGCAAACTCCTGACTACTTTAGAAACACACACAATCATATTAAGCAAAAGCCATTCCAGCTGTTCACAAATGCACTCTTACAAGGATCAGGTGTAATTGACAGTATTTAATTTTACTTAAATGACAAAAGCTTTTTAAATATAAGTTTTCCTGATACACAAGCTTAGTTAGGAAAAAACATCTGAATATATGTAATATCATGCAAGGAAATAAAGTTAATTTTCTTGAAATATGCAGTACAGTATATGGCTGAAGTTTGGGAAAAATAGTAAAATGAAAAGGATAATGCTATTTTCCTAAGCCACATTTGCTAAATGCAGACTTTTGCAAGGTCAGCAGTTATACTGGAGTTGAGTAGAAATGGCTTCAGTGGCTTTAACTTTACCAGTGCCCTTGATGAGGTGCAGAGTTGTCAGTATTCTCGTAAAATTCCTCAGTGATGGCTTCTTCTGTTCTCTTTATTTCCTTAAGTGAACATCTGTCTAATTGTTCACCTCCATTGCTTTAGTGCTTTCCTCATGCTTTCTCTGTTTCCAGACAATAAACTTTATTTTCTTCATAAGAATTCAGTCTACGCAAGGGTATTAGGCAGCTTGTTTGCACCTTTTAATTTCTGGAAGTTTTCCAGAAGGGCTTTTTGCTGTGCTTCCAATGGGTTCATCAGTGAATCATGTAACATAATGCAGCATTGTGTTTGGGTTTTTATCCGTTACCTTCTGTTTATAAACATCTGCTCAGAATTTTTTTTTTGCCATTTTTTAATATGTTTTACATTTTTGCACATGGCATATGGGTAAGATGTACAGTAGCTGCTATTTTTTCAGGTGTTCAGGTGGGTGCACCCAGTATTTACCTTAACATTGGGGAAACAACTAAGCTACCTGGTTAAAAAGCAAAATTTTGAATACCTGCCAGTTGTTTAGCACTGTAACAATATCTGTTAAATTAAAACAATTTAATAATCAAATTACTACATTAAAACATGCTATTAACAGTTACGGTTGCAGAAGGCAATCTTTCTATCCAGTAGAGAGAGTATTACTCAGACACTTAACATGCAGCTTCTCTTCATATTCAGTTCTTTGTGTGCAGTTTTGCTGCTTTTATGAAGGGAAAAGGCAGTGGTCATTGTATTTTTCCTTGTTTGCTTCCCCTTTCCTCTTACCTATAAAGCATTTATATCAATCTTGCACACCTATTCTTCAAGCAGATAATTAAAGTTAAAAGTAGGTTGTTAATATGCTTTTCTTGCTACTTCACTGGCTGTAATGGCAGCAGTTTCTTGTTTTGCATTTAAAAACACTTGTACTGCTTTTTAAGGTGTATTCTCCATCCTTGTCACCACATTTTTCATTGGCAACCTGTATTCAGAAAATAGTATTCTAGTAAGTATAATGACAGGTGACCCTTAACTCTGCTGCTGCATTGCTGCATGATACATGCATTTTCTGGAGTACTTTTATATCTAGAGATCAAAGTTTTATCAGGTAATTCATGTATATTTAGCAAATGAAAATTTCAGAGTGACGGTGCTTCAAAATGAGACACTTGGTTTTGGAGTTAATTCACATTTACACTAAAGCCATTTTAAACTTCCTTAATTATTAGAACAATGGGACATGGCCTTATGACCCCTCCTGTCTCTGCCTGAATGCCATCAGCTTTTTGAATCTATAAAAGATACAGTCTAAACTTTGACCTTAGATTTTTAGGCAACCCTGAAATTAGTTTATGTTTTTAATGATGTGTTTGGTTTTATATCTATCTTGCTGATTGCAAGTAGAACAAAATTATTTCTGAGATGAGCCTTATTTTCAGAGAAATTAAATTCCAGCCTGTGTGTTCATTTTGGTTTTTATTTTGTCACACCATCTTTATTTCTTTAGAAAGAAAATACAGAAAAATTTCTTCCTTTTTGATCACAAATCAGGTGGCATAATGCCAGGTTTCCATATTCTAGTACTGTTCAAATGTGTCTGATATTTTCTTTTGCATACAGAAAGACTTAATATTTTTCCTTAAGTCTATATTATGTATATTGAGTGTGTATTAAGAACCTGATCCTGCCAATCCTTGTGTGTACAAGAGATCTTTACTAATGTGATTTGGCCCTTTTATTTCACTTTCTAAAATTACATATAGAACAGTGGAACCTTTTTCAGTGTAGCTAAGGGATGTAAAGAGTTGAAACAACAGAATTTCTGGATTTTTTTTTATTATTTTTTTTTGTGATTAATATGCTGTGAGATACCTGTTTTACATTGTTTTAAACTAGAAGATTGTGAGCTTCCAATTCAAACATCTGAAACAGCTGTTCATTCTGTTCTTTCATTGTCTTGTGTTTATTTCTACTTGTGTTGAAGCTCCGGAAATTATCCATTATTAAAGAAGTGGTTACTTTTAACCATAATCATAGTTGTCTTTTTCTATTAAGAGTAGGGGCAAAGGACTGTGCCTTAAATCTATTGTCAAGCTTTGATGTACTTCAGAATAGCTGCAGTGCATTTTTAAACCTGCAGACGTCACTATTCTGCCAATTAATTGTGATACACTAAATGTTCACATTGCTCTTGTGACCACATTTAAAATATATGTTGCTTCCATCTAGCAATTATGGCACTTAAAAAAAAATCTAAAACGATTTTAATATCACTCTTTCATTTTCATCATTCCACTAAAGGAAGGAGTCTGCTTTCTGTTTAACTTGAATAAGCCATGTTCTAAGACTGTCCTTAATTATTAGTTATTGTTGTTTCAATATAGATTTATGAACTATTTATTTTGTGTCATATAACATACCATTTTTAAGCAACATTTTTCAATCTGAACATAGCTTCCAGGAGGGCAGGCTGCCCAGAACATCAGTGATCTCACAGTTATTACTTTGTGTCATATATAATCTTGTTTTTTCCTGCAACAAATAAATCTTTGGGCCTCCCTGCAAAAAACATTTGTGGTTACAGTATAATAAAAATAAACCGTTTGTTGTGACTGCAGCTGACATTTATCAGCCTATTTGTGGGTGCTCTTTCTCTCTCTGTATAATACAGAACATAATTTGTCACTTTGTAAATACATTCCAGCCTAAATCCCTGCCAGCATCTGTTAGTGTTTGAAGGATTAATGCACTGCACAGTGCATGTCTGCACTTTCAGGCAACAACATAGCTTATGATTATGGATCATGAGAGAACAGGGAAAAAGGGTTCAGTTTGTATTTACTTAAACATTGTTGCCCTTTTGACCATCATGCTTTTCTCGTCTTGTTTGTCATCTGCAGTAGGGGTGCTAACTTCTCTGTGTGTAAAAACTGCATGTGAAATCCTGCTCTGACTTTTATAGACCAGTGTATGTATAGCTGTCCATATGAGTTAGCATATCTTTAAATTTATGGATAATTAACAACAATCATATTGTATTGCAACAGGAATGTTACTGGTTTAGTCTGTTTAGAAGTACTTTTTTCCTCCAGCCTCTGCCATTTCCAACAAACCCATTATCCTTTTTGTGTCCTATATTGCATATTTCTCAGCAACCCGTTAGCTGGGTTTGTTTAATCTTAGAAACTTCAAATTTAGGAATTTTTAAAAGGAAACAAAGTCTAGAGCTTCTAAATTATCCCAGTGCTGCTTGCCTTGTCGCTGCTTTTGAAAATGTTTCTGCTATCACTTCAAATCTTGCAGAATGAGAAGAACTGCAAACATTTGAATGGGAGGCTCTCCACAATTGAGGTTGTTATGTGTTCCCAGGCTCCCTCAATTATTCTGTAAACAAGAAGATATGTTTATTAGACTAGTAAACCATATTCATATAATATATTGCCAAGATTATTTGAGATTCCCCAAGATAAATTCAAATGAGCTTTACAGGAATGGGTGTTTGGAGAGGGAAAGAAATGATCTATATCCAGGGAAAGGAACAATCCAGTTAAATGTAGGCTCCCAAGTAAATACCCACAGTTCATGTACATTAAGAACTAAACAAATTTCTATTGCCAAAACCTATGGTAGAGGTTTGGGATTTTTTGGTGCATGTAATTTCTTGTTACTGAAGCAGATGGGTACTGCCTGCAGTGGAACCATGTGCATCTAGGAGAAATCAGAGGTATTAGGAACCTGCAAACAGAAGTATTCTGAAATAATAGTCTAGTAATTTTTGTACAGTTTTTCTTTCCCTCTGGTTAAGGAATAAATAATTTTTTAAATAACCTTGGGAGATGTACTTGTCTCACTGTTTTGAAGCATGATTTAGGATTGCTGTGGCAAAATTTACTTTTCTGAAGATATTAATTGCAGAAAGGAATGTGTGAAGATCTAGTTACTTAAGCAGGAAGAACCAGGCTTTAGAAAATCAGGTTTTGGGAGAGCTCACACTCAGCATGAAACATGTTTGACAAAATTGAGCAAGACAAATAGTGGAAAAATTTATGCCAATAAATTACAACCAAAATACAGGAACAACAAATGTGTTGGGAAATAGTGAGACCAAGTATTACAAAATAATTTTCTTTCTAATAATAAAAAAGGCTTTTAACACCTGATTTTCATGAAAAATCACAGTCAGTCCCGGCTATTTCCTTGTACGTCACATATATGGACTAATAAAATAATATGTAGGAAATTGGGTTGTGTTGTGTACCATCTTCTCTTGCATAAAGTTAGTGGAAATTTGAAAGTAGTGTATAGAAAGAAACTGCTGATATTATGGGGAGGAGAACTAGAAAAATTACTGTAAAATTGTTCCACCATGATGTCTTCTAATAAACTGTATTAAAATATAGCAAATGTAGCAAAAGAAAAAGCATCTAGCATGTATGTTGAATTACTCTTAAGGTGTTGTGATTAATCTCTCCCAGTCTGTTCCATGAGAGGTATTCAGAGCACACAAGATGAAGCTGGCATTATATAAATAGAGTTTTGCATGAAGTACCAAATCTTGACTACATTATGAACAATAATATTTACAGTCCTAATCTTGAGTGAAAGCCTTTTTCCCTATTATGTACCTCTATAAATAGTGCATGGCACTGGCTATTGACTGTCATAAGCAATGTATCAAATTGTCTGATGTGCTTCTAAAACATCCTCTACTTTGTCCTCAACATGGAAATACAGGTTTATTTGGGCATTGCCTGTCATATGCTCAGTTTTTGGTTGTTTACCTATTTGAAGGTAATTTCACAGATTTTTACATCAGCTTTAATGTCAAATCCTTTTCTTCCTGAAGATTTTCTGATTCTCACACTGCATATTATAACTCCCAGATGTTGTCATCAAGATTTTTATTTATAAAATTTAAGTGCTTTTTACCAATTTATCATATATTCAGTTTCTTGAAGTCGTGTTTTTGTTGTTGTGCTACATATTCAGTTTTGAGTTAAGGGCTTTTAAATATATACATGATATTTTTTGAGAGTAAAATTATACAGTACATTTTCCAGTGTCCACTATGTTACATTTTAAGTAGGCCCTTACAAAGTGACTTGTACTTGCATTAAGATACAGGGGCTACAGCATATTCATTAAGACTCTTCAACTCTGTATGAAACTGGAGCAGTCAGAAGTAATGGTGTCTGCTGAAAGATTCTTTATCATATGAATTTACTTTTAGTCATCTATTATTTATTTCAGCTATTTTATATGCCATTATAATAAATATTATGACAGAGAAAGCTTTTATGCTTCAAGTTATTGTACTGCTCTTCACTTCCTTGCAATCCTTCAGGAAAATGTAGCTATGCTTTACCTATATTTAACGTAAATCATCACTTACATTTGAATGAAAAATTCACTATGAAAAAAGGCTCCTTCTTCAATACCAAGACACAAATGCACAATCATGTTTACTGCCAAACTACTCTACCATGCAGTGTTCATTTTTAAACAGTTTTTAAGCTGTAAAGTGAATACATTGCGTATAGTGAAATCGCTTGCTTTCTGGATGCTTTCACTTTCCTGTTAGTTTCTGGCTCAATAAGCATTTTTGTAGCATGAGTGCAAAATATTACCAATTGCACTTAAGAATTGTTAATATTTTTGCTCCAATAGAGAACAGCATATATACAAAATGAGACAAATTGTTTTCTGGTGTTATTTAGAGTAATTAAACTTGGAAATATTGATAAAATGCTTTAGGACTGGGCATAAAATTGTGAAATACAGGACAAATTTTTTCTTTGCACTTTTCAAAATGTTACAGTGATGTGTTTAAAAGAGAGTCCTCTCTTTTAGCCAGAACAAGAGAGTGATCTGCATTTGGCTGTTTCTTCAAAGCCAGGATGTTGGTGCCTAGACATTGTCAGTCTTGAGCTGCTCTTCAGGAGGTGAAAATATTCCCCAAGCACTGTTTCTGTTGTTTCTAGCTCACCTTGTTCCCACAAGTTTCAGCAGACAGCAGAAACGTGTCTGTTCTCCTTTTGGCCACTTTGTGAAGCCGATCTGAGACTAGTTGTGAAGGTGGTTTTGGACACAGTCAGGACACTTGTCCTGGGAATCTGCAGCAAGGGCACCAGCTCATTCTGTACAGGCATTCAACAGCACCATGTAGTAACAATCCTGTGGTTTAGAAGTGAGCTCTTTCAATTATTCTACACTAATTCACTTATTTAGTGTCTCCTTTAATGATGTAATTGAAAATAAAGTAGTAGAGGGAGCATTAATATCTTTTGTTGATTTAATTTTAAAAATGCTGGAGTTTTCTGTATGTTTTATGATGTCAATTTTAAAACTCTCTTCTCTATTTGGGAAAGTGACAAGTCCCATTTAAGATTTCACAACATAAAATGAGGCATAATTTGGTACTGAAAATACATGAAGTGAAATGGTGAAAGACATCAGCATAATACAATTATGACACATTAGATCAGGATTTGCAGCATACCATTAACAATCAGTTCTGACTGGATTACAATTACAGTAACAATGCCTTTTAGCAAAAATGGGTTTTAGTTTTATTTTTTATAAAAATACCCCCTTCTTTTGCTATAAATACATGTGTGTGCTACCTAGGCTCATAGGGAAAGAAGGAAAACATCATAACAAAGGGAATACTGAGCTATGACAAGAAAACATCCAAACAACCTTCTACTTGTCATTGTTTGGAGATACTCTTACAGTATTAAGAACATAACCTGACAAGTATATTGTCCTATTTGTAGCTTTTTAAAATCAGAAATTCTAACCTAGAGGTAAGTGGGAAAATTTGGAATGAAAATGAGATTATATTAAAAGAAAAAAACACACAGCTACTTTTGGTTCATTTTCTTCTGAGATTTGGAGTGTAGATGTTTCAAAAGATCAGAAAACAGATCTTAAAGCTGGAAATACTGAGATGTTTTGGTGGTGGCCAAGGTTAGCACCTTCAGGTGTCCCATTGTGTGGGATTGCATGTTCTGTTCTAGGTGAAAATTTGGTTTTAAGTACATAGACCATTTCTTTAGAAGATATTATGTACTGATAAACTTATTGTATGAAAAAGTGTGCAGACTGATCAGTTGTTTCCCGTACTCATCTTATGCTGTCTTTTCTGTCACCTGTTATGAACAATAGGTGGTTTTGGAATTATGTGTTAGAATATAATATAATATTGTAAATTAGAATTTATCTGGTTTTTATAGAATATTTACTAAGCATTTTTGTGTTGGTGTGATATATAAAAAATACCCTGCAGTAAGAATACTGTATTCTGCTTTTTATTTCAGGTATTAGAGTAAGTGTCACCAGCTAAACGGCAGAAAAGATGCCATATTAACCTTAACACTACCTTGTGTCAATTGATTGTATTACACACAGCTGTGTGTTCCACAGTGTATGTTTTTAGCAGAACCACAGAACTGCTGTGCTGCTTTTGGCACTAAATGTTGTGCTCGTCCATTCTTTTTGATGATTTGTATTCGCTTTGGGGTTATAATGTTAAACAAGGGAATCAGACAAGTTTCATAGCACATTTACTGTAACATGATACTGTGAACGAAACTTGCTGTTATTTATCTTTTTTTATATATATTTTCTCTTGTTCCAGCATAAAGCCAAGGTAGAAGCAATGACCTTAGACCTTGCTTCTCTTCAGAGTGTGCAGCACTTTGCTGAAGCATTCAAATCCAAGAAAGTGTAAGTACTCAGAAAATAACATGTAATATTTTGTTGTTATTTTAATGTCTTTATCAGCTGAGCCCAGTTGGCAGAATTCCCCACAGTTGGACTGATCAGGAACTAAAATTAGTGAAAAATCTTTGAACAGGATATTTTTAAATTTTATTTTATTTTGCAATGTAAATTAAAGATCATTCGTTTTTGTCTCAAATAATTACAGATCTCCTAATATTCCATGTGTAGGCCCAGGTTTAAGGGGACATTGATACCCCTGTAGGTATTGAATGAGGCCAAAGCTGAACTGCATAAAAACCAGTTCAGGCAACTTTTATCAGTGTTGCAGTGGTTTTGAAGAGGTCAGGGATGAGCAATTAGTGCACTGTTTGTCTTGATTTCTTTTCTAACCTTCTCTCTCTCTTATTATATTTAAAGCAGATTAAAAACATAGCTCAAAAAAAAAAAAAAGGCAAAGAGATAATGACATCACTTAACAATAGACCAATTTAAATTGAGATAATCAGGTTAACTTCCAAATGGTTTGTTTAATTTAGCTTGAACAGAACAATGAATCTCTAAATTGAAGAAGTGATTTTGAAATCCTTGTGTTAACTCTTGGCAATAAATTCCACACTTTGTGCTTTTATCCACAGTTTGACCAATTGATTGTTATAACTATTCAAACTTAGTTTTCTTTCTGCAAGTATTTCTGTAACACATTTACATCTTACTGTACTTCTCAAGAGAATATGGCCTCTTAATACAAGTTTGAAAATATGCTATCATAGGGAAAATATATTAAAAAAGGATTTCTTTTTTTTTAACTTCTGAAATACTGCCAAAGTTAAACCTCACATGGGTAGACAGATGACATTTTAGTACTTTTAGGTCCTTTAGATTTAAAGAATTGTCAAAACTGACTTCTAAAACAAGTTTCTTTACTGCCAGAATCCTTGGTAACAATATTTTATCATCATATATCATCTTTATGTATTGAAAATTTCTTGAAATAGGTAGACAAATCCTTGCAGTATTGCTTTAACACTAACGTGATTTCAAATATAATAAGTGTTTTAATGTAGCTTTTTCATGCTTTTAATATGTTACATATCTTTAAAAACTATATGATATAATGAAAAGTTAAAACCACCTTTCTTCCAAAAGCAGTTCTTAATTTGTGTGTTGCAGATCATATCATGGTCATCCTCATTAGTCCAGTTGGTATGCATGTTTATAAATCCTTAGAAGTGAACAAGTTAAAGAAGTTTTTGCTAGAAGACTTAGATGATTAGATTATAGGGGATCAGAAAAACCTGTTTTACTTTTGCTGGCATACATTGCTTTACTTGCACAGGTCTGTTAAGCCATCTTGTCAGTGCTGAACAGGTTTTACTGGTGTTTCATTCACATTTTAACTGGAAAAAGAAATAGTAATAAACAGCATTTGTAGCCTGTGCCTTGCCTTCTGATGTTTCTGTTTCAAATCTGTGCTCAGATGTGTGTGTCTGATGGGACTACTCCAAGCATTATAGCGAAGTCTAAGTAAGGTCTATATCTGTTGTGAGACTTGTGGGGTTTTGACCAAAATGAATTTCCAGTTATATTTTGTTTAAAGTCTGAGGCTGGATGGAAACCAGACCCCACACACTGCCTGTAGCAGTAGATCATTTATCTGATACAGATGAGTTACCTTACAGTCATCTGCACTGGCAGGAGAATGGACTAGAAGACCCACTAGATCTTCCTGGCTCTGATGTTTTGTGATTTATCTATGTCTGGATATAGTCAGAAGCACAACTCTATGGCAGTAGCATCTTATTACTACAATGCTAGCCCTGTGTGTTTTCCAGCCCTCATGTCCACTAACTCCTTTTGTCTCTTCATTTATTTGTTTTGCTGTAGTGTCCAGAGGCTTTGTCAGATCGGTGATTCCTTTGCATTAGAGTAACTTTATGAGCAACTGAAAGACATTTTACAGGCTTCAGTGACAGACTGAGTCTTGCCCTTGATGCTTAGGCAAGTCTGTTAGCTGGTAGTCCAACTTTCTTAAAAGGCTTTGGTAGCTCTGATTTCATGCACCTGTAGGAGAAGACATGCTGTGATGTGCTCTCCTCAGCTCCCATGAGGGAAATGTAAGTCCTATTAAAAGCACATGAGCATAACTCTACACATACACGTAGAGAGTTTTCTTTCTCACAAAATGTTTTACAAATTCTTTATCAATAAAGTAGGAGGAGAAGCAAATAATGTTTGGGCATTTGCTGTTGGTTTGCTTTACTTTGTTGTGGTTTTTTTATTTGTTGTTGTTGTGGTGTTTTTTTTTTAAACTCATTGAGTTCTGAGTTGTATAGATCTTGATTTCTGGGAAAAACTACAAAACTTTTAAAGTGTGAAGGAGAAATTTTATATGAATGCACGTATTTTAATAAACATCTTTATTTTTATTTCTTACAAGATGTTCTCTGAAGAGGCCTTTGGTATTCACTGGTGAACATATTAAACTTCTGGGTACAGATAATTCTATTTTCTGTTTAATCTCTGTGGTCCACTATTGTTTTCCAGGGACACCTTGATATTCTGCAAAATCTGTTGGTCCTGGTGACACTTGACCTAATAACTGAAAATTTATAAAAGAGAGAGTAGATTTGCTTGTCTTTTGACATTGTTCTTTGGTGGGACATTTTATGGCTCCACATACTATTTTTTGTCAGCAGATATAAGAGTGTACTCATAGTCAAATCACAACTTGGGAGCCTGTTCTTCCGTGGTTGACAGCTATTGAAAAGAGTCTTCAAGGGCTGTTTTTCACAGATCTCTTCCTGGATGAGAAAAGTAAAATGGAACTACTCCAGAAAAAGAATCCCTAAATGTCATTGAGCTTAAACATCAAAACCTCTTGAAACTGGGGAGGTGGTGGTGATGGTATTGCAGGGAACAGAGGGAAAATTGCTGAGATTGTAAATCTCTTGTTTTATTCAATTGTCTTTTAGAGAAAAACAAAACATAGAAACCCCCAAACCCAAACAAAACAAACTTCTTGAATATGATTGAGAATCTGAGAGATTCTGGAAATGACATGAAGAAATGTCACCCTCTGCTCAATAGGAATTTGACAGAGGCTGGCTGCATGCAGGAAACAAATGATGCAACAGAGGGAGCATTGAGAAAAACAGAAATAAATGGGAGGAAAGAGTTACTCTGGAAAGAAACATTTAATATAAATTAGACCAGTATTTAAGACCTAAGAAGACTTCCTTGTTTGAAACCAAAAATCAGATGATTCATCTGTAAATTATCATGTTTCTAAGATATTTTATTGGAGTCTTTTATTCCTGGTTGGATTTGTTAGGTGTTGCAGCCTTGCCCACAGATAAAATTTGGCCTCAGAGTATATAAGCACTGGGAAAAATATGTTGTATTCATATAAATATATTCTAGAAAATCCTTCATCCTCACAGAAAAAAAAAAAAAATCAGATGATTCATCTGTAAATTATCATTACCTATACTCTTGAGTTGATACAGCTGTTTCTGAGACTTTTTTATCTATGCAGTTTCAAATAAAGCTTTTGGGAAGAGTTTTTTTCAGGTTATTTTAGATCCTGCAGTTCTGTGATCACAGCAGAATATAAACTTTCCTTATGAGCAGAGCGGGGCTTCCAGTTTTTCTTGCTCTGATGCTCGCAAAGATTCTGCAGACAGAATAAGGTAAACACAAGTCAGTTAGATCTCCCAAATTTGTCTTTGAAAGAAGACAGAATAAAACAATATTGCTATTTAATATTTGATCTACTTAATTGATTGCAGCACAACCTGAACACAATGTGACATACATAAAATGGAAGTCTAACTTGGTGAAAGATAGGACAGAAGGATTTATAGAGTAGATTCTTAAGAGAGAGATGTTTCATTATGTGACAGTAATGGTGACTCATTTTAGGTTCTCTGCTAGTTTGAGATGCAATGTTGTTATTTCTGTGATTTTTTAATTTATTTTTTTTTTTCCTGGCTACCTTTTGGTATTCCTGGGTTGTTCCTGGATCCATGTGAAGACTGTGCTAGGATTAGGATGAGAGTAGGAAAAGTGGTCTCAGTGCACCTAAATGGCTGGAGAGGCTCGAGTTACTTCTTTTATCCTTATCTAGTCTTTCCCCTCTGATAGTTTCCAGCTTGGGCAGTTGATTCAGTGTCTCTGTTATGGAAAATTCAAATAAATTATCTGTTTATAATAATGTTCTGGGCTAAGATGGATTTGGCATTAGCTGATTTTTGTGCAGCTGGAAGAGGCAGACCAACCAATCTTTCATATTAGGCTTTTGGAACTGAAAAACACTGGAGTGAATCTTCTCTTCATTGAGTTGGCACAATGTGAGGAGTTATGGTTGGTATTAATCCACTTTATGGACAAAAGGACTGCCCTCTTGTGATTGTATGCAACGTAGCATTTAAGTTTAGTCAGCATTTGTTCTGTGTCTGTAGAACTGGATATTTGTGTAGGGGTGTGGATTTGTCTTTATGATACTTCGGTATTTCTCAGTTTATCACATATTTGACTGAAACTTGCATACTTTAATTGGGTGTCTAACTAACTAACTGTTATCAATTTTTACAACCATATTAATCATGGCATTTGCCTGATCCCCCATGTAAGGATACTTCAATGATTGAAACAGTTAGCAGGCGGAAGTGAGCAGTAAAGTTATGGATTAATTTTATGTGCATCTTTACTTTGGAGAGGTGCATAGTGCCACTTGCTTGGAATTAAAGTTATCTTCAGCCAGACAGTAAGACATCAATTAAATGTTCTCAATGTTTGAGGGGGAAAAAAAAAGAAATTATCCTGAAAAATCTTGAATTACCTCAAAGATATAAAATAGTGTTTCCCAACAGTGACCACTGAGAATTTTCTGAATTGGTAACAGCAATTCACAATGATGCAGGACTTCCATATGTAGATTCTCACTGCAGTTGCTTTCCTATGCTTTCAAACAGGATTTTTAATATTTATTTTTTTGTGGTAAAAGCTGGCATATGCAACACGTTATTCACTTCTGCTGTGTGTAGAAATATGGAAAAGACAGCAGTTATGAATTATGATTCTCCATTTGGAACTTTAGTCTCTTCTTATTTTGCTAACTGGACCCAAAATGGAGAGGGCCAGATTTTCATCTGGCTTCCTTAACTGAGGCCTCAAACTCTATGAGCACATTCATTTTTCATGCTGCAAGCAGAAGCGCTCTGAAATCATGTGGGTGCAATTAAGATTTCAGAGCCTGCTGAAAATACACTCCAGAATACCATTTTTCTGCATTTTAATGTATTATAACTGACATATTGCATGTTTTAAGTTGTTTTTTAATTCCAGTTTAACCACAATTAAATCATAGACGTTGTATGATAAATTTTATTCATACATTTAAATGCACGTGGAAAAAATGAGATCTGTTTAGCAAGTTGTTACATAAATAACTTGATTGAGTAAAAAATGATTATGTGATTTAAACAAATTATTAGTGATGCCAATAGCTTAATGACACTGTAGTAGATGAATCTCTGTCAGAGAGGATCATTGCCACTGCATATTGTGTTTTGAAATTTGAATGCATTTTCTCACACTGTACAAATCTGTTAACTCTTTGACATTTATAGAAATACTTCTTGTGAATAAAAGCTAGTAACAGAATAACTTAGAACACAGTTGGCATTCTGACAGTGCAACTGAGGCACAAACTTCCGGACAACATTGTACATTTTGAGATATCAAAAAATATCCACATTGAATTAAGTATAGAAACATGCATGGCTCAGAAGTTACTGTTGTAGACAGCACGTATCTTAAATTTAAATAAGATCAAAGGCTGACTGCATTTGAAGCATACATAAGAATAATAGGGTGAATTTTTTTTTTCTCTTTGTGGTGGTACTGTGCCTTATTAAAGCCTAGAGATTGGCTTTCTGCATAAACATTTTTCCTTTTCCTGTTTATTTTTTTCTTGTTTTTTTTTTTTTTTTTTTTTTTATACTGTTTTCCTTTTCTGCTGTTTTTAAGCTTCTGTACACAGTTACCCCATTGTGGTAGCATTTGTCAAGTCATGTGGATCTAGAAACTGTTTCCAGTATTTTTTTAAATTAAAAAGCTCTCAAGCTTAAACCCTCTCTTCTTTTACTGGAAATGGGGATCATGATGTTTTCACCAGATCACCTTTCATTTCATCTGCTGTATTGTGGAAATATTTCCTGCCTCAGAACAACTTCATTTTTTAAATCCATATTAGAATAAAAATAGGATTGACACTTCACCATAACTTTACATATAGTTGCATCTGCAAAAATATGAAGTGTTTTTATATGTTACTAACAGAAGGGTTTTGTTAGGTGTTGGTTACATGGACTTATGACTGCAAATGTGCTGCCTACAACTTGCCCCTTGTCCTTGGACACTTTGCATTCTCTTCACTGTAATCTAATGAAGAAGCCTTGATGAACCTCCAGTGGCTTTCTGCTTAGCACACTGGTTGTTTTGGTTCACATTTTGAGCCTCGTGTCTGTGCCTAAGTTTGAGCTGAGTCTAAGATGGCTCATAAAGTCTTGGGGCCCTGCCTTCCTAAAAAATTTCCTCTAGATGCACCAACTGTGGAGGCTGTTTTGAGTATCTAAGGAAGTAAACTATGACTTAATGTGCCTTTTGTGCTGCAAATAATCAAGGATTTTGCAGCATTATACCTTTATGGGTTTTAAGAAGATCTGTGTGTTTAATTGATATTATCTTCTAAAAATCCTGAAATATAAGGCAAGAAGTAGCTATTTAATTACATATACATAAAAATGTATTTAGTCTATTTAGTTAAAGGCCTTCTATGGGAGATAATTAAACACATGAAAGCAGAATCTTCTGGTGCTTGGGTACGGAAGCCTTGGTGCTGACATGAGACAGGCCATACATGCACCACATCTCTTAATCTTGGAATCCAAAAAACCCCACTTGCGTTATAGTCTGAAAAGTTTGTATTTCTTCATTAGCTGTTCCCAAGGCACCAAAAATTCCAGAGGATGTCAAAGTACATTAATTTTTATCACAACATGGAATCTTTCAGGTCTGAATGGCAGCAGGCAGCTGCTAGGGGCTTTCTGAACTCTATTGCAGCTCTATATATCTCTAGGCAAAACAGAGGAAGGACTTGTCATTGGCAAGTGATGTGTTCAAAATGCATGAAGTGTTTTATTGTTTGAATGATCAGCCGTGGTCTCAAAAACATTTGCAAAGGAGTTAGCTGTTTTCAGTGGGAAATATCACAAATATGAATAGAAATAGAAATAATAATTGACCTTCCTTGTGAGTTGTAGCTTTCTTTGTTCGAACAAGTACTTACTGTGTACAAATTAAATTTATATATTTGGAAGTATGTGCAGAAACAACAAATCATTCCATGATTACTGTGAAAGTCAGTTTGAGGGCAACATTACAAAGTGTTAATATTAAATGTTAAAAATAATTAAATTTGTAAATGTTTTGTTATTTAATATTGGGACTGAAGTTCTCTTCAAAAGTTAAACTTTAAAATGTTCACAGTATTTGAAATTGCTTCTGCACCCCATTAAGAAGAAAAGTAGGGCTCTCAAATTCCCCTCGAGCTAAAATGACAGAATTTTTCTTCAAAGGAAGGTAACTTACTAATATCTGGAGGTGCATGATGAGGTAGGTTTAGGTGTTTGGGGTTTTTTTTCCTGCTGTTTGTTAGTTCTAAATCTATCGAGACCTCTGTGTTTCTTGTCCAAACTTTTATGAAGCTGTTTACTGAGGATTTTATAGGACTAATGAATAATGATTGAGAGATGATTGACCTATATGGCAGCATGCAGATGATATATTATGAAGACATAGGGGCAGCTTCTCATAATAATTCCCATGTATTTGGTATGAAGGAAGAAGCAGAACAGTTTCAGCCCACTCCCATTAATCTCTTGGAAGTGGGGCAGAAGTATTTGCTGATCAACAGTGTCAAATCCTGCAAAGAAATCCAGTAGAATGAATTTGAGAGAATTTTCTATGCTTCTGGCAGGAGGTCATCCATCAGGGCACTAAGTCCTGTGTTAGTGGCTTGCCTTAAAATGAAGCCTGTCTGACAAGGATCCACAATTCTGTCTGCTGACAGGTCACAATAAAGGGTATTTCTGCTGACTTTTCAGTCAGTATTTTTAGAAAAGAAAAGTTACACATTAAACATTCTTTTTCAAAATTCATTGAGTTAAGCAGTACTTGTGTGTGTTTTCATCAAACAAGTGAGTATTTTTGGGTCAGTGTTAGATTGTGCATGGTCCTGAGATTTCCTGCTGCTGTCTGACTATTAGTCATTTTCTTGTTAGTTTCACATTGGTGCTGCTGATAAAACTGAGAGGGATTTTGGAAGATAATTGTTTAATTCACCCTTTTTCTAGGGAGCCATAAGCCTAGCCTGCACATAGATTATTTCCTTTGTGAATAAAGACATTCCCTGACAGAAGGAACTACCACTTTCTAACTTTGAAAGAAAGCTACATGGGTGTTCAGATTTATGGGATGAAAAAGTTTGATGGGCTGTAACTTGGCTTCTTTATGGAAGAGAAGTCACAACTCTCTGCCTTCTTTACTGGCCGTGCCATAGGTCTACAGTTGCTTATGGGACTTTGGGGATATGGTGAGGCCTTTTCTGTTGAATTTCTGTGTAATTCCAAACAGTGTGAACTTTTCAAATCACTTGAGAAGTGCCCCAGATGGTGTGACATTCTGCTTCATGGGAAGATTTGAAAGTATTCCCTTTGCATAATTTCTGGTTAACTATTTCATTACATCTGAAATGGGAGAACACCAAAGCCAAGAGCTCATGTTGACATTTTGGTGGTGTTTGTTTAACCTCCTAGTGCACAGGCTACACTTATTCAAAAATATTATTCTTGCCTTTGCAAATCATCAGTAATTAATTCCCTTGGAAATATCTGCTGCAGCATACAGTCAGCTTGGGAGGCTACTGACAGATCATAGTTTCACATCAGGTGCTAACAAATTGATTATTAAGTTTCATACCTAACTGATTTATAGCAACAACTTAATTTCTGTTTCTCTCTAATGTATTCACTTACTGTATTTTCAAATAGTGCAGAGCATTTGGACTGCTTTCTTGCTTCTAATGGTGAATTGAGCACAGTATATGAGATCTGAATGACTTGCCCAGTGCAAGGGTTAGTGATGTATCACGGAATTGTGAAGTGCACAAGACACCAGATGGTTTTCAACTGAGATATTCACAATTAAGAATGTTCTTATAAATGCTACGTACCTTTTATTGTTCACTAAATTTTAGCTGTACTTAGCAGCACAGTGAGAGTTTTCTAGAATTGCTGTGTAGGTTGCAGTTAAAGCAGTGTATTGTTAAGTCTCAGTCATGCTGTGAAGGGTAAGAAACAGCAACTACATGCGATGATGGAGCAGCTTATGTTCGATTCCCAGTGCATACTTAAATTGTAACGGCAGACCCTGATAGCTCACTTGGTGTGATGTAAGTCACTGACTGAAGACATTTTAAGGACACATAGGGGTAAATTTTTAAAACACTCTGCTAAGTTTTAAGTGTTTCCAGAAATATCAAATAGGTGCCGTGGTAAGAGGGAGCAGCTTGGTAATGTCAATACCATGAGTGAACACCACAGAAAATTTTCCTTTGCTGCTGACATTTTTTTGTTGGCCTTCGATGTGCCTTTCATGTAGAAATAAAAACTATTTTAAACTGAGTGGGTATTTTTTTTTTCTTCCCTTGGGCTCAGGAAGAGGGCTAATGTAGATTGCAGCAATGTTTTTAATGAACTTGTGAAATCAAGGTCACAGTTCTACTATCACTTAAAAATACTCCTGTCATAAAGTGAAGCTGTAGTGCCAGATGTGTGCTATGAATTGTCATGTATCTTAAAAATTTTGTTCCTGTATAATGATAGGTATGGTGATATAGAGCTCTGCACCATTGAGATTAGAATCTGTCATCTGTGGCTGAAATTCTTAACTATAAGGTGGCTGTTATATAGGTCATCTCCTTCATTCCTGGCGTGTAAATGTCCAGGTCACAAAAACTTAAGATGACAATTTTCAGTAGTTGGACCTTTGTTAGCACCCTGATGAGAGATACCAATAGCTTAATGGACATGGATCCAAATGTGAGAGGTGGTTCTTAGCTGAAATGAAGCACAGCAGCAGTGTCATGATACAACCCTTTAGGTTTCTTTTCTGTGATATTTTCTAGAGAAATCAGTTTTTTAACCGTTTAAAACCACTAATGTCAATTAAAAGTAAATTAATTCTAAAAGGGAATCTGATATTACTTTTCCAGTATAATACTAGCTTAAAATGTCTCTGAATTTATTTTCAAATTTCTTTACAGATTTTTCTAATAGCATATTGTAAATACTTTAAACTTTAATATCTTTAATTACTTTAAAAAATGAGAACAAAATGTTTTTTGAAAAACACAAGTATCATGAAGAGGACTGAAACACAATTTTGTTTCCTTTATAAAACCCAATTAAATGCCCTCAGTTTAAAAGTGACTAACACTTACAGTTTTATAATTCTAGAAGCTTTATTTTAATTCATTGAGCTGACAGGTGTAGGTATAGAGTGCAAATTTTGCCTCTGGTAATTATTGTGTAATTAGTATTACTGAAGGATACTACAATTTGGGTAGATGGGATGCGGTTTTTGTTGACATGCGAGTTCTTTGTTTCTTAATGTGTCATGTAACTTCATAATACATATAACAATTATCAAATAGAATTATGAACTTTTTAAAAAGTGCCATATTTGCTTTTGCAGGGGCTGGTAATGATATTTTTTGCTTTACTGCTGTACTCGTGAGCCTCATTTCTCAGACAGAAGGCTCTTATACCAAAAATCACATTTATTTGGAGAAGCCTGTTCTTTTTCCCCAGCAGATTTACAAATCTGTAAATTAATTCCTGCTAGAGCTTTTCATAAACTCTCAGAAGAGATGATGAATCATCCAAAGTTTCCACACATACACTCTCAGTTTTCATGAGGCTTTGTTTTCCTCTTGGCAGATGCATCTCGAACAGGCAAAATGAACTCAGGTTTAAAACATTTTGATAAAATATGCCTCAAAAGGTCAGGTGCCTTTAAAAAATATGATCCTGCATATCTTAGTAAATAGCCTTCCTGTGCTGTGTTACTGAGAGGCTGTGGTGATGAAAAAAATAACTGCCTGTGTTTGAGCAGAAAGAGAGAACCTTGACTTTAATAGGACAGTCCCCCTTTATCTTCAATTTCTGTTATGGGTGTAGTTTGTAGGTGAAGATATTACATGTCTAAATGTCACTGACCAAAAGGCAAATCAGAAATTTAGCACTTCAGAAAATGAGCTTCTCAAAGTACTCAGATGTTTCATACTGCTTCTGAAGCTTTTTGTTAAAATTGTCCAAGTTGGCACAGATATTAGATTGTTACCTTACTAAAGCAGACTACGTTGGTAACTTCCCAGTGGGTTTCAAGTTGGAATTTATTTTAGTAAGGAAATACAGCTGACTGTTTATGTTGCTGCCTATGTAACACCTTCAGCATTCAGCTGGGGAGCATTTGATGCCCACAGAAATGTGTTGGGTTTTTTTTCAATCTGGACTATCAAAATCTGGGGTTTTCAAACAGTCCTGAAGGAATCTAATTACTTATGTTGGTTTCACAGCCTGGGGCTTAATGTTGAACATTATTTTCCAGAATTCCTTTTGCAGATGCTCAGAGTTGCAGGATGTGTCCTTCAACCACTCAGAAAAATTATGACTCTGGATCTCCTGTCATCTTTTGTGTGCAGGGCTATAAGGAAGTACTTGAAAAGAACAGAGGGCAAGCAACTATTTTTCCTAGCTGTGCTTCATTTATTTTCTTTAGAATTAGGGTTTATGTTGGGTGGTTGATTTTATATCATGGGATTTGTTCATTTGTAGTAAAGACATAATAGGCTGGAACAGGTTAAACAAACAAATGTCACAGATCTTAATATTGTGGTGTTAGGACATCACAGGTATTAGTGCACAGTTAGTGCAGCAATGAAAGGTATTTGACAGTCGTACTTTCATGCAACCTTTCCTGTTTAATTATACGAGGGCCAGGGATGCCAGAGACAGCCTCTCAGGTCTGAGGTTTTCAGCTTAAGTATGCTTGCTGAGGTCTGCTGCATCGGGCTCTGCCTCAAGGACAAGAATACACTCTTGGTGCCAAGGTTTCCTGAGAGATGAAATAATCTAGCAAATGTAGACCCGTCTGAGGTCTGAGAACCAGAGTCTTTGCCGTGTTTCAAAGGATTTGAAAAAAGATAAGAAGGAATAGAAAGGGTGGTGTTGTCCTTGATCTTGCTGTGGAGGTTGGGAGGGATGCAAGATGTATAGCAGATTACAGGGGAGACATCAAGGAATTGTAAGTTTTCTGGACCCAGTTTTTGAATGAGAGAGGTATGTGGCAGTCTAGATTCTTTTCTCGTTTAGTTTGTTAGAACCATAGCCTTTCCAAAGTCAATTGGGAATGCTTCATTTCAAGTTCCTTCATTGTGGCATTTCTATTTAAACTGGGATAGCTGAATTCAGTGAGGAAGGATTTTGTCTTAAGGATCTCATATGTACTGTGTGCAGTCTTTTCACCAAAGATTACAGCTTCTGGAGGACACTTTTATTTTCCAACTACACCCAATACCTACCTTGTCCCTGTTCACAGAGTAATTAATTATATGTATTTCAGTAAGGTTTCCTTTTCCTGATTTGATTTTATTCAATACTTCTGATTATTCAGGCCTCTTCACATACTGATCTGCAATGCTGCTGTGTTTGGTGTTCCCTGGGGCTTGACGGAGGATGGCCTGGAGACCACCTTCCAGGTGAACCACTTGGGACATTTCTATCTTGTCCAGCTTCTGGAAGATGTTTTGTGCCAGTCATCTCCTGCTAGGGTTGTGGTGGTGTCCTCTGAGTCACACAGGTAGGTGAACATTACCTTTGACTTAGCTGAAATCTCCAGTCCTTAGAATGTGAAATGGCTATGGCAGAACTGCAAAAGTTTTTGAAAACTAAAGGCACTGCTCTAAAGCATTAGCATTTAAATAATCTTTTTTAAAATAGAAGCATTACTAATGCCTGTGGATGTTACTGGATTTGGCTCTGTTGCTGGATAAAGTGTGTTCTAGTTTTATAACAGTGTGTAGGTATTTTTTTGATCATTCTTTGTATGAATGCAGATTTTCACTGCATTTCAGACCACTCATTGATTTTGCAAGGAGATGGAATAATAATTGATTAAATCTGAATGGCATGACCTATATTGATTTGTCATTCAACAACTTCAACATCTTACCAAGAAGAATGTGGAGTTATTTTAGCAGGAGAAACAATGCAATTAAAAACTGCTAGATGAAATCCAATTGTTTTATAATGAGAAATTAGGGAATTCAATGCAGACATTAGCTGTGTAATTGTAAAATGGGAAGTAGTGTGGTTAACACGTATTAGAAATCTGGCCATGCCTCTTTTTGTGAATTTTTTAATTAAAATGTTAGATGCTGGTCTTTTCTCCTGCAGGAGAATTACAGTTGGCAAAAAAGGCAATGATGAGGTTTGCCTTATTTCAGACAAGCTTGTGGTGTTTGTGTTAATAACTGAAAAGACAGATTTGATTTAAATAAAGTTCCTTGTGCAAAATGCATGCCCCAATTCAGAATTTTAGTGGGTATGAACTACTTGCTGCATTCTGACTTAGTTCAGGGAATGCAGGATTAGGCCTGTAATGTTCAGCCTTAAACATTACTGTTGATTTTTATTTCACTTTTGGTCATGAGTAACAGCTCTAGGAAAGCCAAAGGAAGAATGTGTAAGTGTTCTTTCCCCCCTACCCCCCTTTCATATTTCTGAAATGTTTTAGTGACCCAGAATGAAGCTTATTTTTTTAATCATGTTTCCATAAAATGTAACCCCAGGGACCTGGTAGAGAGAGACCAGCCAAGGGTCAGGCTGAAACCTTTATCACTTCCAAACACAGGGGCTTATGGTATAAATGACACACTGCAGATAGATTTACTTTTACCATTTTAAATTTATGATGGCTGAAATGAAAGGAAGCAATAGAAAATGCCAGTAATAATCCTCCCCGGTGTTAAAAGACATGAAATGTCTAGTAATTAGGTGGTAACAAAATCTGGACATCCTTATCTTTGCAAATCACACCAGGTTTGTGAAAGCAAGTAGCAGAGTCCTGTTAGGAGAGAGGGAGGCTACTGCAGGGCAGACAAGATAGCTCTAGAAATAAATCTGCCAACTCCAATCACTTGCCAGATGTGGAGGGCACAACGGGATACAGATAAATGAGCTGTTATTTAATGGGAGATTATGTTGAATTGTCAGCTGCTTGTTCCCCTTTGTAAGTTTGTATCTCTGATAGTATTTTAAATGACATCTTTGTTTTTCACTGTATTAAGTGCTACGTGTAACTAGAGCTCACATCTCTGGAAATATTTATCTGTGTTTTTGAAAATATTTTTTTAAAGTGCTCATTGCTAAATTAGTAAGATCAGCTAAGATTCTCAGAAGCCCATCAAAAATAAGTAACAGTTTATGTTTGAATAAAAAATAAACACAGCTAGCACATTTCCCTTCTTCTAAGGGGTCCAATTGATGTACTATGTCATACCTTAACACTTAAACTGATCATTGTAAATAACTACCTTTCTCTCCAAAATCTGTTAAATGGCAAGAAGTTGATGTAAGGAGTTAGTTTAGACATTAGGTATTACTGGGTAGTAGTAGTTTCTGACCTACTTGAGAACTCTGAGCCCTAAACTATGTCGTAAAACAGAAGTGTTGGTATCTAATTACTTCCATAAACCTTGGCTGGGACTTTTTGCTGAAGTCAAGACCCCCTGTGAGGGGAAAAATAAAGCCCCATGTTTGCAGAAAATATTATACTAGCCTGCTCCAAGGCAAAATATTTATTTGCCTCTCTGGTTCTTCATTCGATTTTAGTTACTTCTCTGGATTCAGCACAAATGAATTCAGTTGAAATTAAGCTTTTGGGTGCTTTAAGCACATCATATTAAAATCAGAATAATAAGTAGGTTGACTTTCATTCTGTCTTTATTTCTGTGTTGTTAATTTGATTGTACAGGCCTTATCTGACTGAATTCAATGAGATTGCTGACATAAGTAAGATTGACTCCCATAAGCACTGGCAGGAACGGACTCAAAATATGCCACCGTGCTTCCATTATACAGGACACACAAAGTATTCTATTTATGGATTATTTTTGGTGTGATAAATTACTACTTGAGGAATGAATATAGGAAATTCCACCCAGAATAGTCTTGTTAATTTTGGAAATATGTTTTTTTCTAACAAAAAATTATGAAAGAGAAATTTTTTGCTGAAAGAGAAGGGCTAATTCTGCAAGATACAGAACATACTGGATGCCTCTTGAGTTCAAGTACTGTATTTGCGCTTCTCTGAGTGTATTATAATTCTGCTCACAGAATGAATGTAGAAATTTGAGCTGATCTCTTCATTTCTGGGCATGAGATACAAAATTAGTAAAGATATTTTAAAACATTTTTCTAGTGTGTACTATAATTATGTTTATCCCTGTCCTCCCCAGCTGATTCTGAAAACTCCAAGTATTAAAAAAGAGCTTGCTAAATCCTTTTTATTTTTAGTAGGTCTTCTGAGTGAAACATAGATCTGTAACTAAATGTAGCATTGTTTTCTAATCTTAAGCTATACCAATAAAATAAATTAAACAAACAAACATATATATATATAAAGATTTTAAGAATTGGGTGGGGAAATACTATATGGAAACTTACTTTTTTTTTTTCACCTAACTGTCTTTAGAACAAGCACTACCTTGTTATTAAGAAGAAAAAAAAAAAAAGAAAAGGAAAGAAACAAACAGCTGGTGTTTAATGACTCTGTCAGACCCAATTAAAAAACATCAACTAGTTACTTTGATTTGTGTTCAGCCATGCCATGGGTATACTTAAAAACATTATACTCTGCCAGAACTCATTTTGGCTTTGTTTATGTTTATCTTTTAAACATATAAGACTATTGATGGCAAGTTACCAAGGTTATAACCCCTTTATATTCATCAATTTTTAATCTAAAAAAGAGTCTAAGAGGCAGTGAGACTCATCCATAGTTACTTGAACACTTAAATGAAAGTATGCAGTATGTGAACACTGGATGAAATAGTCAGGGGAAGAAGGGGAAATGGAAGGATACTGGTTTTTCTCTGCTTCTACTGCAGAGTTATTTTATGTATTTCTTCCAAGTTCATTGTGCTTTTGTGGATCTTCAGTGAAATCTCTTTTTGGATTTAAAATAAAGTGACGTGTAAGTTGTATCTGATGCCTTTGAATCATTAAAGCAATTTTTTACTTGTTTTTATTTATAATTTGCTTTTGGTAATTATTCAATACTTTTACTGCTATGTTAGGTCTCAAGCAGTTTCCAGTAGATGCTTTCAACTACTAAATAAGCTGTTTATGTTGTTTCTGGCCAAGTTCTACTCTGTTGTCTACATTTTATGTTCTTGATGAGAGCTAAATTAACTCTGGGGTATCTGAGGCATCTTTACAATTTTTTAGATTTACAGAAATCAAAGACTCCTCTGGAAAACTTGATTTCAACCTCCTCTCTCCATCCAAGAAGGACTACTGGGCTATGTTGGCCTACAATCGCTCCAAGCTTTGCAATATACTCTTCTCTAACGAGCTAAACCGACGCCTTTCTCCCCGTGGGGTGACATCTAATTCAGTCCATCCTGGAAACATGATGTACTCCTCCATCCATCGTACCTGGTGGCTGTACACCCTGCTGTTTACCTTGGCTCGGCCTTTCACCAAATCCATGGTAAGTGAATGACTTACAGTATTTTACACATCTTCATTTTTCAAATCAGGGGGGTAAAGTTACAGAAATCCAGATGTGTGTATCTGCTTTGACCTATTGCCCTTTATAACCATGACCCTGACTTTAATGACAAACATTGTGCCAAGATAGTGAGTGCTCTGGGATAGGATTCTTCAGCCATTTTAGATTAGTATTGTCAATCTTCAGTAAAGGTGCCTTGTTTGAATATATGCTTTTCACTGCGTTTAAGACACATCCTAGATGTGGGATACTTTAGAGCTATTTCTACTCAGTATACGTAAAACATTAAAAAATGGCTTTTATTTTTAAGTAGAATATGCTTGACTGTGTTTTTTTAAGTAAGCACATGCCCTAGTTAGAAAAGATACTACAGACATTATTAACAGCTGAGGGAAAGTGCTTTCAGTGGTAAAAGCACCTTCATTCATATTTTAAAAAAACCAAACCAACAATTTCCTTGATTTGTATAAAGCACTGAAGGCAATGGGTGTCTTCCCTTTGTCTCTGTTGGACTTTGGACTGGAACCATGACGCAAGGAATGGCTGTGCAGTTCTTTCATAGCTAACATTATGAGCCCTCATTACATAAGAACATGTAGCCTCTCCTTGAAGGGGTTACTTTTATCCCTCAAACCTCTGACTCAGGTTATTTATAAGGAATCCTAAGTATTTTTTTTTTAGGGAGAGGATGACTTTTGCTTCATTGAGTAGTGGCCTCCTTCAACCTTATTGGCTGTTTCTCATCCCTTATTTGCTGACAAAGAAGGGTATTCCCAAAGTGGAGCGGGGAGAGGGAATGTCCCTCAAGAGCAGCTACGAACCAGGGAAATGAAAAGATTCATACCTCCGGTTTTAAAGAAGACTTGACAGCTTGCAAGAGTGGTTGTGGTGTGACCTTCCTGTCTCCCTTACTCTCTCACTGAGCTATAGATATAAAGCAAATTCATTGGTATTATTTGAAAAAGAGCAGAGAAGGAATTGTTGAGCCAAAGGCATCCATCCTTTAGTAGCTTAATCTACTGCATGACCTATAATAGCTGCACTATACAGGAATCCA
This sequence comes from Chaetura pelagica, assembly GCF_000747805.2. Classification (NCBI taxonomy): domain Eukaryota; kingdom Metazoa; phylum Chordata; class Aves; order Apodiformes; family Apodidae; genus Chaetura; species Chaetura pelagica. Next base: position 4,734,251 of record NW_009970717.1, read on the forward strand.
TATATATATATATGTATATTCCACCATTAGTGGTAGAATTTGTGTGTATAGCTGCACTTAAAAGTTTGCTTGTACTTTCCATTATCACTGAAATAATGAAAATAATCCTAATTTATACTGGGTTAATGAAAGTGGAAAACACATCTTTTAGTGTTTAAAACTCTGCTAAAATGTCCAAAACCAAACAGCTTCTTGAACAATACTGGATCTTCAATAAGACCCATGTAGCAATAATACAATCATTCTGAAATGATGCACCAATGAGGTGTCAGGCAGGAGAGTCTTCACACCTCTAACCTCTGCCTGCAGTTTCCAGCCTGTACATATGCAAAATCTATTTATATCCATGGGACTGGTAAGTGAGTGTTCTGACACCTGGGGATAAGTAATAATATCTTTCAAGAGCATGTTTTTTTTGACTTGGATCTTTTAAACCAGGTCACTGCTGTGTTAGGGTAGTTTGTAAAACAAATTCTTGAAGTTCTCCTGAGAATGGATATGTGAATGTTACCAATGTCCCGTGAAAAGGATCCAGTCTGTGGAACTTTAATGAATTATTAGTTTTATTTGCTCTGACATATTTTTACCAAGGAACTTTTGTGTTTGTTGCTCAGATAATCTCATCCTCTAAGGGACAAAATAAAACACTGAAATTCATTTTCAATTCTTTACAACAATTGATAGTGGGTTTTTTTATAGCATCTATTCATTTATGGATGATATATATAAAAGAGAATACAAAATATGGTACAAAAAATAATGGCACTGAATAATAGTGCAGTCTAGTCCAAGCTCAGTAACTCCACTGAGTCCTTTGTATCTGTGTATATTTGGCTGAGGTTATTTGAATGCTACAATGGAGGGCATGGGTTGAGCATAAGCATCAGTTTTATTACTCACATTCTGATATGAATTGCTATGTTCCCCTGAACCTTACCAATGTTTTGATTGCCAGAAACTGGAAAAGTGCCCCTTCCTGAGTATGCAGACAAGCTGAGTTGAATTTCTCCACATCATCTGTATGAGAGTTTTTCTATTTTAAGTTTTGTAGGGACCAAATGATCTGCTTCTTCTCTTTTTTTTTCCTGAATTGTGCTCTTATCAGCCTGGAATAGATTTTGTTGAGGATCTTTTTTGGGCTTCTTTTCAGGATTTCTGTGGCAGCTCACCCGAGAGGCAGAGTGTACTGGTCAGAATCCTGGGAGTGTATCTTAGAGCTTAAAGCTGCAATCCCAAGGTTGTGAAGTGGTCACCTCTTGAAACATAACACAATATTCAAATCACCAATAGTTATAGGTATACAGGAAGTAGTTTTGTTAAGTAGAGCACTGGAAACTTAAAGACAGTTCCTTTTTCCCGGCCACCCACCTCTTTTTAGGATCTAAAATATACAAAGATTTGCTAGACAGTCAGGAGAAGAGGTAGGTTTTTTTGTGAAAAGGAATAGTTGCAAATAAATTGACATTTTATTGCTGTGGTAACTGTAGCTCTGCTAATGTTCAAAAGACAGCTCTTTCACTTCCCACTTTGGTAGTTATTCAGTAAAACTGGAGAAGCTTATAGTATAATTACATGTAAACTGAAACAAGTAGCCACTGTAAAGAAAATACTGGAAGAGAAACTCTAGTAACTGAGTAGTCCACACTTAAGCTTATCTGGTTTGACTTATGGTTTTTTAGGGTTTTGCTTCCTTGGGCTTTTTTCCAAATTTTCTTTATTTTTACCTCTTTCTTTCATGCTCTTTCACTCAGTTTTTCTCCTTCTGTCTCTTTCTGTCTCTTCTCTCTCTTGCATGTTGGCTCAAGAACATTTTTACTAAGTTAATTCTTTTGTTTTAAATTAATAGTAATTCAGAATATATCTGATTTGTTGCTGTTTACAAACAGGATTAAAATTAAATAAACTCATTGTAAGATTCAAGCATATAATGAGTATGTTATGTAGTGTCACCCCCAGGTGATTTTGAGAGTGTACAATGGCATAAAAAATTAGAAGCAGAGTGCCATTATCACACACTTGTGCTAGTCTTACATAGAACCAAATATTATTCTTGGCAGGTAACAGAGCTGAAATGGTATCGTGTCTTAGAGCAGCAAGAGCTTAACAGATGTTTTAGTGAGCTGAGTTTTCAAATCCTTTCGCATTAGGAAATGGCTAGGGTTTGTAGAAATTCTGAGACTATTGGGTTACATTTCCTGTTGCAGTGCAAAGCCAGCCATTGTGCTGGAGTTCTAGCAGATGTGTTACCCCTTTTTAATGGTTGGGAATATAACGTCAGTTCTGTTGCTGAGATATAAATTACAAGTCAAAGAGCTCAACCTGTCTCTTTAAACAGCCAGTTAGCTGCAATAAGACCATGCTGCCATTACTTTTTCACTGTGTAAGCAACTGATACTTGAACTGTTCTTTGATTTTTCCCTTCTCCCCCAAAGATAATTGCTTTTCAGAAGTAGATTTTGTATTTAAACTATTTACTGTTGAGAAATAGGAGGAGTATTTTTAAGGGCCCCAGTCTTCTGCATTTCTTAGTTTTACAGAAAGCAATGAATTCTTGTTGCTCTGATGTTATCCCAGGAGTGTTTTAGGCAGTTGGCATTTATTGCAATGCTCATATGAACAGGAAGAAACCCCTGTGCCTACCACTGCTTCACTGGTTTTACTTTTGCAGTATGTTGGTAGTGTCTAAATTTCTTGCACTCACACCTAACAAACTCAGAAATGCTATTCTGGCAAGAAATGAATCTGCCATCTATAGAAGTGACTTGCTTCTGCCTAATGATTACATCTATTTGCTTCTGACAGAAGCCCAAAAGAGGTCCTGCAATTAAATCATGTCCTCTCTTTCTCCCCTGTTCTTTGCTAAAGAAGCTGGAATAACCCATAGAGCTGGGGATAGCAAAAAATGTTTACTTAAGAAGAGAATACTGTCCAAAGATCTGTGTGGGCTGTGTTGAGTTGATGTTGGCTTCCATTACTGAATTCCCAGTTCAGGCCAAATTCTGCCCTCAGCTGTGCATGTTCAACTCCAAGAACAGTCCTGGGCAGGGTGGGTATGTGCAGATTTCAGCATAGAATTTGGCTTCTATTTCTTCCCCAAGACATTCCTGAAAATGCACTGGGGTTTCTTGAAAAGCAACAGGCACTTCTTTTTGAAAAGAACCTGACAGTTTAGATATGATCAAAATGGCAGATTCTTTTCTCAAATTGAGAAAATTTGGGCAGGGAGTAAAAGAGGAAGGGAGAGTGAAAGGGGACTATCTACTGAATATTAGCACTGGTGGAGATTACAGAAGTCACATCTGCAGCTTTCCTGTTTTATGGATTAGTGCTTAAAGAGTAAATGTTAAAGAGAATGCTAAGCAACAGCTCTCTTTTTTTTTTTTTGGGGACTATCTACTGAATATTAGCACTGGTGGAGATTACAGAAGTCACATCTGCAGCTTTCCTGTTTTATGGATTAGTGCTTAAAGAGTAAATGTTAAAGAGATGCTAAGCAACAGCTCTCTTTTTTTTTTTTTGACTGTACCTCTAGTAACATGGAAGGAAAATTATTTTATTGAACCCTGATAGCAAATGCTTCCTTGCAGAATACTGTTATTTAAAATTGACTGAACTGGGTAAAAGGAAAGAGGTGGAAGAATATTTTCATTGGTGGTAAAAGGATGGTACAGAAATGCCTCCAAAATAATTGTTAATCGTTTTGCAAGGATGGTTCAAAAATTCTATGCACTTTAGATTTTCTGTGTGCTATCTAGTAATAAAATATAATATAAGCTAGTTTATTATCAAAATTACATTTCACTGGTACATATTTAAACTTTTTGCTAAAATAAATGTAGCATGAAATATGAGGGCAAATTAGATCCATCCCCCATAATCCACACCACAGGAATGGAAAGTCTTTGTAAAAACCTATCTATGTGCCAAACAGAACAGCTCAGGGTCTCTGTGCAGAGGAGCACTCAGGGAGGAGCAATGGCCATGGAATTTGCTGTGTTCAACACACCCCAATAGCTGTTTGTAGAGCAGCTCTGTTATGTCCTGTAGTTTTGTGGAGGAAGTAAGGAATTTATTCCTCTCCCTCTAGACCCTTGCAGAATTTCAGAATGCCCTGCTATGTATGTGGGCTGTAAGGCAGGAAACATTTGGTCCATAATGTTTTATATTACATGTAATTAAATTAGAACTTGAAACTAATAATGATATTTTCCTATTTTTCCCTGAAAAAGCCTTCTTGAATTAGAAAGCTAGATATACACCTTGTGGAATGTCTGCACACAGGTCTGAATTGTCCACAAATGCTAATCTTCTGTGCAACCTCACGTCCACCCCTGTCTGCCACCTTATCCTCTCTCCTGCCTGAAATCTGAAAAAGATTGGCCTCATAGGTAGTTAACAGCATAGAACAGAGTATGTCTTTCTGAAATTTGCAGAAAGTCAGTCTTGCATTGTTTTTTACTCACCATCACTTGCGGTGCTGAACTGCAGCTGGAATGCCATGGTGTCTCTGAGGTGTTACACAGCACTGATCTGCTCAGCATCTATTGCAGAAACTATAAGAAAGCAGATTTCTGTTGTATTATGAGTTTTGAGGTGCTTGGGTGACAGGCAAGATGTTACAGTCTGACACAAACAGCTGAACAGGGTATTTAGCCTTTTTTTTTTTTTTCTTTGTCCCTTTACCTTTGTGTTTTTGTGTCATTACTTGCTATTAGGAATTTGCCTTATGATGTGGTAGTGTTCTTGGGATCTTTCTCATAATGAAACATCATTTTTTTATTTGCTGGGAATAATATGTTAAAATATAGTGATTTCCTTTATAAAAAGATGAGTGAACTTAAATGTCTTGAAGATCTTTCTAAAAATTGAAACAGACTGCCTCCATTTTTTTCATGCATTTAGTTGGTGCTAATGGAAACATGTGGCTTTAACTTAGGAAAATGGCAGCCATGGTCTAGAACAATTTTATGATTTGTGCCAGCATAGGTCGTCCTATCTCTGAACTAAGGTTGTAATTCTTACCTTTGCTATTGGTCTTCCCTTGCTCGCTCTTGAACAGATTCCCTTTATGCCAGTATATCATTAGAATCATAATTTTAAGAAGGGAAATAAGCAAAAAGGTTTTCTTTTAAATAGTTATGTATTTTTTGCCTAAGAAGGGTCATCTTTGATGACTTTGTAGCCTAGCCAGCAGTGAAAATTGCTGGCTGCAATCACCATGCATTGCTAAGGTCAAATGCATGTGTGCCCCAAAGCCCTCCCGTGCCTTTTGCTTTGTTGCAGAGCCCTCTGGGTGCCCCCCACTGCACCCCAGAGCCCCTCGAGTGCCCCCATTGCACCCCAGAGCCCTATGGGGGTCCCCCACTTCACCCTCTGGTTACACTTACTGCAGCTGAGGTGACTCAACCTCTCATGACCCCACCATTTCTCAATTCAGTGCCTGAGCAAGGTCACTTAGACAGTTTGTTGTAAATAACACAGTGGAATCCAGACCTCCTTAGTTACCAGCTAGCACATAAATCACAGGATTATTCATTTTCTTTAATAACAAGAGAGTAAGAGAGACAACGTTTTTATGAATGAGGTAACTATAATCAAAAGCAGAGTCAATGTGCTGTAGTTCATTTATAATGATCCAATGATCTGTTTCTAGCAGCCTAGAAAGATGGTCTCAAATATTCACAGTGATAAAACTTGACTTTTTAGCTAGCTATGAGTTTCTGATCACTTTTTATAAACAAGTCCCGAGAAACTCATTTTTGTTAAAGATTCTTAACTTTTTGGGCAGCCCTATAGCTGCTATGCTGTACAGCTAGCAAGCAAATAAAGTGCAGCCAAACACAATTTGTACAAGGCACTTCCAGTGAACCAGGTATTTTCAGCTATTGAAATTCTGGTGCTATGAGTGACATGAAATGTGAAAGGCAAAACCCATGTGGGTTAAGATATAAAATGGCAAATCTGGGTTCCACTTCAAACTGTTGCCATCTGCCAAATTTTAGAAGCTGTGAGATGGCATTAATGATGGGTGGAAGAGTTATGAACAAGTATCTGTAAGAAGGAATTGTTTTTCATTACTGTGCTTTTCTCTTTCTTACTTTTCTTCCTTTAAATCAAGTTTCTTGATGAGTTTAGAGTCCAAGAGCTGAATTACTTTCAGCTGTGATTTTTATTTTTTTTTAAATGTAAATCTGTTGTGTATTCCTTAAATGAGGAAGAATCAAACTCTCCCTGCATCACTAAACCTTGAGCTGAGACCTTCTTGTCAATGTCACCTGATGTGGCAATTAGGTAATAGTGCATCTTTTACTTCCTTGCAGTTCATGCTTGTCTTTTATGTGCCTGCTGATATAGCTGCATAGACAGCTCCTGATAGATGGCTCTTTAGGAAACAGAGCTGCTGATGCACACATCTAAAGTTTAGTAAAAGCAAGGTTTTGGACCAAGTTTAGTTTTGCTTTCTTTGACCTCTGGAAGTTAAAAATCTTATGCCCAAATTTAATATGGTAAGTGGTAAAAATAATCACATGACATAACTGAACTTTGCTAGCCTGTGCCGTTTGGTAAGCGTCACTCACAAGGCAATATACATTTTGTGGATTCTAGAACATGGTTTATCTTTCCTTACATTTTTTTAAGTTGATATTTATGAATGGACAGATGTTCAGGAAACTCAAAGCTTTTATTGGCCATACTTAGAATAGATGAAATATCAAATTATTAAAAGAAAATGCAATGTAAATGCAATTTTATGGAAGTATCATTTAAATGCAATTTCTTAATTGGGGGATGCAGTGCTTAGTTACATTAACATTTCCCTAGATCTCTTTGGATATCTGAGATGTTTTACCATAACACAGCCTTTTCATTTATCTCTCTATCATCTTTGAAGAGGTGCCATACCACTTTAAACAATTCACCAATCAGTTTCTTATGATGAATTCTCTTTAATCATTTACGTTCAGAGAAAGTCAAATATTCCATAGGAAGCCAAAGTAATCTAACAGAATGTATAGTGTTTGTGCAGCTGGATATCTTATTTATTTGAAGTTCTCAGGGAAATCTCTTCTGACTTTACAAAAAAGATGGAAGAGTAAACAGTAAAAGTGTCCAAGTAATGTGAGCTAGAAGGTCATTTTGCTAGAGAAAAGTCATTTAAAAAGTATATTTGCAAGGTCCAAAAATAATACAGTATTTCAAATGCAGAGTGCTACAGAATGTTTTCTCAGTATTCTCACCATTTTTACAATATATGTGCGTGCAGGTATGTATCTATCTAAATGAAAAGTATTTAATATTCCTGGATAGGTGAACACAGTAAGAATGTGTTTTCCTGAAAAAGTGATTTATCTGTTTGGTTTTTGGTGTGTGACCTGTCATTTGTCAACATGTGGGCATTCCCTAGACATGATAACTGCATAGCTGAATTAACATACCCAAAAACTTTCTTCCAGGAAAGCTATTGAAAATGTACATGTATGTGTAGAAACCCCATCTTTCTAGGCTTTTGGGAGGTATTCTTCTGTGGCAATAATAGTGTTTCTAGTTCGTGTCAGTTCTGTATTTATAGGTATCTTTCTTTCTCCAGAGGAAAATATGAGGGAACTTTCTGGATTGGGTTTGTTGGTTTGGAGATTATATTTTTTGCTGTTACAGATGTGACTGTGGTAATTTTCTTTTTTTGTAAAGGTAAGACTCAGACTGCAGGATGTTCCTCAGCCAGCTTGGAGCATTGGCCAGGCTCCCATGTGGAGGGATATAGGTCTGAGGTTGGTAAGACTGTCTTAGGAAGCATGTTTAGTTTTTCCACTAGATATTCACCAGGATTTTGTAGTTCAGTAGCTTCCACTGGATAACACTCTCAGAGAGTTATTGAGAACATTGATGTAAAGGAACAGATTTTAAGTCTTCTGAACTGGCAGGTTGTTACTGATTTCTCTTTGAATGCTATACCCACCACTATGCAAAAAATACTGAAGAACATTTCAAGTTTACAAGCTAGAGCATAAGCCTACCTGGAAATACTAGGATTAAAGTTTTCATTGAAACACTCTGGAATGCAGGTGTTTCTCTTAGAGTTGCCTTGCCTGTCACTGTAATCTACTAATGTATGTAATTAGGGTTTTTTCATTTTGCTAGAAAATTAGAAACACTGTTTCTTTACACTGAGCCGCATTACTATTAAAATGTTGTCCTGAGATGTCAAACTAACATTAAGATGAATGCTACCAGTACAAGAAAACTAATTTAGCATTTCAAATAAAACAACTGTCCTGGCAATTCTTTATGATAATGACTTTGTAACAGTGTCATTTAGAATCTGATTGTCTACTCAGGCCAAATAGTTCATCCCATCCCAAACAGTGTAGTTGATCTAACAATGTTAATTAAGGATCAGAGGTGTGATCTACACAGGGATATGGGGTGTCCTGGTGTGACCTGCCCCAGCACTGCAGAGATCCCTCTCCACTGCAGAGCAGTGTTGTGCCTGGAAAGGAATTTCTCCACTGAAGTTCCCCAAGGGAAAGGCCCCAAATATCAGTGCACTTGAGCAGGTAGGCAGGGTGTTAGAGTGGTTGAGCATCTGAAAAATCCTTCCATATTTCCTCTTGTGGACTGGGCATGTATGTTGCAATTCTGCGAGTAATCTGATAGCAGAAATGTAAAAACTTGTCATTATTTTTCTGTACCTAGTGATAGTAAAATAAACACATTTATTTTGGTTTTTGTCAAGATATCATGAGTAAACTGGGGTTCTCTGAGAAACGCATTTATTGTGGTTTTTGTCAAGATATCATGAGTAAACTGGAAATGAGTTAACGAGTTCTGCCAAGAAACTAGGTCCTACCCTGAGCTGAATGGTCTTAGAGCTACTCTGATGCCATTTGCTGAACTAGTATATATGAAGTGAGCTTCTCTCTCAGCATTTGCACCAAAAGTGGTGGCTTTGTGAGAAATAAGATGGGTTGAGTTCTTCCATGCCTTTGATAAGAAATATGTGTGAATTTCCAACTTTTAAAGGAATAGCAGAAAGTATCAACAAAGCTGGCAGTTCCACTTGCGATATAATAATTTTTGTCTCCTTTTAACTTCATGTTTCTAAATGAGATGTTTTCATATAAAATGTATTTTTAATGAAACAATATCTGACCTTATTTTTGGTGGTGAGGCAAAATTGATCATTATTGCATTACATGTGTGCTTATTCAATAGACAGTAACGTGGCATTTTAAATGGCCTTCAGCTAAGGCCAATTATGCTCTTCAGAACACAATCAAGACCAGTGCTTGTCTGGGAAAATCAAATACTGTACCTGCATACTCAAGACCTGCAAAACTGAGCACATAGCTCAATGCTTGTTCTGCTGTTAGGAAGGGGCAGAAGACACATCAGAAAACTTTGGCACTCTCCACAGCAAAAAATCCTATAAATTCAATCTAATTGCTAATCTATTCCCCTAAAATAATGTTTATAATTGGCAATGAAATGTTGCTGGGACAAATTATGTGGTTATTCCTATTCACTATCATAATAAAGAAAAAAAAAACCCTTTAGCTCTTTTGCTACCTTTCCCTGTTCCCTTTTACTGGCAGATACATCCATTAAGTAATCATATTGAAGTGCTCAGAAGCCGGAAAGAAAGGGTTTTGCAGACCTGAAATAGAGACTTAGAGGCCTACTTAGAGTCTACTTGCTTTAAACATGTTTATTGAAATATTTGTAGTCTGTTATCCCTCTGTTTTGGAAGATTTTTGGAGAATCCTTCCCAAGAATATATTTTAAACCAGGTTGAATGACTCTCTAATGGCATAAAGTGCAATCTGTATGAAGGGACTCTTACACTGACCTACTGTCATTTCCCTGCACAGTACCTGCCTTAACTTCCACATCAAGTCCTGATTGAGCTAAAGAGAAACTGGCAGAGAAGCAATGAAGTTTAACTTAACATTTCAATTTCATATCTGTAGCAGGTTAGATAATCCATGTGAATGTGGTTCTCAAACAGTAAAATTAAAAAAAATTAAAAAATGAATGTTTCACCATAGTCACTGTCAATATTTGTAACGATATGTTTTGGCCAAGATAATAAGAACAAAAACATTGAGGAGTAATTCACTGAGTTTCCTACAAAAAGAGCAAAAGTTGAAGACGGTCGCTTGTTAATTCTTTCAAATTACTATGGTCAAAATCCGAATTCTCAGGCAACATGTTCGTAAATATCCACATAGAAGGTAAAATATTCTGCTTGTATTCACTGTGCTAAGTCAAAGCATTCATAGTTTCTGTTTAGATAAAAGAATACTTTTATTTGAGACAATAAAATGCAATAGAATCAAGTGAAGAAATTGCTATTTCTTTCTCATTTTCAGATAATGACCCTTCTTTACTAAACATTCATATTGTTGGGATTTTCTTTTTCAGTATTTTGAATGGTTTTGGAGAAAAATGTTTTCTTTTTTCTTTCCTGCTTTTTTTTTTTTTTTTTAAATCTTGTGTATAACTAGAGGAATGATTCTCAAATTACTGCAGACAAGTCATTGGATTTCAGGCTAAGCATAAGAATCTTTAATCTAATAGGTGACTGTTTCCAAAATTCCAAGTGTGGTCATAAATGGATTGAATTGAAGTTGTTTTCTAGTTTTCATTGCAGCAAATCTTAATGGGTGCCAATTAAAAATGTTTACATATGTACTTACATTTCCCACTAAAACAACATGTGGAGCTTATAACATGATTTATACTGACAGATTCACTGTTGTTTAATTCTTCCTTTTATCCACACACTTTTGAATTATGAATTATATCAATACTTAAATCTTTGTTTGTTTTAGGGAAGGTTCTTTTTTTTTTTCCTCTTGGCACACAATATATGCGCCAGCAAGTGCTTGCAGTTTCAGCTGCATTTAAGGAAATATTGTTGTAAGGCTTTTATGTGCTGTACTTCAATCAGCCAGTGCCAGCAGTATCCCTATAGAAAGACCCTCAACAGACCATTTTCAGCATTTTGCTGCAATTAAACTCCTCTGGTTTTAGCCCTCAGGCAATTTAGTACCTTTTTACATATGCACATTATGAACTTTTGACCAGGGCCTGGTAGTCATATATTAGATAGCAGCTTTTGAAAGCAGACTTAACAAGTTCCTTAGAGTATTACAGCCAGAGTCAGTTGTGGAAAAGGTAATTTAACCAACTTGCAGTGAGGCCATTCAGAATCTTACTGATGATCCTAAATATGTCTTTTTTTTTTTTTCCTTGTTTCCTCTGGAAGCTGGTAGCAAGAGCTCTCAAAGAATGTGATTGATCTTTTATTCAGTAGCTAACGAGGGCTGTGATTCTATTAGTGCTCTACAAGGCAAGGGAACAGTGATTTAATGAAGTGTCTAGTGAGCTGGTCATAGATTTATCCTGTTGTCTCTAATTTGCAGTGCCATTGTGAGTGTAAAAGAAACTGCATTCACCCTGCCATTAGGCAGGTATTTCCTTAGTAAATTGTTGTAAGGTCAGGTGTAGTTATCTTAGAAAAGGCAATGCCTTACCTCCTCAATGTCTCAAGATGACAGCCGCTGTGCTGAGCACTCACTGGAGCGGAAACATGAAGATCAGAGGTCCGTCTCCAAGTCCCCCTTAGCTGATGCAGGAGCAGATGAACTGCCAAGTAGGACTAATAGAGTCATAATTGGCGATTAGAACTGGAAAGGTGCGATAACATCTTAATACAAACTGGCGTATATTATAGTTAGTGTCAGTTGTTGTAAAGTTACATGGTAGCCTGAACTAGTTATGCGTCCTTTTCTTGCTTTCAAAAAATGAGGCAATGCATCCTAATAGTTGCGGTACAACAAAAATATCAGAGCATCAAAATTTGAGTTGCTTTAAAGTGACATTAATGTCTTCAGTACATTTACTTCGGCATGTAACCTGTCAGTCTTACTCAGAAAGGTTGCAGTTAAATTTTCCATAGAACTGTAGATAAAATAATCTCATAAATATACTTTGGTTTTCACATAAATTATCACTAAGTAGTGGGGTTTATTTCTGTCTGCTGAAGGCCACTGAATTTTAGTCCTGTTTATCTTTGCTAACACGAGATGTTATTTTGATGATGCCTATGGTGTTGCAAATATGTTCTGCCCTGTTATGTTTTTCACAAACATCTGAGTCCAAGTTAGCTGAAAGCAGCCATTTTTCAGGAAGAAGTTATCTTTGCATTGATTGCCTGTTAATTTGAGAAGACAGTTAAAGGATACATTGCCAGGAAGTTCATTGTTACTGTTTCAGTCAGAAAGCTGTATTGAAAAATAAGGAAGCATATCTCATATCTCATATGTGTGGTTCTTTCCTGGAACATAGAACAGTAGATAAAGGAACCATCTTGAAGTTTCTATGGCATTTCATGGTGGCAGCTGGAGAATTCTTGTGTGCAGAAGTGGTCAAAGCTGACAATCAGAGGAGAAGCAATCAGAGACAAGATTGTGGCAGCATTAGTCCAAATTTGTCTGTGTAAGTCACAAGCTTAACTGGGATCTCAGCCTCATATTCCAGGCTCTGTGCATGTACGTAAAGAAAAGCTTCTGATGCACAATGCATCAAATCTGCTTTAAGGAAAATTTCTAAGATCTCATATGCAGCACATGGAACTTGGCTTGTGTGAAGCAGCAGTAGCAGCAAGAAGAGAGAATCATGATGACTTTTATCCTCATATAATTATAGCACATGCGTCACCAAATGGTTGTCATGTGCTCAGATGGATGACTTTGTTTTTGCAAAATAAAAATATTTTCAGTTGGATGAGCCCTTGAACCCCTGTGAACTTGACACCCTGTGGGATGTCATCTGGGAGCTCTGTTAAATACACAGATGCAATTAGTCTAGAAAAAGAGATATTGGGCTTTTAAATGAACAGCAAGAGGATTTAAAACAGTAAGCCAAACTTTCTAATTTCCTAATATTGACACTTCTGTCCCTCACAATCTTATTATTCTCTGCTGATCTACCATTTCATCAAAAAGTCTACAATGGAACTAAAAATCTAAGCCTTTTAGCCCATAGATCATTGCGCTTGGTAAATGGCTTATTGTAGATTAGATAATGTGGTTCATAGCACATCCAAATCAATAAAACGCTAGTCTGAACGTAGTAAAGTGCTCTCAGTCTGATTCTTTTTATTAAGTATATCTGCCATGAGCAAAGTGAAAATTTTGGTCTTTTTGCTTAACTGGATGTAAGAAAGACATTGCTTGGGTTTCTACATGGTTATTTTCTTTCTTAGAGAAGACCTGTCCCATATAGTTTTGCTTTATTTGAATCAAAATGAAATATACTGTATGGCAAGTGAGAAAATTCTTACATCAGCAAAATTCAGAGCTCAATGGTTGGGTGTTCCCATTCATATCCCACTATAGAAATGAACAACCGAGGTCTCACATTTGTCAAATATTCAGTGTTATCTGTGAAATAAATACTTGTTGAAGTGTTCTTTTACAAAAATCAACAGCAAAAATTGGCAACTTCAGCAAATGAAGGTGGAAAATACTTTCATTTGGGAGAATTGTGAAAGAAATCTTTTGAAGACAGAAAGGATGATTAGATACCAAAATAGCAGTGGCATTTTCATCTAGGTCAGTAAAGGCCCAGGATTCACCTTTAATCCTACAGACTGTGTGTAAGTTAAAGGCTCCTGTGGCTGCCCAGCCCAGCTTCCCCTCTGTGGTCCATGTTATGTTTTCTCTGACACAAGTGAAGAGTGAATTGGCAGATTCTTACAGTATTATGGGTCTGAAAGAGGGGGTATCTGGTCTCCTTTCTGTCATACCCTGTGGATGATCCCATGTTCCCAAAGGTGTGCAAATACCGGATGGATCCACTTATTTATAGGGAAGAAATTCAGCAGGCTTACACGTGTGTTAAGGGGCAATAGGTATGGAAAGAGCTTCTGCCTGTTCCAGCTGGGGTTATTCTGGGTACCTGGAAGAACCTGGGGCACAGTGGGAACAATTGGCTGTCTCTGTTTTTCCACTTTCCATGCATTGTGGTTTTGTATTTTCCTGTTTACTTCTAGGGCTCATGCTGCTGAGGAACAGATCAGCAGAAAATAAAAAAAAAAAATATTGAAATGTCA
>NW_009970717.1:4748564-4780390 GCF_000747805.2 Chaetura pelagica
TGCTGAACCTGGTCAAGAGCTTGTCAAAATTCTCAGCTTTGCTAAAAGGTATTTTCAAAAGCTATGTCAAAAACCTAGTTATTAACTTGGAATTTCGTGCAAACAATAGTCAGTTTAGCTGTAATTGGCTGTAGAGAGATGCTCTTACCATTCTTTGACCATGTTATTGACCAGCATGTGTTCATCCATGTTAATAATTTATCCTTTGAAAAATCTATGTGCATTACAGTCTTTGATCTTCTCACAAATTTCAAAGCTGAAGATGCTATTTTCTTTTTTTCTTTTACATTTTTTTTCCCTTTTTAAAGAAATTTTAAAAGCAAACAGAATTAGAAATAATTTTTTGCTGTTTATTTTGCTGGGGGAACTTTGAGATGACACCCATCCTTGGTAATGAGAAGTCTACATTAATACAGCAAGAATAGATATGAATTAAAAAATCAAGGCAAGCTTACTGTACCTTGCAGATGAAAAATATTTGAGAACAAGACTTAATGCATCTAGTAGATTAAAACAGAAATTAAAGACTTTAGAGTAAGAAGAGATCAAAGGCTGTCTTTTCATTGTTCTTTTTATTGTTTATTGACTTCAAAAAGACTTTTTAGTTTAAGCTGACTTTAATGTCTCTTGAATGGTCTTTTGTAAAGTGACTTTGAAAACTCACGGATGATGTCTTCATTAAGTGGGGAAAAATCTTGGTAAAAATATAACTGTAACTTTGCTTTCATTATAATAGAAAGAGGTAACACTTTGCTTAATTACGATCTGTTTTCCCTCTGTTCTGAATTTTACGACCATTTTTTTTTCTTTGAAATTAGTGCTGATAAAAGCTTGAAGTAGGCATTGCTAAACTGAAGCTCTTAGGTTTCCAGAGAAGTATGGTAATGTGAGTTCTCTGTCTGTATTTGTTAAGCAGTTAATCAGGATGTTGTCTGGTGTATACTAGCTATTTTAGGAAACAAAAGAAAAATCAAAAACCAAAAGTATGTTCAAGTTGCATTCATTCTAAAAGAAAGCATACAAATTTTGCATTGTTGGGAATGTTAATTTAGATACTCTCTGCTCTCATTTAGTTCCCAAATGTCTGAGCTTTTCTCACCAATTCCTGATGACTTGATGTATTTGGATTATGTTAATACCTATATTAATAATGACAATAAAGATCATGAGAGGAGGTAAATTGATGGAGTAGGAAAGTTATACTGAATTATTAAGACAAGGTCCTTGGCACAGATTTCTCTGGTGGTTATTGTGTATTTTCCTTAGTATTTTGAAATTAAATAAAGCACTTCAGGAATAAGACTACTTTGACCTTCCCTTCCTAACAGTACCTATTTGGACATGGTTCTGTGAGACTCAGTTCATGGTACTTTTACATGGAACGGGAAATTCCCTTGGTTTCATGAATTGCATTCCCTCTTTTCTCAGAAGATATGTGTGGCAAGTTAAATGATTCCCAGCAGTAGAAACACATTCTATTTTATAGATTAATGAATTGCCTTCTTTTGGATGACTTTTGTCATTGTTGATTGAGATACATCATTACTTTTGTTTGGCTCCTCACTTTTTTTTGGTAATTATGATTATGGTAATGATATGATCTTAGTTTCTGCAACCTCTGACATGAGTTTATTGGCCGTCAATGCTTTGTTCCTCTGGGAGTGAGAGAGAAGAGGTGTGGTGGTAATTTTATGAGATATGTCCTTCCCATTGTGTCTGTTTCTGCCAGGCTGGCATGTGGAAATATCAGGCAATCTGTTTGGCTTCTACTGAAGATCAAAAGATACTGACTTGCAGTCTGCAGAGGTCATTTGCAAGACCTTTTTATGCATTTAAAAAACTCAACAACTCCTTCTACTGCAGTAGCTAGTTTCCAGAGTTTTTTTAATGAGAAATGTGTATTGCGTGTTTTGTCTAACTGCCTAACCTTGCTTCAGCTTTAAAGGAGATTGTCTGTCTTCAAAAGGAAAACTAACACCATCTGTGTTTTCCCTTTGCTTTCATTCATGGCTAGGGACAGAGCAGCAAAACTATTGTAGGCTAGATTTATTTTTACTGACTTTCAACTATGACACACACATTAGGAATCTTATGTCCAGTGCAAAAATGAGACACCAAAAAATTATACCTTGAATGATGGATAAATCAAAAGGCCACCCTTTGTGTTATTCTTGAGACTGATGCTGATGTTACTCATTTATGGGTTGGTTTGTAGTTTTCAGTTACTTCATTTTAGTGTGAGAAATTACAGTTTGGATTTGGTGACTCAATATACAACAGTTCCAATTGTAAACTATCTGACCAGTTTTCATATTCATAGATGCAAAGAATTTTTTTTTCACTATAAGTATTTTTATGGCACAAACTAACTATTTTTACAAGTCTTATCTGTGTGGGTGGTTTAGAGGCTCAATTACCCACTGAAATGGAGGAAATAAATGGCCTTGAGGATTTGCATTCGGATCGTGTGACATCGTGGGTCTCTGCTCATTGTTAATAATTCTTACATCTGTGCAGCGTGCAAATGAGGCTGTGCAGCCTTTGAAAATGTAATACAGTGTTACTTCTGGTACCCTTGTAGAACATTTAAGTTTTTTTATTGAAGATGACAGAAAAGTAAGCCAGGACAAAGAAAGTAACAAATTAGCTGGTAAAATTGATATAATGTGTAATCCTACTTATTAGATTGAGTAGTGAATGTGAAGACTATCGAAATTTTCATGTTTATTATACACGTGGCTGCTGCTGGTTGGATTGAATTGCACATTTGCCCTACAGGAATGTAAGGGGCTAAGATTCCACAAAATCAGAAAGGAGCCAAAGCTACGAGAGAGAAAAGAACAATGAAGCAAAACGATGAAAGAATGAATGTGGCCACATTCCAAGCTTTTTATTGTAATTATCTTTGCCTTTATGGTGTATTAGGAAATAACATGGGGTGGTCCTTCAATGTGGGAAATGTGGTTGCTCTGCATTTTGTAGATTTGCATCTACTTGCTGTGGAAAACAATGTACACCCAGGATACGGTGAGCTTAATCCCCTGAAATTAGATAACCTACTTCAGTGCTCAGTGCTTGTGAGTAAAAGGTGCCCAACTTTGTTCCCTTTTTGGGGCTTTGAATCTTGACATGCGTGACAGCAAAGTTTGGCTTGAGGGTTTGTTTGCATATCAGAATGGCTCAGTTACATTATTATCCAACCCAAACCTGGTTTCCTGCTTTGTACATACAGCAAGGGCACTACAGTAGTAATGTAAAAAATGAATTAAAAGGAGGATAGAAAACATCTTCCTAAGATGGCGAGAGCAGCAAAATTAGAACATCTAATGAGTAATTATGTAATAGATGTTTTTGTCAGATAATTATTACCTCATAGCAGTGATTATTTGTGGCTATAATGCCTTTGCTTGTGAGCCCCAATTCTAGATTTGTTTTCCAGAAATCCTACAAGCCTATTCTGGAAACTAGTGCAATAGATAAATTATATTTAACAAATTCAGCATTTGTCTGAGAACTATTTGAAAAAGGAATATTACTGCCTGTATTCCCTTCTCCAAAACCACTGGAGCTGTCTTGTTATGCGATCTAACTCCTTGTTACCTACCAGATGTAGCACCAGGGGAGTGGAGGAGACTTCTTAAGAGGAGAAGGGTCAGCAAATCGCAGTGGGCTCAGGCCATGCAGCTTTTTTGGGGGGTCTTAAGCAGGACCTAGAGTACACTGACAAAGCCCTGTTCATAGCTGGGCCACGCTCAGACTCTGAAGTTGCTTTCTGCCTTTAGCAGAACAACATGTTCATGAAAGCTGGCAGTACTGGCCTGCTGGGATTTTAGACAAACTCTTTCCTGAAATGAACAGAGCTGTCATCAAGTGAGATGTGTCTGTAGAACAGCAGCTTTATTTTTGTTTGCCTGGTTTGGACACCTTGCAGCACTTCCACACACTCCTTCATCCACAGTTGATTCCCTCTTCCTGCAGCATTCTCTTCCAAATGAAATAGCAGCTCTATGCAAATAAAATATTAAATTGTTGGAACCCACCTGCTTTTTCCTTAATTTACAGCCAAAGAATTCACCTCAGACTTTTCACTGTATTCAGTGCTTACAGTAAACAACCTTTCCATTTAATTTTTTTGATTTTAATGATCTTTGTGTAGCATTTTCTGAAGACTGAAGTTAACAAAATTCACAAGACTACAGTATGTCTCTTTCAGAGTGGGGTGGCATCCAGCTGCTTCTCTGCTGCTGCTGCTGTGCCATAGGAGTGTGCTGCTGAGCAGAGCCAGCCTCCTGCTCCTTCCCAATTTCATGGTGTAGCTACTCTAAATCCTGAGGCGGAGGGCTAGTATTTTCCCTAGTCATGTGTGCCACGCATGACAGTGCCCATGGCTCCTTTCTCAACCTGGTCTCCCTGGGGATATCCATTTGAATGCTGGGCCCATTTACATCACAATCATATTAATTACATTGAATGTAGTTTTGAGCTAAGGTAGCACAGCCTTATTTCAGAGAACAGAGAGTGTGTGCGTTGTAATGAGGCTTGAGTACAATTGATCTATTACTTGGATATAAGGGATTCTTAAGGGAGTTTGCTGATTTATGTAGAAGATGGATGTCTGTGGCCATTAGGAAACACCACTTTTTATTACCTATCAATCTCGTGGAAAAACCTATGGCAGCAAAATCTCCTGTAATAGTTTTCTAATCTGTTAAAATTAGAGATTAATGAAATGAAAACATCACTAAGGAGGAAAATACACTTTTAAGAGAGGGACCATATCAGAAGAACAATACAGACTATTTGAAAGCATGTACAACAGCAGTCTGAAGACAACAAAGGGATAGATCAGTACACACATTTGTTGTGGTAATCTAGTGTTTGCTTTCAATATGCTTATGGTTTTAAATAGCAAAAACCTATGTGGATTACATGGGTTAGTAAATTACTAGAGCAATGAAGTGTATCAAACTAATACCAAAATAGAAAAAAAAAATAACACAATGGGAGGCACCATTTAGAGTGTCACACACTCAATTTTAGAATGGTCTTAGAATGTAATACAGTTGGAGTTTAATTTTGCTTTATTACATCTTTATTTTCAGATTTATGGAGTTCAAAAGTAGCTACTTACTGAAATGCATTAGTAACACCAAAAATTAGAAGAAAAATCTTGTACATTGTAGGTAGCTATGACTGTTATTAATGACAGCTCTGTTTGGACACTGTGAATGCTTACATGGGGGAAAAACTAGTATCTTAAATATTTGGAAAGGAAAAAGAATGGGGGCAGTACGTCTTCTATCAGTTAATTTCTAAGCATCTAGTTTTCAGTTTGTTCTGTGTGCTTATTTTTCCTTGCATCTACTGTATGTGGTGAGATATAAAGCAGAGGGAATTTTCATAAAACAAGTTGCATTTATCTATACATAAAAAAGAAAATACTATTGAGGTGACCGTGTGTGTCAGTGCATCACTTTATTTCCACACCACCTGCTGCAATTAAAAATGAAATCACCAAGCAGCAAGTACAGTAACTTCATCAACCAGCTGATATTATAATTAATGACTATAGAGTCTCTATTATTGTGTACTTCCAAGGCATCAAGTGGAAAGCTGTCGTAGTGCTTTAAATAATGAAAAAGTTTCAGGCCTTGATAAATGGCTCAGTTGGATGCAGTTTAGAAAGTTGAGAGCATATGCTTCTGTCATTAGAAACTAAGGACCCTCGTTACCCTTGCTATAACTCTTCAGATTCTTCTGAAACTCTTTGATCCCCTCATGTACTTACACTGTGTTTAAAATGCAAAAGTGCAGAAAAATATGGTGTGCATAAGAAATTCAGTTAGGAGGGAGAAAGATTAAAATAAAGCTACTGTTCATTAACGTCTTTGTTTCAAGCCTATCGAGTAAGACAGTGTTAGTCTGTACCCACGTTCCTTTTGAAATGAGAGTAAGCAAACATTTTTCTTTGATTCCTTTGAGATCTTTCTTTTAAGAAACAATTGAAATCCAATAAAGAAATGTGCCTCAGATAATGCTTATGAAGATATTTAACTGACTTAATAGAGAAGACAGCAGGGGTATTTGTTCTTGCAGTCTGTATTTCAACTCTGTGGGATTCTGCAAGGGTGAATGCAGAATGGGTGTAAAGAGTGAAGTACTGAAGCAGAATTTTTCACTATTATTGGTGAGACAGGTTTAAAAATATAAACTTTTAACAGGCAAGCTATTGGTAAATTAATTTTCCGATCAGTATAGTTATGTTGTTAAATATCATAATTTTAACTGGAAACTATTAGATACTTTTCAGTTAGTATTTATTTTTTCTTACTCTGAAACTTTCATATAATATGTTTGCCTCTGAGGATATTTCATAGCTGAAATGCTGAAGTGCTTTGCTTCGCAGAGCATGTCACAGATAGAGAAAATTGTATCTAATACCTGACTCTCATGGTTGTCATTTTGCTTTGTTTCATGTACAGCAGCTACAGGCCAGAACCATTTTGCAAATCTTTTATAAAGGAATTATGTTTCTTCTAAAATATTGAATTAAGATAACAAGACATATATGTGAATATTTGTATGAATGTATAACCAACAACAGAAATAAAGATTTCTTCCTCCCTGCCATAGGAACATATGAGATAATATGATGAGTGAGTGCTGTTTTCCCCTGCATTTCATTATTTAGAATCTATTAGAATCTACATTTCATGAGCATCCAAACCCACCCAAGCACTGTGCCTTACGTGCAAGCATGTAACAGAAGAATATTCTAGTCTAGGAATTTATCACTGGCTAAAATGTCTGTTCAACAGCCTGGTGCTAAATTAAGGAGTGAAATAAAAACCTCAGAAAGGATGGAAACGATGTGAAAAATCTACCTGTGCAAGGAAGGAGCCTTGTGTTTTCCTCTGTTGTGTGGAGACTAGCAAGCTGCAATAGCAAGAGCAGCAGCCTGTGCTGTGAGCGAATCCCTTGAATTCTTCGTTTGAGAGCTCTCACTGCCTTGTTTTTTTGTTGAGCAACAAGGACAGTTGAGTAACCACTTTATAATGTTCACCTCAGAATATTTACAAACTGTGCAATTGGTTAGACAGATGCAAATTAAGTGCTGATGCAATGGGTCCATCTCCATTCATTTCACAGGTGTACCTGCTTGCATGAGATGCGAATTTGTGGCAAGAGGTGAATATTAACTAGGATATTCGGACTTTCATATGATCTTATATTGCCACAACATCTTGGCAAATTAGATTAAACCTGAAGGACACAGGACCTGATCCATCTTTAAATTCATGGTGTGTGAAAGTTGCACTTCAGACAAGTGTTAGGCTAATTGCTTGCCTAGCTGGTGACTTTAATAAGTTGTAAAGAGAAGTATTTATCTTGATGTGTTAAGTGGCAAGTAGGCTGTGATAAAGACAGCAAAAACAGTCATAGATGTTGGTTTTTTGCATATATTTACAATATTGTCAGGTTGGGCTATTAGATGCCTAGGCTTTTGACGTATTTCAGGACTTTAATGCCCTTGCTAGTAAATAAAATATTTATTTATCCATTGTACACAGTCTTGAATTACTGTGTGATTAACTTGGACACTTAAAAGTACAGGAATACTTGAAAGCAAAATCCAAGCATAGATATTCCATAGCATGTCTTACAATTTAAATATTGCTCTTAGTCTAATCGAAGCAGCAAGAGTAGTCACAGCAGTTGATGGACTATTTTTCAAATTGATTTCAAAAATGTATTTAAGGGGATGATCTTCTACTCTAGATTACCTATTGATTTTTAATATGAAAAGCTCATTATATAAGCAGTAACTGCATATAAAAACCTAGCAAACCTTTGCATAAATCCTTTAATTGAATTTCCAGAGCCTGTGGTTCTACTTTTTTTTTTTTTTTTTTTAATTAAATCTATTTCTTTTTTTAAGTGTTACTGTGTAATTTGCATGCTGTGAAGTGGCCCTGTCCCAGATAAAGTGCCATTGATCCTTATTAAACCTCACCTCTGGGCTTGCTCAAAACTAACTGGAAAAATTAAAGTGTTCATGCTGCAATGCACTTATTGCTTCTGTGATAGGATTATGGAAAAAAAGAATAACGTTAATTTCCAAGAGAGAATTTATAATGCAAGATTATTTTTTTTCCAATTTGATAATTAATAGCAAAATCATATCCCAAATATAAATTGTATTCCAGTCTGCAAACTTCAGTAGTAATTAGGAAAGATAATATATACCTGACATAAAATCATGATGTTGTATATGGACACTCCTTTGGTATATTAACCTTTTTAAGTGTTCAAAACGATTATGGATTCAGCCCAACAGCTTAAATAGAGATCTGAGACAGAAAAAAAATCTGGAACCTCTGCAGTACCTTATATTAATAACTGTTTTCATTTTATTTCTTGAGTTTAAAATGTGAAAAACAATAGTCTGTAAATATTAATGCTAACAATTTTTTTATTAGAATTATCATGAGAAAGAAAAGTATCTAATTTGCAATGCTATCTTGCTATCTTCTATTTTTAAGAAACACCTAGCACTTTTTATTTGAAAAGCAATAAAATCTTCTAAAGAAATATTAATAATCAATAAGAATACAAAGTATGGAATATATTAACTGAGTTATAAAAATGTTTGCAATATGAGTCAAAATGAAAAATGCAGTGAGTTATGTATGGTTTAAAATGTAATCAATTTTGAGGTTGCATATGAGGATATAAACACAAGTAGTAGTGTTTGTAGTAAAGGCTGTTGCAAAAAAATACTGTATTTACGGTCTAGTCCATTCTTTTTATAGATCATTAATGTAGAAAACAAACACAGTGTATCCATCTTCTTAGTTTAAAATTCCATTAAAGGATCTTTTTAAATGCTCATTTTAGTGCTGCTTTCGATGAACCCATCCTGCACTGAAAGTGAATGTGAACTGGATTTCCAGCAGAAGCAAATACCATAGAAGTTATATTCAAGAGTGTTTCAGATTTGTAAGGGAAACTGGTGGGTTTTTTTCCATTTTCAACAAAATCTGCTGCTAAATCTGTTATGGTGGTGAATCACATGTTATTTTGCCTATGCTATATTATGTCAGTTGTAGCACAACCTCATTCCACAATCAAAGCATTTGTTTCAGAGCATCTCTACAGAGCAATTAGTGCATCTTGAGTTTTGCACTTTGCTTAGGTAATACAGAACCAGTTTAAATACAGCTTTCTCACTGATCTGAACATAGTCAAATTGTGTTGAACTGTCTTAGCTGCTTAAATGTATTATGTTTTTGCTTTAAGGTTCCTATGTTGCTTTTACATAGGCACTAATTTCAAAATCAGCCAGTAAGTCTTGTTTCATGATACCTGCTGAGATGCTAACAGTAACAGGAACCAAGTAGTACTTTACTCTTTTTTTCAGTACCTAATTTTTTTCTTTTGAAAACTCTACCCTTGTTACCCCTGCTAAGTCAGTTGGTTAAGCCTGGAACTTCATTGGGCTTCCAACAGGAGTTACATTACAGCCACTGGAGCTCTTTGCTACTGCTAGGATTAGTCTGGACTCATGGATTATTTTTCTTTCATTCCAGAGGTGGCATTATGGAGTATTTAGCAGCATTTCTTAAAAACAAAACAAAACAATGAAAGACAAACTCCATAAACTATCAATTCCTGAATCGATGCAATTTGTGATGTTGCATAAGTATTTATAATGACTTGTGAAATGTATAGAAAAAAAACAACTCCTGAGTAAGAAGCATTATTACTGGGATGAATTGTTTCCATTAGGTGTTTGAGAAGAAACACAGTCTATATGAGCATTTCTGTATCAAATTAAGACCTTGATGGTCCTCTGGCTGCTTTGCAGGACTGTTGCTGTTCCTTTAAAAGAAATTTCATGATAGGACAGCAAAGAAAGGAGATGGAGAACGTAGATTGTCAATCTAGGGAATGGATTGTCTTGTTTTGTGCCTTGTGGGAGTAGGCTCATGGCTTTGAATCTTTGAGTTAGAATACATAGTACTGGGCTCCTCATCCATGGCACAGTGTCCCTGGGTGTGCACTGGGGGCTGAAAATGCCCAGGAATGTCCTTCTTTGCAGGGGCAGCTGAGTGCAGCAATGCTTGCTTAACAGGGAAACCAAACAAGTAGATAACAGATGGGCTTCTGTTGCACAAAGTTTTCCCAGAAAGTCTTCCTGATCTCCTTTTTAGAAAACCACATTATTTGTGGTCCTCCTTGATGTGATCCAGCAGTTTGCTTGTGGATTATTTCTTTGAACAGTTACTACAAGTACCATGTTGCTCCTTGAAAGCTGTTTCTGTTTTACTTTATGTACATCATATCCGTTCTGAAATTATGCTTTAGGAAAAAGGTTTTAAAATTCTTTCCTGGTTGTTTGTCAGTAGATTTGTTGTAGTTTCCTAATGGTCTTTAGTGGAGGAAGTAAGTGACACTGATCAGTGAAGGTGGACAGTAAGATTTATAATGTATTTGTGCTAGCTGATTGCCAACAGAACTGGCCTTTCCCAGCGGTGCTGTACGCATACTTGGAAAATCAATAGGGATTAGCCTATGACCTCCTTCACATACTTATACTGTGGTCTGCATTGCTTACCAATATTTCATCTGTTTCACTTAAATGCTGTTACTTACTCAATAACGTGTGGCTGTTCTTGCAAGCTACTAATTAATTTTTAAAATGCAGTATCACTGGGAAGGAGATAAAGCACACCTTCAGCATTGCAGCGAGCACAGGGCAGGGGCTGAATTTGCACTTGGTACCTTTAATTAAAAATCCTACTTTGAAAGATTAAAGTTATACATTCAGATTAAAAACAGTACTAAATAAAGTCCAGAGGCCTTTTTCTGGTAGTTGCCAACAAGCTGAATTGCCAGGTTTAACTAGGTACCCATAGAGCTTTGTGTGCCATTTACTGGAACAATTTGACTTTTCAAGATGTATGTTTGTATTTAGAATATGCATATAAGGAACTTATTCATGGTGATATTTAGATATATTTCTGTTTATTATTCTTATGTATTACACAAATTTCTTTTGTACTAGGATTAACAATTTCTGAAATGTGTTATGAGAAAAAAAAAGGTTTTCTTTTAGGGTTGCTGTTTCTTCAACTTTTTGCTTTGGTTTGCTGAGATTTGTATACATTTTGCCTTAAAAATAGTTGATTTAACATTTCCTTTTTTGTCTCTTGTAAATTGTAGGAGAAAAATATTTAATGTTTATAAATGAATTTATTTATATTAGGTCTAGGGCATAGTCTTGACAGTGTGTTCACATGCTACATAACGTGGGCTGTATTTTAAATAATAATGAGTTGAAAAGCTAAACAGTGTCAGCTATTCTTTCCCCTTTGCCTAGTTTAATAAAATATTATTTTTTAATATAGAAAAATAGTTTAAAAATAGTTGGCTACATGGTGTAAAATTCTCGTTTCAATTTCCAAGTTACCATACAGTTTGCCAAAAATCCAAACATTATGGCCTAAAGCAATTATTTTTGATGAGGTTTTTCTCCCAATAGAGGGATTTTTAAAATTCACAGTTTCTTATGCAAGTGTACCTATTCCCTAGAGTTACTTATATTTTCTTATTGATCTAGTAGCTGGTATTTGAATTGGTCGATGTGCTCTGTAACTTGTTTAAGATACCCTACCTGAACTATTAGTTTAAATAATATATTCATAAATTGATTAACCATTACAGTAAGAGTTATTAGCTGCATTTGTATCTGTGCACTATCCACGAATGACTCCTGGTATAATAATCATGCATATATGAACAGAGATTCAGGTTTAAATTGCAGTGCACCTTGTAATAATTATACTGCTAGTAACAGTATGTTTCTGCAGGAAGGAATTGCCCTTTTTCTGTGTGGGCAGCAAAACTCAGTGTGTTTATTTAATGTGGCTCAAGTAATTGTAAATATTGATGTGCTTCTAAGCCAAGTTACGGGAAAGAGGGAAGAAGGAAAGAAAAGATGTGGGTTTTGTTGGCAAAGGCAGAGAGCCCTAAAGGTTTGATGTGTTTGGTGTGACCAGGTACGGTGTGAGCTGAGCACAGCGTGCAGGAAACATTCAGGCCACATGGATGTGGGTGGTGGGAACTGCTCAGCCTGTCTGTGGCTGCAGCTGGGACCTTAAGGTCCTATAGTTGCTTTAACTGGGGGGTGGTGGTTAGATTTGGAGCTTCAAATTATTATGAGTAAAGGTTTTGTATGATATTTTATAATATATATTTTAATGTGTATAATAGGAGTGTGCTCCAAAAATTGAAAGAGTAACCACCATAATTTTCATAACAAAGATCCTAGTCTGGCTCACAAAGGAGTCAGTGTGAATCTTTCTCTCTACCACAGTGGGAATGGACCACATCCACAAGTTTTTATTAGAAAAAAGAAATACTCTCCAAAAAGGGGTTGTGCACACAGAGGGAACTGGAAAAACCTTTTTAACCAAAAGTCTCAGAACTCACTTTTCTAGCATCTCTCAGATTTACTTTGCTACATGCTGCAGAGTTCCCAGCAACATTAAACAACTTTCACTTTGAATTAATCCTAAATTCTATGAACAAATGTGAACACAGACTACATATAAATGTAATCTTACCATCCCACACTTATTCTCAAATTAATGGCCTCTTTTAGTTAATAATCTGAGAGTAGTGTGGAAAACCACACACCTCACATTTCAGTTTATTTCCTGTATAAACTATTCTCATGAGCCTTGCACTCTGGCATTTTGCAAGCTAATAACTAAGGGAGCTTTTTCATATTTTAGTTTGAAAGCCATTTTGTTTCACCACATGCTTTTTCTGCTTCATAAATTTTACTTTAAAACATTCAACAACCTGCTAAATTAATATATACTGTGTTCTTTCTTTAATGGGCAGGGGAACTTGTCTCACAGCAGTGCATTTGTTCAGCTCTGTTTTGAAAAAGTGCTGCCTGCCGTGTGAAGGACATCTGCTCACAAATGAATGATTGTGCTTTTGATTCGGAGCAGCACCTTCACTTTAAATGCTGGCTGCAGATGAAAGGAACAGATTGCTGTGGTACTGCTTTTGTGAGGATTCCTCTACCCAGCATGTGGCTTCATACATTATTGAGAGCAAATCCACTTTATGCTACCACTCCTCACTGCACTTATTTTGCCAACCTTATTCAGAATGTCAGCAAGGATCACTTTCCTACAAAGGAATAAAAGGCCAGTTAGGAAGATTAAGCAGATAAATTATTTACAGTGTTTAATTATCATTGTACAGGTTTATTAAACTTCACGGTTACCTGGAAACCTAAGCAGGTGCTGGAAAAAAGTCCAATAAAGTTAAATAAAAAATGTTTTGTGTAAAATGAAATCCTTTTATGTGTGCCATGTTAATATAAACGTCCAGGGTTTTTTGGTTGAGTGCCAAGTTTGACTTGTATTTAATGTTGTGATTATTACTTTTTTCATAATCCATTCCTAGCTCAAGGCTTATTATGATAGGAGATCCCACAGAATTCTCTGCTGGGTTGAGCAGCAGCCTGTTGTACTACTGTGTCCTGGAAAATAAGCAGATGTACAAGGTTTGTTTTGAAATTTACCAAAGTTTCCCTTTTTCTGGCACTACGGACAGTTGAATTCTGTAGGAAAAAAACTCCACAGTATCACCAAAAAAAAGTTTTGGAATATTCTTTAATGTTTACTACCAAATAAATAAGTTACTTTGTTTCTTCTTCATATAAATTGACTTAATTGTTTTTTCTTTAATCATAGGATTGAGAATTTTGATTTTGTTAATTTTTTTTTTTAATTTAGCAGTAAAAGTGTTATGTTCTAGGAACAGCTTCCACACCTCTGTATGCTGTTCACTAATATAAACTAATGAGCTCCATTAAAGATCTGCCCACATAGTTGCAAAGAACCACCTATTAATCTGTCATCTTTGAATACTCTGAGAAAATTAAGATCACCAAGCAACCATGAATTTGAAAATGAAAAAGGAAGTACCAAACCTATTATATTCTAAGGATGAGTGCCAAATAGGTAGGAAGTGACTGGTGTTACTAAAAAGAAGCAGACAAATCCCACTGATGTAACTCAGTAGAATAGCCCAGAAGTGTAACAGGGTAAATATGGGCTGAAATATTGGCTTTTTTAAGGTCAGGAGAGTTCTACTCCTGATATGGGAGGATACCAGATATATATCTTTTTGAAACTGCAGTTCAGTTAAGATCTCAATTATTAACAAAATAATTTTACTAAAAAGTATGCACATTAATGCAGGTTCCATTTGGTTTCCCATTCTACTGTTTACATTTTGGATTATTATACAGAGAATTCTTATATTATTTATGGAGAAGGTCTCTTATTCTGCTATGTAGCTTTGCTGGTACATAGTTACACATTTTAATATCCAGGAAACTGGTGACCAACTAGAGGCACAAAGAGTTGCACTCCATAGCAACAGCAACTTGACTGAACTCTAGGTGGGTTGCTTTATGTGGAAACTAGAAAAGTCTGTTTTATTTATCTGGTAGAATAGTTTTGGGTTCTATTTCCAATGTGAGAAATTAACTGCAAAAATTAATAGCTGTGATTGTCATTGTTGTGATCAAATTTTATTTACGCCAGAGTTTCTCATTCCTGAGTCTAACTCTGGGAATCAGAATTTTGTTGAGAATATTCACATCTGGTTGTCTGAAATCTGAAGGGATATTTTCAATTATTACTTAAAGCAACAAAAAAACATAATTACATTAAAATTTTTTGAGTTGTAATTATTTATTTCTTTTGAGCCTTTACTTTTGTAAAATAAATATCTATAGCTATCAGAGGTACATATCAGTTTGTGTAAATTGCCCTTTTATTTGGAAGATGAAGGGAAGAGGCAGCCAGAGGGCAGATTTCAGTGTATCTTTTGAGGGCTGGATGACTTTTGAGGCTTTTTTGTCTGCAGACCACTTTTTGTGTGTCTGATTTCACTATGGCCAGCTCTGAAGGGGGGAAGTGTAGCAAATTTACTAATGGAGTTTCTTTATAGCTGCTGAGGTATCTTACATACAATTAGTAAGCTTGCTGCTAACAGGGGTGGCATATTGTTGTTGAGAATAAAGAGTTTGTAATACTTGGGGCTATAGTTAGTTGGTACTAATTTTTGTATTCCACTGGGTGAGCTTTGACAAAGACCTATCATTTCCCAAAGAAGCCATTCTTTTAAGAGAACATCTGTTTAAAGAGGCAATTTAAAATCTCCTAAAAATCCAGGGCATTATTAACACTATAGGGATACAAATATTAGTTTTCTAGAAGCTATTTCTGTTTTGCTTTATCTTGATGTTCAGTAACCTTTTCAAGTTGTTTTTTTTTCTTTTTTTTTGTCACCATTTTGAAGTCAGTTTACAATTCTACATTCAGAATAAGCATCTGAACTAAACCAACAAAAACACCAACTGTAGCCCAGTGATGTTAATATAATAAGAGAGAAGGCCCTGCAGTAGAGCAGTGTGATCCTCTTCAGCTGCAGTAGGTTAAAGATGTAGGACATCTGCATTTGCAGAAAGCTCTTGGTATCTCAGTATTCAACCATTGTGCTACCCTCATATTTTTAAGCACTGTTTTATGTTAAAGTTATTAAAAATTAATTGAAAAATATCAGAAGTCTCCACAAAGCAAATCAGAGTACACAGAGTAAAGACTACTGTCTAAAAAAATCTGAAGAAAAAAACATTATTTTGGATTTAATCACCTGCTGTAGCAGCAGATAACTCTAAATACTTATTGTAAACAGTTTAGAAGGTTTCATGATAGCAAGAAATTACAGTTTCATTTGCTGTTCATTTGCTTAAAAGATGGAAAGAAGTGTGTGAAATTCAGCCCTAACTGAAGTTGATAAAATACTGTAATAGGCTTTGAGCCAATATCCTTAATTTTGGCTTTTAGCTGCCTCTGTCTCTTCCTTGATTGTATGAAATATACTGAGATTTTTGCAGCAGAAAGAGAGAGTTCTTATTAGTGTTCTTGCTAAGTAAAAATGGCAAAAGTACTACTGGACTACAACTAGAAAATATGATATCCACGGCTTGGGGCTGAGCATGTGTAAGAATATGGAATACGAATCACGAGCCATTCCTATCTATTTTAATGGATTTCTGTATGTCAGCCTGTTTTTAATAAATCTTCTTCTGGGACCTCCCTGTCTTTACTGATTATTAAAATTCAACTTTTTCTCATACGATTTGAAAATATCTGACCCCATGGCTCGAGCAAACCAATGCCTCTTAGGAGAGGCAATGAAAATGGTGTAGTCCCAAATCTCGTATATTTAATTGAAATGGCTACTGTACAGTGAAGAAGTATTCCCACACTGGAATTCCAGTTATTCATTATCTTCTTTCTTTCTGGAAAATTGCAAATTTATTCTTTATAGAGGTCAGGCATAAAAGCTGTCTGTTGCACTAATGTGGAAAATGTTTTCCTATTACACCATCTCCATGCAAATAACAAATTAATGCAGCCTGTAGATGAATCTAATCACTGTAATTCAACATTCAAGGGAGCAAAAAATGATCATGCTTGTCTTCACTCTTCCAAGAATGACACCAGATTTTAGTTTTTTAATGCATGGCCTATTTAGCTCATTAGTTTTAATATACAGGTTTAACAGTCTTTCCTTGAGCAATATCTTCAAAACAAGATGTTAAGCTCCCCGGGTCTGTAATCTCATATCAAGATGTAGTTATGGCCTTGCAGCTATCCTGCTATTTTGCGCCCAGATTTGTCTGTATGCATCAATCTTCTTTCTCTTTGAGAGAGTTAATTTATGTAGTGGGTCATTACAGCTTTCATTTGCCCATACAGAGGGACTTTGGGGATAAGAATGCATTAAAATCAACTGCCCACCCCCAATCTCTCTGGTGATGAGGAGTCTTAACTATGCTGCTCAACACCTTTATTTGAAAAAAAAAAAGTGTTAGTTTACTAAACTTCTCTGTCTTACCAAGTTCAGAAATCAGCTACTTCTCAAGAGGATTTAAACTTCTGTCAACTCTATCTGCATTAAAATTAGCTGCTACATCTTTAACACCTTCAAAATGTTTTCAGAAATACTTTCAATTGCCCTCTGACTGCATTCATTCTTTGGCCTTTTGAGCCTAGTAAAGACTCCTTGCTTGTTTTTTGCAGAGTTTTGTGTAAACTGTCTCTTGTTTCATGCTGCTGCCCCTTTATGCACTCGTCTTACATTCCAGAATGATCTAGGGTTTAAAAAGTTATGGTGATATGTAATTGCCCTCCCATGGGGTTTTTTATTAGTTTTAACTGCTCTACCTTGAAACCCATTCAAAAATGTAAAATAAAAAAGCAAAGAAAAACCGAAGGCTTTTTCACTGGAGGACCTAGTGCAAAAAGATCCAACAATTTAATTGAATGGATTTTGAATCATATTTGTCAAGAAGTAGAAAATGGTTTGAAATATTTTTTTCAAATCTGGATCTTTCTCAAATCCTGCCTTGAAATAAAAAAATAACAAACCAAACAAACAACCCCCCCCAGACCCCCCAAAATAACCAACAAAGCAACCACAAAATAAATCCCATGCTTTCTCACCTTCTCCCAGGCCAAATCCATTTCCCTTTCTTGGTCAGAAAGAAATCTTTCTCCACAGGTCGGACTGTTGCCTTGTCCAGTGATACTTATTACACACAAGAGAAATGCAAACTTGGATTTCAATGTGAGGTACTGCTGGGTGTTTTCTTGATTTTTTCCTTTCCCTGGGGGCCTATTTTCCTGCCCCTTGAAGATACTGCCTGTTCAGCAAAGGAGGAGAATGTTCAGTCATTCTTGTCAGTTTGTTCTGAGATAAGAACCTGGGCTTGTCTGACCTACTCCTACTCTGCGACTATGTGACAAACGCAGTAAAATCAGGCTGAGAGATCAATGAGATACATTTCCTTTGCTGATGAGTGGCTTTGTACATTGTTTGTATGCTCACTGAGTGGCACAAGTATTTAGCTATTCATTTTGTCTTTGAAAGTTATGCTGTTTTTAAATGTTCTTTCTAAGCTTTTTTCTGTACTTTCATTTGAAATGCATTGTCTCCTGAGTTTCCGTAGTGGTTCAGTGGACATCTTGAAGAAACACTTGTGCTGTACATCACTTCTACTTGCTGT
This sequence comes from Chaetura pelagica, assembly GCF_000747805.2. Taxonomy (NCBI): domain Eukaryota; kingdom Metazoa; phylum Chordata; class Aves; order Apodiformes; family Apodidae; genus Chaetura; species Chaetura pelagica. Next base: position 4,766,737 of record NW_009970717.1, read on the forward strand.
GCTCTCTGCCCCTTGTTAGGCAGGGAGCTGGTAAAAGGCTCCTGTACTGTTCTTTCAGATGCTAACTCTTGGTGGGATTGTGGATGCACAGCTCCTCCTGTGTTGTAATAATTGTTTGAAAAAGCAAAATCTAGAAAAGAATGGTTCTTTGGAAATGTTGAGTGAAATAATGAGCTGCATTTTTTCCTAATATACATCTACCCCTAAGTGCTGTGTTTACTTTTTTGACTAAAGTAAAAGCCAAATAGTGTATTCTGTGTATTTTAGTGTATTCTGGGCCTAAAATGCTGAAGTTTCTCCTGGGTTACTCAGCAGGAGATGCTGACCCCGAGTTCACTAATGACTTTTCTGGAGTCACCAGATTTTCCCAGTGCACAAACTTGTCTTAGCAACACACTCGACAATCAATTAAATACCTGTGCCCATTATAGGTCAGGTTTTAAGATATGCCTAAAGAACCTGAAATAAACTCTTAAACAGGACAGTTCTTTCAACATGGCACCCAAAAACGAGCATAAATGTAAATCCTCCTTTCCTCATGTAAGAGTCTGAGGGTAAAACAGTATCACTTAATGATTTGTCACATATATTTCAATATCCAGAGGTTCATTAAAGTTTCAGTGCTGATATATGAAAAATACAGTTTATTAGTAATAAAAGCATTCACACCTTACATCTTCAAAGCACAGCACAAATATTAACTTGCTTTTGTTATGTAATATGTATGGGTGTGTAAAATGATGTATGAGTGAATTATCTCTCACACACCAATTTTTTTAAGGTGTTTGAGCTTTTTATGCCTGAGGGAATGGCTTAAACAACATGTTGTTCTTGGCTACTAAGAACTGCATTCCCTTCCAAATGGGAATATATCGCTCTGTGTGGGGAACTCTGTCTGAAAGCTTGAATCAGATAACTTTAATAGCAGTAGTGCCCCATTTCAGGAAATTCCTGATGTGACATTAGATTCCCTATTGCTGGCATATTTATACTAAAATAAAACTAATTGAAAGAATATGTTGGCCAAACTATGTTCACATTTGAAATCTATTAGTTCACTTATTGAATGGATGTATATCCCATGATTGTTTAAAATAATTCTGTGAATCTTTGTTTATTCTTTGTTGGTCAAGCTGATGCTTCATTTAAGAAACTGCAGGATACCCAGAACAAATACCTGAGGGACAGTCAGATTCATAGTCTGCTTTTAAGCCATTAGACCAGTTTATGTCAGCATGTTATTAGCAGAAAGACATTTAGTAAACTTAACTTCATACACCTTATCTGATTTTCAGAATTCACCTAAAAATATGGATTTGGGATAGACACCATATATTTTAAATAAAATAGTTAACATATTGATTATTTTTCTCTATGTAACTTCTCTGTAGAGAGTTAGCAACCAACTTTGACTTGTGTTCATACATTTATTATCAGGTTATATGAAAGAGGTAAGTATTTCAGTCTTTACATCAACTACTGGGAGTGGAATAATGGCCTCCATGTAATGTGCCATCAGATGTTCAGTCATAAAAATGAAATTGTCTTTTCCAGAATGCATGCAGAAACAGAGAGTTCCCCCAAAAAACTGTGTGCTCACATGCTGTGGATAATATGTCCTACCACAGCTCTGCTCATGGATATAACTTGGCATCCACTATGTTGCTTATTGGTGAAGGGAATGAAGCCACTTAACTTGAGATACCATGAGATGTTAGGTGGCATTATGGATTGGTAAGACTTTGTTGAAAATACTTCAGGATTTGAGGCAATTCTCTCAGGTTTTGAGGGAAAACCTTGTGTTGACTTCAATACAGGAGGAAAGGGTTTTCCACCTATGTCTAGGATGTACTCAGATTTCTGAGCCACTGCCTTTGCCACTCTCACTGCAAACTTCTTTCACATTGGAGACTGTGCTGGAGTTAAGATAACTGATACACACTTAGCTTTAATAGCAGCTCTTGTCTTATTAGGAACCATGTTTTAAAACCTTTTCAGAACTCTGAAAAATGACTATCATTGTGAGAGACTGGCTTTTTCACTACCATTTGTAAATGTTTTGATCAATATTTATGTAGAATTTAATTTTTTTTTTTTTTTCAATATTTCGTTTTATGCCCAACAGCAAAAAACATAACTGAGTCTTAATGTTGCGGGAAACATCTACAATATAATTTAATTTTTATTTATTTATTGTCTGGTGGAACACCACCAGCTTTTATGCAGGATACAGGTGTTGCTGCATTTCAGGTCGATTTGCTTCAGTTAGACCCTGAATTTTGTATATGAACAACGGACACAAATAGAGAATAATACTGCTTTGACTGAATAAAAGGGTCCTGGGAGACTAACATGTCATATAGTCCTGTTTTTAATGTGTAAAATTTCCTCATATTTCAAGCTTAATTTTTCAGATTTGTGTATTTGGTGTTGGAGTTCCATCGTAACCAGTAATACAGACCCCTTGATACCCATTATAAATCAGCTTGTTTCTTACTGATCTTTCCTACATAGCAAGTTAGGAAATACAAAACCACACCTGAATAAAGCATCCGAAAGTGTTTAATTACTGAATCTTCTGCTGCTGTCATGGTCTTTTGCATTTGCTTCGTTTCCTCTCTTCCTGTATTAGGGTGTAACATTGTATGATAATGTTTTCTTTCTTCTTTAATGTATTTTTTGTACTTACCTTCATGTTGCAAATACAGGCTGCTTTTTTAAGTTTAAAATTTGTAATCAGTCTGGAGTGACCTTGTCTTTTCCTTCTCTCTACATCTCCCCTAACCATGTGTAGCAAACCACCCTCAGATTGGCACCATAACCTCTCAAAATATCTCCTACAAACCTTTTGTTCTCCTAAATGCTTCATAGTGAGGAAAACTGGCTTGCAAGCAGCCTTGCCCTCACTGTGCTCCAAAAGACACTGCAAGTATGCCTACTGCTTCTGAGTATTTTTATTTTAAAAGCTCCAGATCTTATCTTGCAGAACTTGCAAATCACTGGTTTCTCTCCACTTTAGATCCTTCATTGCTAGTGTACGTAGCCCTTATAAATTGTGCAGAGAAAGCTCGAGGAGTAGAAATTGAAATAGATGTAAAGACATTCCCTGATTCTGTAGCCTGTCACTGATCTAATTGCAACCCACTTTTTTACTGGGACTACTTCAGAATTATATAAATATTGCATAAGAACACTACCAAATTAAATCCAAATGGGAGTAAACTATATTGCTTATCTTCTTGAAGGACTTGGGGTCTTGTACAAGTTCATCACAAAAGTGAGTTTTCCATCAAACAGATGTTTATTTTAACCTAGAAAAGTTTCTTTAGTAGAGATGTTCACCATTTGGAAAAAGCCTCCAAAGTTATTATGCCACCTTATTGCTTAGATATCCTCATATATTTCTTGTTATTCTAGTTGAGTACTACATTCAGACAGAGGTTGCCAATAAAGTTTATTGTAGGAGCTAAGTGTCAATATCTGTAGTACCCCCTGCCTAGGGTGCTTGTAATTAAAATGCCACAGATAGTCTGGGAGAAGCATGAAAATTTGATGGCAAATTGATTTCAGGTTCATCTTGAAATTTGTCCTCAGCTGGACTCAATACTGCTGGCAGACATTGGATGGCTTTTGTCAAAAGGGTTTGCTGGGATGAGACAGAGATGCCTTGATCTGAATATTAAATACAGTGCTCTGCTTATGACAGTTTGCTCGCTGCTAACATCTTCCTTTTCTCTACACATTTTATTGTGTGGGGAATGTTTAGGGTGGCATCCCTTTGTTTTAGGAAAGAAAATACGTTGCTTACAAATATTTTGGTACAATAAAGAGCAGACTTACAATATTACCTTCAAACCTAAACATACAGCTTCAAAACTTCTAAATTCGATAGATGTTCTCAAGATTAAGCTGAGCTGCACAAAGAAAAGGCAATAGGTAAAATCTGTGTCAGTGATGGTGTTGGAGAAAGGAAATCCCATGTAAAGGAATCTTTACTTAAAAGAAATATTTATTTTTTTTTCCTCAACTATTTTGATTTATAGAGAAATTACTTGGAGCAAATATTTATCTTTATTGCTGTCAACTTAGAATCTTACATTATGTCCAGGATAGACCTTTCCTTTCACAAATCTGTTCTTAGCAGTAATCTCCTGTTCTAGTAAGTATTTGAAATAATCTCATGATGACAGCTGGTTATTTTAAAGTATTTTAACAAATCAGAACACTGGTTTATTTCCACAAAATGAAGGTTATTTATTTTAAATGTGTGCTGTGTTTCAGGAATGCAAGTTTGTTTCATTAGTATTACTGCAGGGTTAATTTGGGTTCTTTTAAAATGAACAGTTTTGTCTGTTGTTAAGGCCCAAATACTTAATTTAAAGCTTTTGCTTTTATTTTCATTCTTCAAAAACACACTAGCCAACGGTTAAGAAGAGGAAGGAGTGAGAGGGGAAAATAGAATAACAGTGGCTCCTGAGGGCTGTTTATGTTCCACCTGTGGAAGAATTAAGTGGAGGTTTATTATGACCTCCTGGCCAGGTCATCTCCATTTCAATTGCCATAGCACTTCACTAGTTCTTGTAACAGGTTCTTCTATCCCTTCTTCTCACCTCATTATTGTGCTAGTATGTGGACAATACTCAAGTGGAATAAAATATTGTTTAATATAACTTAAATATTGATTTCTTCTCAATGTTTCTCTATACCTAAATGCTACAACTTTTAGCAAAAGTCGAAAAAAGGGATTTTGAACTTAGCTGGAGGTAATTTGATACTACACCTATGGGGAACTGAAATAGTGTGGTTATGAGGAGAATTAGACCTGGATAGTCTGGAGTTACCATTTTACTTAATTTTGATTTTTTAAATATCTGAACTGTTTGCTCTAAACATTTGATACTCAATTTTTCCTCTTCTCTTCCCTGCCACATTTTAAACTAAAATAATCAACTCTTGCAGTAGAAGGAGACTCTCTTTGGTGCCTGAGATCCAAACTGAGGTATCTGATCTCATTTCAAATGGTCAATTTATTTCCTCCTTTCCTGACACTGGTAAAATTGTGTTTTTATTTCCAGCTATGATAGATTTGTTCTCTTGGTAAATATTATATGGTACAGGAGTCTTTATTTTTTCATATAATCTTTGTTTACAAAGTCAATACAATCACTTGGAAAATATGTAGCAAACACCGCAGTATATTAGAATCTTGTGTATTGTGTTTGCTGTAGGTACAAATTCAATACAGCTACTCTCCAACAATTGACATGTCAAGTAATATATCAGCCATTGGTATATTACTTTTTGCTCATCCTATTACTACTTATCAAAACCAGCTCATCACCCACACTCCTCATTAAGGGCTATTGCTTCAGGATGCTGAGCAGGCTCAGGCCTTGTTGGTGTGAAGAGCAGATTCTCAGAAGCCTTAGTGGAGATGACAGGCTTGTAACAGAAATGGATACTAAATTATTAGCACAAAAATCATGCAGAGAGAAAGCTGAATTTTCAATGAAGAAACCATTTATATACATTTTCTTGGAGTAAAATTAATTTTAATGAACAGTAAATGATTTCCATACAAAACTAGTTTCCTATACACAATAGAATAAATGTAAGTGAAAAAAAAAGGGGGACTTTGCGTATTTTGAAATAACTTTGCTTGTTAGTTCTGCCTTTGTGCTTTTCCTGCATCTGTGTTCTTAGCCTTTCTCTGAATCATGAATTACCTTCTGTGTCATGCAAAGTAGAAGAAAGATGGATTGTAAATTGGAGTAAAGTCAAATGACCTTCATTCTGTTCCTGACCCAGGCTGTGACCTGTTTTAGTGACTTTCTACAAATGAATTTGTATCCTAGATTCTGTGTTTTACTGGTATAGGACTGCAAAGCAAGTCAGTTGTACTTTTCTATTTTACAGAATGATTTTAGATTCAGAGCTGAAAGTGCTGTGTGCTTAATATTACTATGAAAGATGAAATTTTAACTGTTGTGGTTTTGTTGTTGTTTTTTTTTTCAGCCATCTTTCTTACCTGCTTCTTCTCAGTGTTAATTCACTATATTCACCATGTAGAAAGTGATATTAAGTTTTTTCAAGGCACAAAGTTTTTTTCAGGTGACCTAATATATATGGTGATGAAAACCAGTTTTATTTTATTTATTCTTTTTTTCACTGCTGACAGGATTGTTATTTGTCTCATTGTTATTTACACAACAGCAATAATTAAGCTACCCAGTGCTCTTTGAATGCAATCTCATTACTCAGTATACAATGTCATTACTATCTTTAAGCCCCTCCCTGCCTTCAAGAGCTATTACGTGACCTCCAGATCTCTCTTAGACTCCATGTATTACCATTAGAAGACATCCACACTGGGAAATCAGTCTGTTCCTGTTTTTGATTAATATTTTATCATCCACAAGAGGAAATGATATTCTTTAGCAGCACTAATAAGTAATTGAGCAGATGAGATACCCTTGGTGCTTCGAAAAAGTGGTATATACAGGCTGTACAATAACAACTTTAGATATGACTTAAGATACTAAATGGAAAAAAAAAAAACCAAACAACACACAACACCAAAATCAGAAGGGCTACACTGAACCATCAATAACAATATCAGCAGAAAACAAATAGTAATAATGTAATTGTTAGCAATGGGTTGTCAAAAACATGGTAAAAATGTATCTTACTCAAATAGATGTTCAGGAGATATTTTCTCAGAAGTGACTGATCCATTGACTTGAAGTAAATTTGAGTAAGTGAAACCCACATACAATAGACAGTGAAAACTGCTATTTGATAAACAAAGAAGTTGTTTAAAGGCATTTTTAGCTGCTACTTGTATCAGTATCAACAAATATTTAGGACTAGTATTTTAAATTCTTGTTAGCTACTCTGGAGTTACATGTTATGAACTGAAAGGAACGGTCAGTGGTATGGGCAGTTGTCTTTGCAGTAAATAATGCACTTGACAAATCTCTTGGCAAACCTGTGTTTTGCTGTCTCAGGCTTAAAAAGTCTTCATTTAAAAGCTAAATTTGGGCAGCCCTGTCACATCATTGGCTCATAAAGATTGTACTGATCGATATACTTAGGAAAAAGCATATGTGTCTATGATGAATTGTATTATATCAAAGTAAGTGAAGACAAAAGAAAAACATGTCTTAAATATCTAAAATTCACTGTTTCTTCCTGTTTTCCCCAACAGGAATATAAGCCTTTATACTCTTATTGGAAAGAATATTGTAGAGAACGCGAGCGGTAGAGGCATGATGATAGTGTAGTGATTTAAGGTCTCTGTCATCTGTTGATTATTTTCTTTTGAAACTCTATAGGAAATTTCCAGATATGTGATGTTACTGTCTTTATATGTTATTGGTGCAGTCCTTTGGGTATTTATAACTAGGTTACTTTTAAAACTGAAATTATAAACTGGTGAGATATCTCCGAAAGAGCAGAGGAGGGGAGCGTGACATTTAGCAGTAAATCCATTAGTCCTGGTGGTCTCATGAACACTTCTGCCTAGAAGTTGCATGAGAACTTATTTATTTTGAGTTTTTAAAATCTAAAGGCCTTAGCAGAGATCACAAACAAGAAATACAAAATAATGGATTAACAATCTGATTGTATTAATTAAATTATGAACATAAAATTTGAAGTTATAAGAAAACCCTTTGGAATTACTACTACTTCATTCCCCAAAGTAGGGAGATGTGTGTATGTTTGTGTCTATGTGGACTACACTGTATCTTAATGCTAGGATTAATGCTAGAATAGATGTTATGAATTAATCATGGGATTTAATTTACCAGAATTATTTTTTTGGCATTGAGCCCCTGTAATTAGCATCTTAAACACAAGTGGTTTTGGTTATCTTTATGACAGTCAAAGCAAAACCTTCTGCCATTAATTTCTTGAGAATTGTTTAATAGACAAGAACTAATTTTGCAACTAGATTTGAAAATGAAATGGGTTCATTTAATGTGATGGGTGATAATGGCCTCCTTGCTTGTAAGTTGGTCTCATTTCTGTAAGCTCATTGGATTTATCATCCACACTGAAAGCTTTGGAGAAGAACTTGGGCAGAAAGAGGAAAGAGTTTGGTTTTCATTTTTTCTTCCACGTGTTCTGTGTTTTAGTGGGTTATAATTTTTATGCAAACACAGTCAGATTAGTTTAATCATAATGTGACTTCACTGGTTAGAAGCCAAGAATCAAGTATATTCCAGACTACATGTGTGAACTCAGGTACCCGCTGATCTCCTAAAGCTGAGTTTGAAGCAGGAAATGAGGCTACTAATCAACAGTGTTTTGCTGACTATTAATTGAGTTGATCTCTTAAATGTCTTTAATTCAGATTATTTAACAAAGTAATTTGTGAATCTTTGTCATCTTAGAATATTTTTTTCCCCTCATTATTTAGCCAAGGACAGAAATAATTCAGTTAACCCTTATACGTTGCTGCTGCCTGGTTTAGATGCAGTCAGCAGTTTGTTTCTGTCCTTCGGAACTTGCCAGCTGTGTGTTGTTGGCTACCAAAAGCTAGAAACTGTTCTTCCAGTGACAACTAACAGCAACTAGACAGTGTATTTTCCTTTCCTCTCACTGTTAATAGAAAATGAGAGGATGGCAGGTTTGTCCAAGTGAGAAATCTCGGTTTTCCATTATTTTCCCTTAGATAAATCATACTTTATATTACACAGGTGCACCTGAATGGCCAGCAGTCACGGGTCAAAATCTTCACCCTGCCACTCTTAATTTGCCTAAAAGGAAAAGCAACTTGCTGGTACACTTGGTGTGGTGGAAAGCATTAGCCACTGCTGCAGGGGGCCATGCGTAGGATGTTAGCACAGTATCTCAAAAGAGGAATCAAGAACAGGAGTTTGTAATTCTGAGCAGAATATACTTCCTCTGTTGTTTCCACTGGGACCATGAACTGTGTGTCCCTTACAAGCTTTAGAGATCTCTGCCTGAACGACTGCCCTGATTGTGAGTAGGAGCATTTGTGCAGATTGGAGCAGGGCTGTGAATGCCTAAATGGTACCAATAGAGGCCTGGAGTGCTCAGCCATCCTTTTATATTGCTTTGCTCTGTTGTTGCCTCTCTTCACTGAGCTAAACTGTGTTCATTTTCAGCTGTTCGGGGTCTACTGCCAGTACAGAGTGATGTTCTCTTTCTCTACCAGATTTCCCTCCCTGTTAAGCTAATTTTCCTTTTATTGTAGTAATTAGAAAAGGGCTTTGATCACAAATTCAGTCTTTCTCAGAGTTCAGAAACAGAATACATTGTGCTTGGATCTTCGTCATTAGTGGGCATTCCCCAGATATAACTGGTAAACAGCATTTCTTTACCCCATCTCTCACAAGCCTGTGAGAGCTCTGACTTGCAAGCCCTTACTCTGAGACTGCAGTAATTTCATTAGCCAAAAGTGTAATTACATTATGAAGAAACAGCAGACTCCAATTTCATGACCTCCTCTGTTTTTTCCCTAGTGAGCCATGAGCTAGATAAGTCTAGATTTAGTTTTGCATTTATTTATACATTTAAAAACACTGTGATCTCTTGCAGCCGTGAGCTGGGTATGATGAAGAAAATTACTGAAGATAACTCATGAGTTTAATGTTTCTGCTGCTTTTAAATGGAATCCTTTTTTTTTTTCATTTTACTACACCTTGGTTATTATGTTTTTCACGATTACTGTAAGGTGAATTAACTAGAAGAGTAGATGGCAAAAGAATTATGCGTCTCATTCTTATGAGAGAAAATTGATCAGTTGTAGTTAACTGGTGTGTTTCTCATGTGATAGGTAGGTTATCATGTGGGCTTCACACCAGGCTGTCACCAACAATGGTCAAGGCACTGTGTGATAGTAGTGGAGTATATTGCAGACACTTTCTCCTTTAACAGTTTTAAAATCTCCTATTCCCCTTCAATAGAACGATTATTTTTTTTTCTAAATATCTATAGTATACATATGTTGGTGCAATATGATCTTAGATTGCTGTGTTTAGAAATACATAGGTAAAGTATTCTAGTTTATATTCATCTTAATGGTCTTGTGGAAAAAAAAAATAAAAATCCTGTGTGCATTCTAGAGAATTAGAAATTAGAGAAAAGATAGTGCCAGGGCTTCCAGTTCCTGTTAATTCTTAATGAAAAATACTGTGAAAATACCAAAGTAAAATAAATAAATAAATAAAGTTTTAATGTTGTTGTCCCTCACCTGCAACTGAATTGCCTTTGGTTGTGATTGCCTGCCACTTCCAGAGGAGGCTGATTTGGGTCAGTACTCCGTTTGGACACCTTCCATGAAGACCTGAACATCTATTGCTTGTCGCTAAAGTGATGTTATCCAGACATAATGCTAGGTCCTGAACCAGATCTGGTATAAACCCAGGATTTTGGCTTCCTGCACCAGTTATTACTTGTCTGTTTTTGAGAGCAGGGTTATTTGTTCTACATATCAGCCAAAATTTTATTTTGGTTTACCGAATGTAACCTGCCAGGTTTTTTTACTGATTTTTTAACAGGAGTAGATATTCTTGATTTGAAAGTACAGACTTCAGTATGTTATTGAAGCCTTTAAAGATCTACTTACTTCTGCTCATTATAAACTACTGCATTTGGTATAACAGCTGTCTTGAAAGAGTGAGCTGTGGCCTTAATTCTGACAGGTAGCCACACTTCATTCAGGACATACTTTTTTCTTGTATGATGAAGAATGGGACCATTCTTGATAGGCTGTAATTTTAAATTGCTCTCACATGATGAGGAGATACAGGTGTTTCATGTCTTAATTGTTTTTTCAAAACCAAATTAATAAAGCAGAGGTTCTTACATACCTGCCTATAGCTTCCAGGATTCATTAATCTATGAAAACTGTTTTCTGTTTCGTCTCCAAAGCAGAGCATTGACATGCAAGTGTGAACTTAAGTGTGTGCACCAATGCCATGACCGCACCATTGTAATGAAGATGAAATGACTGTAATGATGACCTTTCTGTGCCTTTGTCTATACCATGCCCTTCTCTTTAACAGAGCACCTTTCAAATGAACATGTTCTGAACTCTTGAACTGTTCATTCTGTTCACTGAGCTTATTGCTCAATCTGCAGTTTATCATTATGTGTCTCCAAAGACTTTGTGTTTCCTTATATTTGACATCTAGATGGAATTTTTCATAACCCTTTACTAGTCATAAATTGGATTGTTAGGGGATTAAGTTAATCTTGTTTCTTTATAGTAGCCTTGGATTTTTAAAACCCTAATTTAGAGAGGTTTCTTTATTTGTTCCTCTCCAATCTGCAAGAATGGAAAAAGCCTTTATGCTATAAGATCCTGTATTGCAGGAATTATTTATTTCTGCTCATTTTGAAGTGAATAGTACCTAAGAGGTACACTTGAAAAGTTGTTTTGTCATGCTTTTCCCATATTACTATCTCTCCCTTTCTATCTAAATAGCAGCTCCTGCAAATGACCCAAAGCCGTGCATCATCAGATAAGCAGCGTGTCAGTGAACAGACTGCAGAAGAATGTGTATTTTTCTTGTTCCATTGGGAGGGGAAATAAGAAAAAATGACTTACCACTTGAGGAAATTGTTATGGTGTGTTAGTCATATCTTAGCTTTTGTTTTCTTTATCAGAAGGTACTACTCCCAACATTTTATATACTTTTTATTAACCAACTAACAGCTCATATTAAAAATTAAAGGAGAGAGGCGAAACCCTACACCTTTTTAAGAGTGCTTCAGAGTCTTTTTGTTATCTGCCAGTCACGTAGCAGGTAACCATTTTTATTTATTTTAAAGGAGGTTTGTTGGTTGTTTTTGTTTGGTTGGTTGTTTTTTTTGAGAAAACTAAATAATTTGTGATTTGCTCAGAATTATCAAGCTGTTCTGTTTGAAGACAGTGGTGTCAAAATCCTCAAAATACCATGAATAGTAATACAGTGCACATCAGTTAAGGTCAGTCATTAAAGCCAGTCTATAATATGCAGAAAGCATAGTACTTGAGGCATACATGAAGGCTAAAAATGTGTATTACTTAAATATAGTGCTTCTATTTAAGCAACACACTTCTTTTTTTTTTTTTTTTTTTTAAAAAATAAGCGGTTTTTAGCTTTCTTTCTCCAAAAGGTTCAGATTTTTTAGACTGGTTATAGAAGATGAAAAATCTTGAGGGGTTCCTTGACCTCGTTTTTGATCTCTCTGTCCCTAAACTCCATCAGTGACTTGAACTCTGACACTGAGAGTGGTGAGATGTAATTCTTCATTCCAATGTCATAAACCCCCACATTCTACTCCAGGCATTTAAAATTTTTATTTTTCATTCCAGTGTAGCTCGTGTCAGCTAACATCCTACATAAAGGAGGAGGCTCTCAAAGGCTCTTATGTTTATCTAGCTCTGTCTCTAGTGAAGCCTTTGGAAAAACTTCCGTAGTGTTTGACTATTATTCTACTTATTGTCTTCTGGTTTATTCTTTTCATTTATTGATTTATTGCATTAATGACCCCCAAACCACACCAAAACTTTTACATATAATTTTTTTTTAAACTTCACATCATGAGAAGATTATAATTATGATTTTAATAAGAAATATTTGTGCAGATGTACATATGCATAGTTATTAGAAATAATAGCAAGGCATAGGATTGCTTCAGGAAATCAGTATTGGCAGCTGGGAAAGGAGAACATGAAGCAGAGCATAAATGAAATCTGACTTGGCATGGAGAAGAAAATGCCCCATGTGTATTAGAAGCCATTTCAGCCTTTGTTCTAGGCCAGTACTTCCAAGGAGGAAAGGTGTGAGCTGAAGGCTGTGATTCTTTGCACTTTGTCTCCCTGCCTATTTGATGCTCTGTTAAGGTAGAGAAAGATATTACTTGCTGATATGTTAGATACTTCATTTTTAAATGATCATAAATTTTTGCCAGCCTTTAATAAGTATAGGTTTACTGTGCAGAGGAAAAGAGAATATACCAAACCAGGAGAACATTTATGGAAGAGGAGATATTTTTAAACAAAGGACAGAAAACAGCTTGTCTGTGAAGCAGCTGATAGGTTGGGGCATAAGGCTGATTTTCAAAACAATGGTGGAAAGACCATAATTTGAAATCTTTAATCTGTATTTCTATCCCTAACAGAAATAAAGAAATGCAGATTTGAAGCTGTTTAAAATAACACTCAAAAATCTATTTGCTTGTGGAACTCATGGCTGTGTATCAGGCCAAGCATTTACTAAATAAATATTGATAACAAAAATGCGTCAAATAATGCAAAATAATAAAATTTCTTTTTGAAAAATAGTCCTTTAGGTGAACACTGCAAGGCTCTTTTTTAGCTTCCAGAACTAGCTGTTTTCAGAGAAAATGCTGTTTACTTCATAGTAGACCACTGACTGGTGAAATCCTTCTGAGGAGTTCTATCCATCTCTGGTTTTACTTGTTTACACTAGGGAAAAATGATATGTTTATTTGGGAGTTATAAGCTTTTTAATTGTCTTACTACACTTTTCCATCAACCCAGATGATGATAGCATTTTATGACTGCATTTCTCAAAATTTAGGTTTAGAAGACCCTTGTGTTTCAGTTCTAAGTGCTATAGAGACTTCTCATATTACTAATACGAAACTGGCATCAAGGCAGCATTCACTCTTT
>NW_009970717.1:4780563-4815563 GCF_000747805.2 Chaetura pelagica
CTTTCCAAAGCAGTTTACCACTGTGACATTAATTTACAGTACTGAGCACTGTGGAAAGTTTCATCAAACTAAGAAGTTAGTTTTGATTTGTTACAGCACACAGTGGGTGTTCACAGCATATGTTTTTATTTAATCCTTCAAAAGGTTTTCAGGAAATAGCAGCTAGCATGTGATGAAATAATATGAAGAGACATTACTAACATTTTAACATTATACGGATCATTATACTTTGTGCATTTTGGAATTATGCTACATTATATTTATGGTTTCACTTTGTTCTTGCAAGCCATGCTCTGCTTGGTCTTATGAAACAACACATGGCTGGAATGAGGGTGGTGGAGCTAATAAGGGTCCTGTCTTAACTTGCAGAAGATTAAAAAAACTCCCTCAAAAAATATGCTGGGTTTAGAGCAAAGGCATAGCTGGAGTAAGCTGGAAAGAACATGAAAAACATGTCTTTCCTTTAGACAAGAATGCATCAGTTCTGCCATGCACATTCCACCTTGTAGCAAGAGTTGCACAGAGTTGCTTTTTGGTATTTTGTGATTTCATTTGTGACTGCTCATTAAAATATGATATATGTTTTTGAAGTCTTGTAAAAACCAGAAGAAATACAGTTCTTAAAGAGGAGTAACTTCTGATGTGACAATTACAAGAAAACTCTCTTCAAATTCCCTTCTAGAAGGTTCAGCACTAAAATAGGGAAAAAGCTATGAGTAAAAAGTACAGATTTTTTTCAAGTATCCTACTGAAACACCCTTTGCAAGTGCCACCCCATGGTCTCTGATGTGCTTGCCCTGAAACCTCTTCTGACCAAGAGAATTACTGGTATTCACTATGGGACCTGTGGTGATAATTTATTCAATTTATTTTTAGAAACTCGACTGAGGTGTCTTAGTTAAGGGTTTTGTCTTCCTCTGTAGTTATTTAGTCTTTAAAAGACATTTCTTCACATCTGTGATTCACATACTTTAGGTAAGTGTGTGAAGCAAAGTGGGATGAATATGGCCCACTTTTTAGACTGTATAATACCAGACATTTGGATTAGGGGATCTAATTTCTTGACTGTTTCCCTGACCACTTGGCATTCATTTTCTTGGTTGCTGGGGACAGCTGTCAACATAAGTCTTGGTTTTAATGGGAAAAAAAAAAGCAGCTCATTATATCCATGGAGATCTTTCCTCCAAAACAAGAATCTCAAGCAGCTAATGCAGCTTCTGTGGTTTTGTTTGTTTGTTTTAAATCAAATATTTCATATATTACTGAAATGACTTGCACAAGTGAGTAGGTTCAACTGCATGTCCAGTAGAAATATTCACTTTCTTTTTCAACAGTGAACAAAGGAAACTTCCCTTTGAACAATATATAGACAATTAGTTACCTGGAAAATGCACCTCTGGATGACTCTGCTGAGAGTGTCTGTAGCTGTTACAGGTGTAGGAAGCTCTTAGAGCTCAGGTGGCAGTAGACTGAAAATTACTTCAAGGTAATCTGTAAAATAAATTGTATTTTAGTGTTTCATGCCTTACATACACTGAGACACTTAAAGTGTGTTTTGGATCATATAATCTCTATTACTTTTACCCAGTCTGTGACATTGATTTGGTAACAAGATGGGCAACAGGGCAAGTGTGTACTGCTTTCTTTCAAGCTTTTGTTTTCATTTTCAAAAGCAAAGTAATTTAAAAAAATTAAAATGGTGAACTGGCATGTGGGGAATTTGAAGCTTCCTTGTACTTAAAAACCAACCAACCTAAACAGAAAAAAGGGATCGAGGAAGAGTTGTAGAGAGGGAAGAAAAGCAAGCACGATGTGGATAGGAGTAGCTAGCTGAAATTCTATGGTCTGAGTTAAGCAGCAGGTCAGATTAGATGGTCACAAAGAGCCCCTTTTGTCCTTAACAGCTATAAATTTTTGAAGCATAGTGCAGGCTTCCCAGCACTGCAATTTCATTCTGACCCCTGAAGAGGTGAAAGGGTGAGGCCTCCATACCCATCGCCTGAGCCTGCCTGGTTTCTGTGTTGGGAAAAGCTGCCGCGCAGGAGCTGGGCTGAGACCATAACTCATTTCACAGCAGCAAAATTACATCTGCTGTATGATAATCACTTTTGGTCACTGGCCACTCATGCTGTATTCAAACTAATAACAAGGAGTAGGAGGTTTCTGTGCCAGGGCTGGTTCTATGAGCTGTTTCTTTGATGCTGCTGCTGCAATAACCTATTCAGGCAAACTTTTTAGCATTTCATTCTCCTTACAGGGGTCTGTTGTGTTTCCAGTTAGTGAAATAACTCATATTGCTACAGGTCTGTTCTTCTGACCTCTGTTGTTTCTTTGTTTTCCTGGCTATGCCAAAAATAAGTATATCAGCCCAATCTTAATTTCAAGAAAAAGATCCTTAGTTTCACCTCTGCATGTCCTTCTGGGCATTCTGTCACATTTTCTGGTCTGCTGATATTTAGACCCTCCTTGGATAGTTTGGACAGAATAACTTTTTTTCAGAGGGAAGCTCTTTTAAACATCTCACTTCTTTATGTGATATTGGATATAGAGATGAGATTGTATCTTGACAGTCTAAAATATTAACTTGCTGGAAGCTGTAGGAGTGATGTCTTTAATGCCATCCAGAGATGCTGTTCCAAAAGAGGAATCCCTCACTCAAATGTTAACAGTTTTCTGCCACTTGGTGCCATAGAAGTTGAGAAAAATAAGCAGAGGTTAGGCCCCATTTACAGGTTTTCATGTGTTCAAACAATGATGAGGGTGCTGTCTTGACCTTAGTACTGAGAATAGCAAATACCAGTAAAGATTAAAGACATTGTTCAGGAGACAGCAAATTTATTAGTGGTTGGTTTAGGGTTTGTAGCCCTATCTCAAAGTCTTAAACAGAACCTGTGTGTCACTTAGGAGTTGGGTTCCTCTGTCTTTCTTGGAACATGGTGAGGTTAAGTTTTTTACTGATGATCTGGCAGCCAGGTCTCTTACATATGTTTTTCAACCAAATTATTTAGTGTAATAACTATAATGTTAATGGAACTATATGTTATGGTTTAGTTAAGATTTGTCACTTTGAAAATAAATGTCTTGCCTTCATTTCGACATTTGCCTTTCAGCATCAGTCCGTTAACCTGTCACACACTATAATTTCATTAAAACCATCATTTAATTGTAAGTTAATGTACAACTATCTTTTATAGAAGAGCTTTACATACTGCCTGAATAATCTCAATACAAATTTTCACCTGATGTGATTGAAAAAAATATGAAACACTAAATGCCCTTCAAACCTCTGTTTATTAATTCAGCACTGAGAAATAAGATGCAACAGCCACAATTCTGTGTCACTACAACATGGAGACAGTTTTTCAAATTATAATCAAAGGAAGAATAATGATCTAGGTGTATATATATATATATATATATCTGTCTATGTGTCTTGTACCTGCAAGTTTGAGATGTACTTAATATGTCATTTGGAGAAGTTTCCATTATTAAAAGAAAGACAATGCAGGGAGTGTGAGCTCTGTGTAACTCAAGAAAGAATTAAAATCTACATGCTAATAGCTTTAGTGCCAGTCAAAAATAGACTTGTACTTCACATGGGAGATATATAAACCTTTTTTCTGGGTAACATTCCACCTGATTGAATCTTTGGAAGCTGTGTTAATGTATTTGTTCAACTCACTTGCACTCAAAAGCTTTTAAACAGAATATAACATTTTAATATTAGTCATGATAATGTAATTCTTGCCTTTAATCTTTTCAGGATTTCACATTAAGTCATGATATGCAGTTCAGAGGAATTTGTATCATCCATTAATCATAGTATCTGTGCTTTTGTGTGTCTACTTTTGTCCAGCTCTTAAATCAGTCACTTGGCAGCAGCAGAGATCTGGGGGTGGTCCAAGATATTTGACTGAAGAGGCCTTATTTATTAAACTTGTTTCCTGATACAGTATGTACAGATCTATGTAATGTGTGGCATGCTGAAAAGAAAGTGATAGAAATATTAGCATAATCACTAAATATGATCCTCTTAGTGTTTCCACTGGAAACATAGGCATGGGTAAGTATATTGAATCATGACATATGTTTAGTAGAATAATTAACTCAAAACACCTGGGCTAGTTAAAAAAAAAAAAGAGAGACAAAATGATGTAGTCAAATATTCTTTTGTAATTAAAAATTTTGTACTGATCTGCATACACCAAGGGACTGAATTATATTTTCATAAACAATCTAAATTGGGTATTTTCTAAAATTTAAGGGATTTTAAAAATTCATTATTTTAATACTCAGTGGATGGTAGGCAGATGGCAGGAAGGGTTGAAAACCTTACAGAGTTATCAGGTGTTGGATTCTTCCCTTTGTAGTTCTGACACTACTTTTGTCCTTTGAGATGAGCGAATCACTTCTAACGGTGATAATGGGTTGCTTTTTTCTCAACAAGTCAACAAAGAGTGATTAGTGACATAGTTAATCTACTTTCTAAAATATGTCTGAAATTAGAACAGTGGGGAAGCTGAATTGAGAGTTCTATCCAGTTTTTGAAATAAAGTGATGTTCTCTATCCCTTTTTACTGCTTTTTCCCCAGAAATCTGCTTCCTTTTTGCTACACCTACTCTGACCTTTCTTTCTTTGGCCTCTCTTTCAGCTCCTTCTTTCTTGTCTTTCCCATTCCAAGTTATCTCTCTCAGCTTCACTCTTGTACACATTTTCTTCCCCTCTTCTTTCCCATAAAACATTTTGTTCTGGTGTTCTGTTATTCTGCCTCTTTCTTGGCTTAGCCACAGCTCTAATTTCCTGCATTTAATATTAGAGCAGTGGGAGAGAGCTTCTGGCTTTCCCACACTGGCTATGCAGTCGCTTTAGCAAACTGCATCTTAAAGGTAGCTAGATGTTCTGTTCCTGCAATACTGGGCTGTAACTGGTGACTTAAGAGGTCCCTCTCTGCCTCAGAGGCTTGAAGGTTTCCCAGAAAACACTTGTAAGACTTTTTTGAAACTTCTGAAAAGAATGTATTTTTCCCTTGTTGGCTTTTTGGAGATGATGAAAGCACGTTTGCTAAACTTTCCCATGTAAATTGTGCCCCACACAGATATCTGCAATAGGAAACTTCAGTAAGAACAGTTAGAGTTGTGAGCAACTCTACCCAAGCCTTGAAAAGGGAATTGTCAGATACCCTGAACTAGAAACTTTCACCATCATCACCATAAGTAACTACTTTTAATTTAAGAGACGGATAAAAATTACACTATTGAGCCCTCAGTCCTGGAATCCATTTATGACTGTTCTGGGTTACTGACTATGAAAACATTTGTGCATATGTCATGTTATTTTTCTGAGCGAATGGTTGGAACTAAATGTGTATTTTTAAAAGCTGAACAGAAATAATCAGTTTTCATTTCTGTGTTCAGGCTTATAACTAAAACAATGTGTGGTGTTTTAGCAGTCAGGGTTCTAATTGAATCAAGTTTCTAATATTTGGCCTCAGTATATGCTGTTGAGAACAAAAAATTACTTGAAGTACAAGCTTCTAATATGCTCTGTGATCTTTATGCACTGAAACAGACCTAATGGCTGAATTGCAGTATTATCCCTGATATTAAAAGAAAAATGTTCCTTATACCATGGTTTTAGTAGAAGCAGATGAGGCTGTGGAGGCACAATGGGAATGACTATGAAAAAGAATAAGACCCCTATTTATTGTGGTAACAAAGCTGCAGGTAAATTTTGCTTTTCATTAAAGCAGAATTAGTTTAACCCTAGTTGTGTAAAGGTTGCTGTTTTCTACTATTTAGACAAATAACTTCCTACTGTAAATTATGTTATGATTTATATGAATCTGCCTACTGTCATAAAGGTTCCTCAAGAGAATATGTATCTTCAACTATCTCAATCTTAATAAGAACTTTTAAAGTAGTTGTACATTTATAGTAGTATTATATTTTCACAAAGTTTATTATTACATAAATTCACATAAAATATTTACTATTAGTCAAACAAAGGAATTGGCATCTGTGCTTAGTTTTTACACAATTAACAGCAACCACAAAAGCAACTGGTGGGCCTTGTGTTCCAGGCACATAGCACACACAGCACAGCTACATGGTGCACCTGCTGGGAGTGGGTAATGAGCATAATTTATAATGGTGGCACGTCCCAGCATAGTGTTTGTGTCTGTAGTTACATACTGAACACACACTGTAACATGGAGTGTGGGGTGTATTGGAACATCAGCTTCAGTGTCTGAAGCAACTTCACCTGAAGACTGTATGTTTTTTTATTTTGCATTAGTGACTGCTGCTCTTATACATATTCATTGGACAATTGTGTGTGAGTAAATTACTTGTATGTGAGGCCATGTATACATTTTTAACTTAGGTTTCTGTTGCAGGGTACTTATAGTGTGCAAAATATCTGATGTTGGGAAGTGGGACAGAGCCTGACTCTTCTCAGTGGGGTCTAGTGACAGGCTGAGAGGAAATGGATGCAAAATGAAATAATACAACATTTAATTTAAATATTGAAAATAGCTTTTTACTCTGAGAGTGGTAAAACATTGGAACAGGTGGTCTGGGCAGGTAGTAGAAGCTCTGTGCTAGGGAATATTCAAAAGCAAACTGGACATGCTCCTGAGCAGCCTGCACCAGTGACCCTGCTCTGAGCTCTGCTGAATAGATGTTCTCCAGAGGTTTCTTCCAACCTCCCCGGTTCTGGGACTCTGTGGAATTCAGAGTGGTATACATATATATGTGTGTATATGCATATAAATATATATATATATATCAGAAGCAAGTTAAACACTGTATCATATTGCTGCCAATTGTGTAAATCGCAACAGTAATAACAGGTTGACTTGAACTGCTTATTTCGATCATTCTCTGAAGGATGCTGTACCTACACTAAATCAATGAACTTATGAAGTACTCTTGCTGGCCAGTTAACCTCTCCCCATAGTTATTGCTTATTTGCATTCACAGTACAGGCATCATCAAACTTTACTTGACCAAATTGTGCAGTCTTTCTAAAAGCATTCCCATTTTTACTGGGGACAACTGTCAGTGAATCATCAGTGAGAGATATCTTCTCCTGTGAGATCAGGACAAACGTCTGTAAGAAACTGCATTAAAGAGAAGGTCAGGTTGCAGTAAGCATTTTTTTTTTTTTTTAGTATTAAACATTTTTTGTATTAATGTTAGCCTTAAAAGGAACAGTTTTTATATTTTAATTTATTTGCAATTAATAGAGGTATCTACGGTATCTACTGTGAAAACTGTTGCTGTTGAATTTAAAATGCCTGGATTTTTTAGATAATCTGGAGTTAGCTAAAATCTAAATTTACAAATATTCTTTGTGACCTTAGTCAAGTCAGGCTCCCTTGATAATATTATGGTGGTATTTACTTAAGTAAACTTGTTAAGTTTTTTTAAGAGCAGTTCAGAGCTGCCTAATGAAGCTCAGGTTCCTACATTTATCTTCAGTCGTAAAAAAGATTCATAAATAGGCCAGTGAGTCCCAGCTTCTATCCAAGAGAGCTTAGGATGTAGAGAACTAGATAAATGTGATCTATTTCTTCACTAGGGGACCTGGAATGCTGCTTTTTACTTGAGATCTTGTGGAACTTTCCTAGTTGGTTACTTCTGAAAAGATGAGCTTAAACTACTTGATCAGGGTCAGCTATCAAAATAAACTTAGACACTCCATCTCATGGTATTCACATCTAAAGAAGAATGCTCATCTTTGTTATGTTTCTTAAATCTGGAAAAGTGCATTTGTTTGAACTTCTGGTTTTTCAGTTACGTGGATGGCAAGAACATTTTGATTTGTCCTGTATTTTCTTGACTTATACAGTATGTGATGCTGAACTTTAGAAAGTGATTTTCAGTGGCGTCACCAGCTGTCACTGTGCTGCAGGAAAGGTGATGTATGTGAACATTCATTGCTGCGTGTGTTTTCTTGGGCTGGCACTGAGCCAGTTGTTTCACTGAGTTGTAAATATTTTTGTCAAAACACAGCAAGATTTCTTTGTGGTATTTCAGAATAATGGTGTAACTTGAGATGTTTGTGTATACAATTTGACAAGTCTAAAAACAGTAGAGGTTAGAGACGTTAAGTAGGAGAAGAGACATTTGGAGATGTTTTCATAATGTTTTCTGACAGCATTATAATGAAAGCAAATTTAGAATTTTCTTAGTATCATAGATTTTTATTGCGAAGAAGAGTCAAGAGAAAGAAATATGATACTGTTAATATTGACTACAGTGCATAGGAAAGAAATAAATGGTGTCTTCTGACAGGGATCCATTGTGGTAAACTTCTTCTTTCTGAATCAAGCATATGGAAATACGATGACGTGGTGCTGTATCTTCAAGTGAAACAAAGAAAGTGGTGTCACAAGGCCATTTTGAATAATGCCAATAATTATGTTTTTCATTCCATTATATGAGGTAGCATTTAATTTTATTTAACTTTTCATCTTATTTACAATAACAACAGATTGTTATCTCAAAGTAGTTTGTTTATGAAGTACAGAGAACTGTGATGGTAAAAAAAAAAGAAAAAATTAAAAAAAACTTGTTCAGTAGCACAACTTCATGAGCCAGAGGTCCAGCCAAACCATGGCTATTAATCATCACCGTCCATTATTTACTGAGGATTCATTCATTGTTCCATAAAGGTATCTAGAGGGTCAATTAGAGACAACAGACAGGATTTTTCAAAGACACAAGAGGGTCAATTAGGCCCTTCTTGTAATTTTCTGCTTTAACAGCAAATGCCAGCCTATCCTGCAACAGATACAGTGGAGTTTAGAATTAAATAACGTGGATTTTTTTAAAGCTGTTACTTTGCAGGCAGCATGGAGTATTGTCAGCAGTTGATCAAAACAAAAGAAAATGTTATCAGTACAGTTGATAAGAAGCACAGATTTGTCTGTATTTATCACAGAAGTGAGTAATTTGTCTGAAGGTAGGACCAGAAAGAAATAATACTGCTAAATACTACCATTACAAATTTAAAAGCATTTGATGCAGAATACTGGTTTTAATTAGTTTTGCATCAACTGCTTGCTTAAAGCTCAAAAGTAATAATAGATATAAGAACTTAATATAAACAACTATAGTGGCATTCATTAATGCATAGGCAGTTCTTTTAGAATGGAAAGTAGGCAATAATACTAATATATATATATACACATATGTTTAAATACAGATATAAATATGTACACACACCTCAGAGTTCTTGTAAAGAAGCAGAAAATGCTGGTAAAATGACTTTGCTAGCTTATGCTTTAGCTGAAGATAGAACAGTTCTTCAACAGATCTAAGGTTGCCTACAGACATGGGCACCACACGTGCAATAGCTCTAGGGAAGTTATTATTCTTTCACTGAGTTTGTCTTTTCATGAGAAATGGTTGCTAGCAGTTGGCATGCTCTTCTATATAGGTCTGAAAATCTGGGGCTATTTATCTCCTCCAAACTTTCAATTCATTTGCACTGCCACTGTTTTAATGCTGCTTAGATCTGTTTTAACTGAAAGCAGCCTCTACAAATACGGTGTGTTAGTCTTGTGAAGATTTTTATCTTTACAGATGGGGTTTTTGGAATGTCTGAGTATTTGATGGTTTCCTGTGAGAGTAAATCTCTGAGTGTGCTACAGTTTGATCCTCTTCGTCCTCTGAAACCCCCTATTCTCCGTGGGGTTTCAGGAGAGAGTTCTCACTAATGACTTAGGGCCAAATCCTGCCCTCAGATGCAGGCGTGTAATTCGCACTGGTTCCAGAGGGACTTCTATGAGCGTATCAGAGAACACAATTTTGTTCTCAGTGTGTGAAATTATAGCATGAACGGACAAAAGAATCTCCTGTGCATTCATCTTGGTGACCCCAGGCACACAGGAACAAGATACTAATCCACCTGCTTTTCTCTTTACTCACTTTGTGCTGTTTCTTGCAGATCACCCCAATTCTTTACTGTCACTTGATTCTGCGTTTTTTATATTGTTCTGTCTTCAGAAGTTTGTTATTGTGGCCTTTCAGGGAAATTAGTGATGTTGAAGTGAATGTTTCTTTAAGTAGCTTTAGTAACAAAGACACTCATAAAAGATGTTTTTTTCGTCTCTGGGAAATGATGGTAGAACAGCAGTCTTGTTCATATTCTGTAGGGAATTAGTTTGCAAAGGCAGAAGACAAAGACAGATGTATGAGTGCATGTCTGTAAAGTGGTTTAATACCTACACACACAGAGGAGAGAGGCCTTCTTGCATCATGATTTTCCTCTGTGACAATATCATCTGATGAAGCATTTTCCCAACGTATGAACAGAACAGAGATCTCCTCCTTGTATCATTCTGTCTCTCGTTCTACTTTCAGGATTTTCTTCCAGCACTCTCCCTTTCAGATGCTTTATAGTGGAAGAAATCAATTACTACTGCATTTTTCAGTAGCTTTTTTTTCCTGCTTCTTATTTTTTAACCCAACCCTTCCACACTGGAGTTGTGTAATTATGTTCCTCTTTGTATTCTGAATTTTTAAATCTTGGACCTAGCTCAGTTATCTTTAAGGGATTATCTTTAACACATGTTGGCTACATATATCTAAAATACAGAGTCAAAACTTAGACTGGGATCAAATTCGTCCACTGTTGGCACTCAAGCCCTAATGTAAACAAGGTCTTCCACTTTTTGCGTTTTCATTGTGGGAATTTGTCTCATGGCTGAAAACTCTGCACTGAAGGTTTTGTGTTTCTCAAACTGATTGCTTATTAAGCTTTTGCTTTTGTATGTTTTGGGTTTGTGATGTATCTGACTGCTTACCCCTTCTATCCCAAGTCTCAGCAAATATATTTATCTCCTAGAGTAGTGTTAGGAAAGACCAAACATTTCCAAGCCAGGTTTTTAGGCACATTGTGCTGTTTCCTGATAACTATCCAATGGACCTGAATCTTTTTTGTGCTTTGATTAATAATGTTCCTTGCTAAATTCAAATTGTTTAAGATATATCTTAGGAATTCTTGGCATCTTCATTGTACACAGAATTGACTGTCTTTAGTGTATGCAGTACTTTTAATTTCATAACTTTAATTTCCTGGTATGCTGCCATTCATGTTCTAGGTTTTAATCATGTAACTTAGTTAAAACTTTGAGGTTTCCCTTCCATCTCAGCTTTTTAAAAACCATCTCTTTGCTGTAGCAAAAAGCCTATTGTTTGTATCTCCCAGAATGATTAAAATATCCATTTAAGTTTTGGATTCTGCTCAAGAGAACAGAATTTGTGTTGCAACTCATGCACAGCCCTTATATAATAAATTGTATTGTTTATAAAATTCCTCTTCTCAAGTTTTCTGGTAAGTCCTTAGAAAGCTAATAATTTACTCAGAGTTTCTGAAACTATTTTGTGGAATCACCATGATTGCCTGGGGAAATCTAATTTCTAATTTTGAACATATGATTTATACATCACTTTGACAAAGATTTCTTTACAATCTGCTCTCTAATACAAATTGAAACGATTGGTGATATTAATTGTGCTTTTTTAACCTGAAACTGTAGTTGAATACATAATCTGCAGTGATTTATGTTTACATAATGTTCCATTTTCCTATTTGTGTAATATCTACAGGCAGATAGTCATTTTCTCAAGCTGGTTCATTAATTATATTTATTGGATGGATGTCCTTTGTTATTGTTTTGTAACTTATGCATTGATCTCTACTATATGAAACTCTCAGTCTTTGCTGTTCACTTACCGTTGGACAGAAAAACCGCAGGACCATCTGAATTCAAACATGGGGGTTTGCTCACACAAACCATCCTCGAGGAATCTTTGGGTGTCACTGCTCACTTGCACTATTATGAAACTTTTTAAGTTCTATATGACCGCAACATTTCCCTCCCCAATATTTTGTTTTCAAGGACTGTGTTGGTATTTTTCTGTATTAGTTGCCAAATTAAAATACAAAAATAAAATATCAGTGTGTAGTGACCTTAAAAATCAGAAAACTGATGCAGGAAGATGGCTCGTGACTCAGTGTGGTGATTAGGTAGCAGTGGAAGAAATATTGAAAAGGTCCAAGAAGCAGATCACACACAAGAGTAGAAATGACAGTGAGCAGCTTTGCACAAGTGCAATTTGAACATATGCAATGAGAATTATTTTTTATTGCATCTTTGTCTGAATTAGATTTGGTTCAGGAGTAATTGTGCACAGGTTAGTTTTTCAAATGGAAAAAGGCAAGTCTGAATAGACTTGTGATCGGGAAATAGAATTTGAGTTGTTAAGGGGAAAGATCTGTCCAGCATATCTCTTCTGAAAGCTGTTTCATATCTTTGCATCTATTTGGACTATTTGTAAATAGGTCAGCAATGTTTACTTCTATTCCTGTAACCCTCAGAGTTTCACAAAGGGGAGCACGTTGAGTAAAAGGAAAGGGGAATTTCAAATGAAGATAGGGAAGGAAGGCAGAAATGGTTCATTCCTGGTTCATTTCTGTGACACTCGTGCATGTGTTCAGCACTGCTGTTTATTTTCACATTCAATATACCACCCTCAGTTCTAAAAGGAAGGTACTGCAAAGTGTGACTGTGTTCTGTAACTTCACTAAAACAAGTACAAACCTAATTACATAATTAAGAAAAAATATGAAACTTTCTTGTGTTGAAATTATTGTGTCTCTGCAAACAAAATAATCTGTGTTGTATCTTCAGGGAGGTGTTGAGCCTCTGGACAGGCACCTTTTGGCTGCCTGTGCTGTCCCTGTTGCTTACACTGTCCCTGTTCCAGGTGTTTTATGTGCTTGCTTTGAAAAAGTAATGTTGCAAAACTAACATCAGAGCTAAAAACACACAGATAAAAATAAAGAGGATAAAGAAATATCACTCAACTATTTAGCCTGCTAGAAAACAGGTTTTAACTGCTGCATTAAACCTTTGTATCCAGTAAAGTGTCCTTCACCAACTAGCTGCATGTTTCTAAAGTCCTTCACAAACACTTTTTTTATGGTCAGATTCAGCCACTCTTTCTTGAGCTGAGAAGTACCATATGCTTCAGGTAACCTCTCTACAGCAGTTGCCAGTGGGACTACTTTTGTAAATGCTCACCAATGTGAGCAGAGGTTACACAATCTTACCCACGGTGAATAATAATGTCAAAGAGCCATTAACAGTGCGGAGTGACAAAGTGTGGAGAGATCCATCAGCTCATCCTGTGTTTAATGAAACAGAAATGAACATCATATTGCCCTTGTTTTCTGTCAGATTTTCCAGGTCTTCATGAGGCTTATTAATCTTATGGTGTAATGGAAAATGTGTTGCTATGTTACATACTACAGCAGCCTTTGTGCTCGAAGGATTGGAGGCATTATTAGTCTTTGTCTTATTTACATACGGTGCTTGGGTGCATGCGACCATCGTGGCACCGAGAGCACAGTGGAGAGTGCAGTTAGAAAATGTTTGTGGGTTTCTGAAGTGTGTACTAATGCATGCGACCAGATGGCTGCATGGTAAGTCATTTTAACCTGAAGTAATGAGTAGAAACTCTCTTTGGAGAAACACTGACAACACATGCTACAGACCTTGGAAATCTGCTGTCAGGAAAAATACAAAATAGGAGTTGTTGAGAGCCACATTTTAGTGCACCCCAAAATGAATGTTTCCACATTTCTGAAAGGGAACTTTCAGGCTCTTAGAAACCAGGGGTAGAAAATGAATGGGTAAATGGTATTATTGTGGATACTGATTTCAATACATTTGTCAGAAACTTTCTGTGTTACATGTGTCCCTGCCAAGTGTATCCACCATCACTTCACCAAGATCCTCTGTCTCTCACATCCTCATGCAATGGCAGCAGTGATGGTGGGTGGCTTCTCAGGGCTGAAGTGAGGTTTCCGTGCCCTCAGCTGGCTGCCCTGTGCAGTTGTGATCTTTGCCTATGCCTGGTGTTGCCCAGAAGGCTGCTTCTCCTGCAGATTGGCCTTTTTTTTTTTCCTCCTGCTGAGATTTCCGTCCCTCTCTTTCAGCCCGCAGTACAATTATGAAGTAATTTGCATACCATGTATGCTTTGCCAAATTTTGAAAATTGCCATGTTCAAAAAGGAATTGCTGCCATTCACAGTGCCACATTGATTAATCACAATTAATGACAAAATACAGCACTTTTATTAAGCTTCCAGTGAGCAGGAAAATTAGCATTTCCTGCAGTGATGAGAGTAATTCCATTAACAAGAATTCCCATTTAAAATGTGCTACTTTTGTGCCATTTTAGAAGTAATTCTCACATTTTGGAAAATATTCACCTAGCTGTATGCAAGTTGCCTAAAAGTATGTTGCTGTTACACTTGCACACTGACAGTATCCTGTTAGGAGCGGATCGCATGCTTCTGTCACATTTGCCTGCTGTGGTTCCAGGTTAGGTAAATGCTGATGTAATACCATCACAGTTTGAAGGGTACACATTTATGAGGCCAAATCTCAGACTGGAAAGTTGTCATGACAGAATTTCAAAGTTTTTGGGACTTCTTTGCAGCTTCCCTACCTGCAGTAGTTATTTTGAGTGTTAATGCAAGCTCCCACTGAATGGCTACAGGATCGTGCAACCCTTTCCTTTGCCAGTGATAGCAGTAGCTGATGGCAAGGCTTTTATAGCAAGTGAGAGAGAAAGAAAGTAAAGCAAGCATTTAGAGAAAGAGAGTAAATTATTCTAGGATGAAAAGAGCCAACATATTTCCACTGACCCCAGAACTGGTCACGCATCAGAGGTACGTTGTCAGACAAATACTCCCAAGTTACTAGCAGGGTAGGGAATTGCTTCCATTCTCTCGCCACACTGACTGTTCAGTTATTCCCTGCAAAACTGAAAACCAAATGATATCTGAGCTGCTGTCTCTAATTCACAATTTCTGTCTGCCAGTTTACCTCTCCCAGAAAAGTCTCTAAATGGCTGTGCCAAAACAGCGTTTTAGCAATAGGGCTTCACTTGGTCCTGTTTTATCTTGTGTGGAGTAACTACTAATTGAGAAATAAAGTAAGTGAGAATGACCCGTCTGGCTGGTGATTGTGGCTTTTACCTGGGAAATGGGCCACTGGGGTTTCAGTACCTGCTTCAGTGAAACTTTAATTACTTACAGAAAGTGGAATTGTATCAAGGAGAGAAGTGAGCAGCCCTCAGCCATGCCATAGCTATCAGCCAGAGCTAGGAGATGCACTCCAATCCCCCCAGGCAGAGAGGGGAATTAAACCAGGTTACTCCCACATCACAAGAGGAAGATGCTTCTTTGACAGAATTGTGAATCTAACCTTGTTTTCTGCTGCTTTTCTATACAAAAGCCCAAATAAGAATGTTTTCTAGTGAATAATGTAGTGTTTTGTTTGTTTGTTTTGTCTGTCAAATTAATTGTTATCAGGGAAATTTATTTAATCATCTTAAAAAAAGTTCAATGTTTTAAAGAAGTTGTTTTATGAGAATGAACATTTTATTTGATTTTCTTGTTTCAGCTAAAAAGAAGCTCAGTGCATTTCCAATCTTTCCAGTGAATTTAGATATAGCTAGTTTGTACAATGTAATTCATATTCTGTGCAACACTAACCCATCACATTACTTAAAATGTAAATTTATTTATATATATGCACACATATGTAGTATATATTGATATAATTTTAGATTGATGCAAAATATATAGAAGTCTTGTTACAATAAATTCTGCAAAATTCCTAACAGATTTTGGTTGAACTGTGGCCAGACGTAACTCTTAGGAGTTTCCCTTTTCTTCATCATTGTTTCTATGCTGTTTAGTGTTAAAAATGAAGGTTTTCTCCCTTCTTTTAAAAAAAAAGATGGTTATCATAATTTGTTTGAAATAATGTGTTTAAGTTATCAATATGTGATATAGTCTAGCACTCATAAAAGTAAGATTTCTAGATAAACACTGATAGAAATATGTTTAACCATGTAAAAAGAAATCAATTTTCATAAGGTTACATCCTTTTACCTCTTTCTATATACAAAGACTATATTAAAAGAGAGATTAAATTTTACTCTGCAGAGTAAAATGCAAACAGAAAATTATTTTTTCATTTTTCAGTGCAAGCATTGGATTATCATTTATTTATGAGATTTTTTTTAATCTAGAATATATGGAAATCTTTTCTTGAAGCACAATGTAATATTGAATTGGGAATGTTGTCTGACAGTTTTCTTCTTATAGTTGCATAGAATGATTCTGCTGTATGAATTTTTTAAAGAGGCTTCAATATACTCTGCATTTGAAAGGAGGAAGTAATCAGAGTAATCTTGAAGAGTCCTATAGATGCACCTCCTCTATCCCTTCAGTCTTCAAAAAAAACGTCTGCAGAAAAGCCCAGTCTATAGCAAATTTTAACATCAAGGGAAATGTCCAGGTATTTTTCACTTGTCTCAGTACATGCCTGCATGCAAGAGTTCATTGCTGGGGCCGAAACACACAGTGAGCCTCTCATTCCTAATGCTTTTTCACTCTCCTGAGGGCATTACTCCAACATATTCTGTATAGGGAGCTGGATTTTAATCAGAAGGTGAATCTGCTCCAGGTGGCTCCAGTGTTTAAAGGGTTTATTACTTTTTGTCTGAGGATCTATGGTAGAAGTCAAGTTAAAAAGCTTGTTTACCCCCAAAGTTTTCCATCCTTCAGAATAGCACTATCATTTGTTTGCAATTGGGTGTAACTTCACTTGTTTGCAGAGGAAATTACACCTACTGTGCTTCTCCAGTATGTCAGGTCTGTAGGTGCAAAATTGTTAAGTAGCATGTCCAGCTATTACAGCATTTGTGGCTGCTATGAAAGCTATCAGAGACCACAGGTCAGCCAGTTGCATTTGTTTTCCTAAAAACCCTGGTGTAAAACAGGCCCTGTGAAATGTGGACAGGTAGTCAAAATGAAGGACAGAACAAAAGATGCAAAAATAGTGTCTTTATTACAAATAAAATTATCTACAACAGTGTGCCTTATAATTCAACATTATTTTGTATTCATAATTTATAGTGACAGAAAAATGTAACAGTAACCTATTCATTTAGGGAGGTATGAATTTTACATAAAAATGCTTTCAGTTTTTACATATTAAAAGAGTCCTTAGAGAGATATGAAGCCAATTAAGGAGAAATAAAGACCTGGGTGTCTTTCTGTACATATAGATTCAGCTAAATGCAGTTGTAGAAACAATAGAAATTCAAGGTATTTATGCACCAATTGCTTTTTCATTTCCTTTCTTCCACAATTACCTGTACAGTAGTCATTATAATTTGAGTATTCTAAGGAGAAAATAACTTTTTGCTGCAGAGAAATACTGTGACAGAAATTAGTTTTCTCTGAATTTGCTTAATGCTTAGTATCATGATGGCCAGATAATAAAGCATTTTGTATTAATTTCAAGCAAGCATTCTGCTTTCATCTGCAGCTCTATATTATACTTCCTTGCACTGAACTCATGGATCAGTTATGCCAGTCTCTGTTCACTGTTAGTATTTTTATATTGTTTGTATCATTGGAGCAACTAGAAGTTGTATTTGGGATCAGATCCTAAATCAGTGATAATACAGAGAACTTATTCTTACTCCAAGGAATGTGGGAATATTCCTTATATAAGGAATAAAAGCTTTTATGTCTTAAATCTAAACTTGCTAGGGAAGCTAATTTCCATATATATTCCATGCAAGCCAGTTTCTTCCCTCCAACCATGGCAAATGCCATATGCTTCAGAACAGGAGAATGTAATGTAATCTGCATCCTCATCCTCTTTTCTTCTAGAGTGTCACTGAAGCTGGAAAGCATGAGATAACACTAAGTGTGAATTGGGTCTGCTGAGCTAAATCACGCTCGATAAGCATAATGGCTTTGCAGGAAGGAGACATGGTGTCTCCCAAGGTTCCTCTGTGCGGATGAGCTCCTACCCCTGTCTGCTGCTGCTGGTCGATGAAGGGACATGATGCTCCGGCTTTGCCTCAGCTCGTTGCCTTGGCAGAGCTGACCTGGCAGCCACCTGGCCACGGGGAGGCAGCAGCTGCTGGCCCTGAACCCAGCACCAGCAGGGTGGGGTTGTGCAAAACGCTGAGGTGCCATCTCTCACCCTTCCCTCCTCTGCTGCTATCATGGTACAGCAGCTAATGCAGGTACAAAGACAGTAGAGCTTTGTAAGAAATGTGGGGATGAAGGTTTCGCAGCATCTAAACAAATGTTGTATCAGACTGATTTTCAGTTTTTGTCTGAAGAAACCACCAAAATGGAACCAAGCTGGTTTTTGAAGGCTCTGCTGTGACTTCATCATGACCATGTTGTTTTACCATTACAAGAGATAAAAAAACAAACAAAAAACCCCTCACAAAACAAAAAGCAGTTTGGATTGCAGGTTCAAAAGCACAGGTCTGCAAAAATCAACCTTTCTTAAGAAACTCAAATAATTATAGAAAGAGTCGAATAGCAAAAGGCATAGTGTGTGGAATGTAGGTAATTTATAGGAGTCTTTCTAGGGTTCAAGTTGGACATTTAATATAAACACATCTTGGTACGTTTGGCATTCTGGTCATACTAAGAAAGAGCTTTTTGTATGAAGTTACATATGGTCATCTGAACTAATTGCTAAAATGACACTACATTAATTGGATAATTAAAGATTGCAAACATGTGGCTATTGTACTTCTTGGGCAAGAAGCCAACAATTTCTGTGGCTGGGAAAATGTCTGTTAATATTATTCACAATTCATATGCTGCATCCTTTTCCATAGGAATAAATAACAACATGGGTCTTAAATTTATATTAGAAAAGCTTGTAACTCGTGCTTTTAAATTGAATTTTAGAGCACATTTATGATTTCCATTGTGTTTATGTTTTAACACTTGTGAACGGTGGCAGTTTTGATTTTTTTAGCATCCATCTCACAAATTAATAGTATTGATTTTTGGTTTAGATTTATTGTTAGCATTTTGGAAAGTGTTCTGTAATTGTAGATACTTTGTAACATGAGACCTAGTGCTCCCTGGTTTATTTTGAAGAGGATGAGTGTTGGCACACAGTTTGAAGAACTTTGCAATAGCACTAAATTGTCACTGTGCTTTAACTTTACCTATCAAGGTTATTTGTCAGAAGAATTATGTCTGGTAAATGGGATTTGTTTCAATGGGTGACAGACTAACTTCCCAAATCCCTAAACCAACTAGTCACTTTTTTTTTTTGGTGGTGGTGGTGATGTGTGTGTGTGAAGTTTTGGTTATTGTTTGTCTTGTTCCTAATTTGAAAGTAAAATCTGTGGTCTCACAATGACCTTAAACTGACTGACCCCTAAATCTAATCACTGCAGACTCCTTTGAAAATTGACAAATATGTCAAATTTACCTTTGACTATCGTAACACACTGAAAATATTTCATTTTCTAGAAGCAGTAATAATTCTTAAGTTAGCAGTTATTGTTCTAGTGTGATGTGATCTCACTGCTTTGTTGATATCCATACTGTGAATTTATAGCAATATAATCTTCTCCTCATCTTATTCTGAATTACCAATTTTGTAAGAGTAAAAAAAAAAATTAGTTTTGCATTCAGGATGAGCAACTTATTGATTGGCTTAATCCAAGCAAAATGGTCACAAATGGTCAATGCATGGTAAAAAGGATGTCAGAGCCATATGAAAAATAGATCTCCCTTTTTTATTTGGATGTTTGTTGACTTACATGTGCTTGCTTTCTTTTTGTCTTTTGTTTAAGTTGCAATAATTATTTTAATAACAGGAAGGCAAAGTGACTGAGGAGAAAACTACAGGAATACTTGTTAGCCAAATAATCATAATTACACATTGTCTTTATGATCTAGTTTTAACTAGAAAAAAGTATCATGCTTCCAAATTTTCAGAGTTCAGATAAAAATTGTCAGTAGAAGATACACGTTGTTATTTTCCCTGGGCAGGGTTTTTTGTTTCAGCAAAACTTTTACAGAAGTGTGTATTGTACACCTGTGTCTGTGTTCATACCCAAAGCAGTATGAGAGCTGGTCTCATGTTTATGGCAAAAGCCCTGCAGTATCATTGATCCCCACCATGTTATTATCTGTTATATTGCCACCATGGTGTCAAGGTAACTAACAAAGATAAACTTGCCCAGACAAAAGCATGACAGACACTTTGAATTACATGAAAATGCTAATGGCAACAAGAGAGGCCGAGGGAAAAGAAAGTATTTCTGTAGATGGAATTTCATCCAAATATCATTGTATGCTGCTACCTGAGTACCTTGTGTTTGGAATGAGAAATTATGTTCAAACATTTGTCTAAGCCATTTGTGTTGCATTAGAGAACTGACTGAGTTACAGAGTGTATTTTACTCTTTGTTATTAAAACTCTCAAAATGTTTCAAGAAAGATAAACCTTTGCAGTGTATTTATGGATATATCTGGGTAGCTGATGACAGATATAATGTCTGTTGCAAAAAACCCCCAGATTTACTGAGATAACCTGAATTTTATTTAAGTAAGAAAGCCTGTAGAGTTGGCAAACAGTAGCAGTACCTAGTTCCGTGATGGGTCAGAAACCACTAACTTTGCAGGTGACCTGACCACAGAGTGTTGTGGCATAGACCTCATACACATGGGTGAGTGAGTTAAGCTGTCCCCAGATTCTGAGTGTCACTCATCACCTTTCTAAATAGCAGTCTGTTCCTTGGCATCTTCCAGAGTGGGAGAGATAAGAAAATTGGGGATTCCCTGTGACAATCAAGGAAGTCTGTAGAAACCAGGAAGGCAGAGGGAAATTGGAACTTGTTTTTTGATTTTTAAGTCATCTCATCAGTGTCAGCACTTGAAGTGTGGTCTGAAATTTGTCTTGCACTGTTGAAGCTCCATCTCTAAGCAATGTGAACAGCACAAAGGCTCACTGTGCACAACTGTACATTTGCATGATGCATGTTCTGAGAGTCTAAATATTTCAAATATATTTGTTTGTCACTGCTTGAATGCAGTTCAGCAGCTGACCCAGCAAGGGGAGCTGTAGATTAGTGTGGACAGTTCTGTGGTTTCATAAACAAGAAATTCTCAAATTAGAGCATTTTCTTGAGGATCTGTCTATTTCACTAAATTTCACAATGATTTCAAGGGAGGGTTCCATAAAATACTCGACTGCAGGTTGTGTGAGAGAGCTGTTTATTCTCTCCCAGCCTACCCACCCTCCCCCCAAATTAAAATGTTTATAAAGCTGTGCTGGTTTTATCTAATATTAAAACAGCATCAATATCGCTGTGTGTGATATCAGTTCATCTGGTCCTGGATAATCTGGTGCAGGAGTCAATGAACTTAATGCAGTATTGGTAATCCAAAAGGGTTTGAGTTAAGTGTTTTTGACATGCAGAATCAAGAGTCAAGGGCAAAGCAGACTTTAAATATTCCTTCAGCACAGTCTGGTAGGGATGTAATTGAATACCTCAGGTAAAGCATCTTATCAGAACTAAAGCTGGTTAGTGTCTCATCACCAAACAGGGAGGTGCTGTGCGTCTTCTCCACACAAGTCCTCTTTTGACATTGTTGAAAGTTCTTAGAGGTCTCAGTTCACACTGGAAATTCTGTCAAGGATGCATTTGCACATTACAGGATAAATTCTACCTCATCCATGTTGCTCCATGGCTTAGTTGTCATTTTAGTATTTTAGTGGTTGATGCTAAAGCAGCTAAAGAGAAGTTACGCTTAAAGGAATCAGGAAAGGAATAAATATTTCATGTTAGTGTTGCTGATGTGATATAAATCCTCATAGTAAAATACATAAATATTTTCACTCAGACTAGAATTATAGCTTATGTTCCTTTAAGAGGCATATGGAGAGAATTTAGTGTAAAGATGTATCAGGAGACTAAATGGCAAGAAGTTTTCTATCACAATCTATCTCTGGGGTTGCAAAGAATAATGCAGAGGAAGAAGTCTGAGCACAAACAATGTGTTCAAATGTCTGTTAGCATAGGTTGCATTATGAGTATTGGGATATTTGATATTTTTACTAAACAGCACCTCCTATAGCTATGCAGTCATTGCAAATAAGGGCCCTACCACCTGTGAATGTGGATAGAATCTTGTTCAGGTAGCAGGCTTAGGCATGGTTTTCAAAAAGAAAGAGTTCAAAAGAGATATGGAGATTTTACAGTTTGGGGTTTTTTTTGGTTTTTTTTTGTTTTGTTTTGTTTTGGGTTTTTTTGTTGGTTTTATTACTAAGCATATTGACAGATGAAGGCATTATCATTTGGTCCCTTAATTTGCATTTTTTTCTTCATTAGAGGTAATCCCTAAGACTTCAATGTGCATTTTGTTAAAGTAGAACTTATTAGGGGCCTTAGCTTTTTTTTCCTTCTATACAATGCTCCATTTTTGAGGAGATGAAAAGTAATTATAAATTTGAATCAAAATGTATCTATCATTGCATGATATAAAGAGCCCACTTGGATTCATTGTAACTCCTCATTTGAATATGAAATGTAAGAATTGTTAGATAATGAGAGGATTTTGATAGCACTTACCTAGATCTAAATCTATCTCTGTTTCATTAAGAATTGCTCTGGATTGGCAGGGATACTGTTAAATTGTAAAATGTAGTGCCAGACCAGGAACCATATTGTTTAAGAGTGGATAATCATAGGAAAGTTAGTTGTACTCCACAACATGTTTTTAGTAGTGCTTTAATGTTGGAGCTTTATCACTGCTATTGGGTCCATTTCACTGGAAAGGTTGATTTGTGAGACAAAATTATCCAGGAAAATGTGAAGAATTAAGATTTTCAGTTTTACTTTCAGGAACCATAATTGCCATAGATGTAATTTCTAGCATTCTGGTGGCACTAGAAGCTGAAGAAAGAAGACTCTCAGGACTTTGAAATGCAGCTCCTTTTTCTATTTGAAATGATAAAATATCCAAAGGAGTGTTTAAAATAGAGAAATATTATTTAGGGTGTCAAAAGGGTACAAGCACTATTATGGTTAACTCTGCTTTAATGATAAGAAAACATGAGCTCTGGGGCCAAATGGTAACCACAGTTGGTAAGAAGCTTGCGTAGGGTATTTACTACAAAATAACTGTGTCAACTTAAAGAGGAGTCTCGTTTTATTAGGGTTTGATTGGTACTTACTTTATACCCACATTTCCTCCCTTGTTCTAAAATGGAACAAGACCTGACTTTAAAGGCAGAACACAACAACTGAGAATAACCATATAAAGTGACTCGGTGTCTCCCTTTGTCTCTCTCCCCCCAGTGACCCCAAGGATGTTTTGCCATTTAGAAAACTTTTAATGACTTCTCTGTCATTTCATTGACACTCACCACAACGTGAGCACCCTGTCCCCCTCCTCAATGTCAAAAGCTTTCTCACAGAATCAAGAAATGCTTTTAAAATTAAGATTTCTGTATTGTAGCTGGGTTTTTTGTGGGTTGTTTTTTTTGTTGTTGTTGTTTGTTTGTTTGTTTGTTTCAGTTATTATCTCTTTCAATACTTTCCCCTCCTTTATCTGTGTGTGCTAAATGTTTAAATGATCTATTTTTTCAGGGGCATAAAATAAAATTCCTCCTAGCAAGAGCTGTATTTCACGATAGTATACTATATAAAGCAGTTTAAAAATAATATCCTTACCATCAAATATTCACAGAAAATGCAGTAGATGTGTTTTAGAGATAAATACACTCAGTTTTATGTTACCAGACTCATTCCTGGGGATGGTGAATAATTCTGTGGAAGCATTTATTGCAGAACTCAACCATGCTGCATCACTTACAAGAGTCTGGCAAGATGGAAAAAAATACAACTCTCAAATGAACGAAGCTCAAGCCAGTAATATTCACCTTTTTTTCATTTTCCTTTCCATTCATAATTGATTCTCAACTTATGTGAATCTTTCAAAATAACTGTCTTATTGATTGGAAACAAGCTATAAAATGTCGTTATAAGAGTCATTCACTTTTTCTCTCTGATTACTGTAAACTGACACTGATCAGGCAAAATGCTATTTTTTCCTTTCATATATTGTGTCATTTGTACCTATTATGTATGGAAAACAGCATGAGGAAAATGTCACAGATAAGGAAGGGTATTTATCATGGGTGGTCTCTTGTTTTTATACAGCTTAAGTTTAAAGATTTTATATTTATGCAAAAAATAGAACATTCCTTGGTCTCTGCTGGGTTACAAAACTTCTGCAAAAGCTTTTCTCATACAAGTGTAAAATGTTCTAAAATATAAGAACTCACTGGTGTCAGGAGCCATTCAAATAATTAAGTTTCTGTCATAGATCTGACTTAAATAAGGTACTTATTTAAATAATCTTAAATAAGGTACTATTAAATAAGGTACTTAAATAAGGTACTATCTTAAATAAGGTACTATTTCTGTCTATAAATGACTGTTTTCAAAAGATACCAATCGGTTTTTATGGATGGGTGGTGCATGCAGGCTGTTAATAGAAATACACCTGAAGGAGTGAAAAAGCAGCTTATGTTTTTTACTCCTTTGGTAATGAAGAGTCCATTCTACAGCCATCCATTTTCAACACTTGAATCTTTGTACATTTGGAGAGGGCTTCTTTGATGTGCCTCTGAATGATGGATGTTCAGAATAAGGAGCCTTAAAGAAGTTTGTGCTCTATATCACTATAGGAATGAAACCAGTAAATCTAGAAGGTACAGTAAGAAAGCTTGTGTTTGTTGGCAAACTGGTACTCTGACTAAATCATCAGCGTGATCCGTGTGTAGGTGTATATGAAAATTCCCAGAGGTGATATTGAAGAATTATTAAAAGAGCCGTTTCTCAATAAACTACTCGATGTAGTTGTACACATTTGTGGCAAACTGCAGAGATGCTTGAATTCCTTTGGATATATGTGTGTTTGGAAAGTACTGAGGAAGCGATGGGATGCTGCCTGCTGTAAGCCAAGCGAGAAGTTGCAACAGTTGTGTATGCTGTGAGTTTCTGCCGCCTTTTGTCATCAGACATGCCACGTCTAACTTTATAGCAGGTAGATTCTCTGCAAATTTCTAACACTAAGGACTCTTCTGTGGCAAGGAGCTTTGGAGTAGTAAAAGTTGCTAGCTTTCACAATGGTGTGCAAACTTTTAACTTGTAAACCTGTTGGTTTTACTCCCTCCACTTTAATTTCAACAGTAACCAGTTGGTCTCCCTAGTTCTCTTGCACTTGGTTCCTATTGCATCACAGGCAGTAATGAGGACTGATTTTTATTAGAGATACTCTTGGTGGAATCAGCTGGGAAAGTCAAATTAAAAAAGAAAAAAATAAAGGAAAGTATAAACTGGAAGCAAGTAGTGGAGAATTTTCAGTGTTAGTTATTGATTCCCTTGATTGTGAGCACACAGGCACGGTGACACTCAGTGTACCTAATTGTGATTTTATTGACTATCATTTCTACCTTGTTTATACTGCCAGGCTCTGTTGGTCATTGTGACTGATGGTTTTCACTCATTCCAAGTCTTGCAGCTCTGACCAAATAGTGCTTTAATTTTGCTTAATACAACATCTCTGCCTGTTCAAGTTTTATGTATACCACAACTACTGCCAAAGCAGAAAAAAACCTTGTAGCAATTCCTCAGACACTAAAGGGACATATATTTGAGTGCTGTTTTTTTTTTTAAATTTTATTTTCTTCATTCCTGGGAAAATTTGGTGAGTTGCTGAAATGCTGTCTTAAATATACAAATAAAGCAAGAGGTAATCAGATATTAGGTGTCTGTATGACTGCTATGAACATATATACTGATAATTTCAGTGTTTTCTCAGTTTAGACTACTGATTTTTGGTTTATAGGTAATATGTGAGTTATTTTTCATGTTTTGCCCAATCCAATTACTTGTGAAACAAGCAGCCTCCCCAAATTACAGAACATGGCACCAGTTCCCCAGCTTTGCAACATCTTGTTTCTACTTAATTTATTAATTTCCAAGGACCAGACCAAGGTACCAAATCCACAGATGGTGCTTAGCCTTTGAATAGGGCTGAACTTCTAGGGAGATTTCAAGATGTGAAGAAGCAGGGAAGAGGCATAAGGACAGGAAAACATAAAAAAAATTCAGGCAGGGATGCTTGAAAATGTTCAGGACGTGTGTCCTGAATGGCCTGGATGAGTGGGAATCGCTGTGGGTGACCCCCAGGCCTCTGCAACAGCCTTGTCTTCTCACTTGCCTCTTGCTGAGGCTTCTCTCCTGGCAATGCTCTGCTGTCTCTGCCCTTGCAGAGGTGGAAAGATCTACAGAAATAGTGCAGTGCTCTGTGGTTTTGTCTTTCTTTCCAGTATGATTTGTGGTACTTCCCTGACTCAGGATTGTTCAGTGTCTGTCTTCCTCCCAAAACAGTTCCTAACTCTAATGTATGCTCCCATGGACAGAAGAGATGGGAGAGATATCTGTCTGCACTCTTCTACATGAGAAGAAAAAAAATCTATTATATGAAAAAAACCTTTGCAAAGGTTTTTACTACCCACAGATCCTGTTGTGGGGCAATTTGAAACCCCAGCATATATAATTCCTTTTTTTACTCTAATTACGTTGTAAAAATACTGACCCACCCAACCAACCAACCAAAGAGGGGTGAACAATTTAGTTTTTAAATAACACAAACACTATAAGTAAAAAAAAATCATGTTTCCCCTCTAGTAATTTTTAATTTTCACATTTTTCTGGTGTATTGTATGGCAAGGTGTCATTAAGAGTTTTATTAGCCTGGCATACTATTTTTACTAGCCTTTTTTACTGTCACATTTGCTACATAAGCCTAATTTTATGTTATTGCAATGATGTTCCTTGGTGTGTTCAAATAATCAATATCAGTACAAGGGTTGTTCCATTGGGACCACATTATATGAGTTTATAATATACAATATATGCTTTGATGTATACATGGAGTGTTTGCTGTTTTTCCCCCTCTTCTTAAATACAGAAATTTCTAGTTGTGTTTATTCCCCTCGTCAGCATACTTTATCATATCAAAGCCTTTACAGACAGTGTAGAACTACAGAGTTATGTTTGGGTCATGTTTTGCAGTGTGCCCTTTAATACTGTAGCTTTAGAAATGCAATTTTCAGCCTCTGCTTATTAGAATATGATAAAGTATTCCTGGTCTATGTCCAGCTCCACTAATCTCCAGACTACACTTCATGAATTAGGCATGAAGATTTTAGTCAATGTGCTTTCAAAGACCAATGTTTAGGGAATCGTGGATTTTCTACAAGCTGAGAGAGAAATCTATAATAGGAAGAACTGATTTTCAGACATCGTATTCTGTCGAAGAAATGGCCAGTTCTGGCTTGGAAACAGAAAACATTTCCTTTTAGAATACTCAAGAACTGGTTGAAAAGGTTCTGTACGTTTTAACTTATAGAAAGGAGTAGCTTTTTAAAATACACTGTAAGTGCTGTATAGTGCATAGAGGCTCATCAATACTAGATACCACGTAGACACCCTCTAAAGTGTGGGTTAAAAAACAAGTCACAGGGAAGCTGGGCCAGTTTAGGGGTATAAGCCTGCCTGCTGAGGGACCTTTGTCTGCTTCACCTATGCATGGTTCACATGCTCCAGGTCCTGCTGTTGTGAGGTCTGACACCAGGAAAGTAGAGGGGTTGTAAGTGGGAACCTATGAACAGGATTTCAATTCTGTTCTGCTGATTCAGCTTTCACTGAAGGCTATGCTCAAATTAAACAAAATCCTATATAAAAATATATGCAAATATGCATCCATAATGCCATCCAGCCTGACCCCCAGGTGTCCCCTTGTGACCTTGATTCTCTTTTGTTGCTTGCTAAGACTCATCATCTTGATTTTTATGGAATATAGGCTCAAAGATGATTCATGAGCATCTTGAGGAAAGACCTGTAAGCAGTCACTCAGACTTGAGAGAACTAAAACCAATATTCACCTCACTGGGAAATGTCACCTATTGGTATACTACAATAGCTTGACTTTAATATTGATTTTTTTCTTAAGAGAAAAGGGGGTATCAAGGCAGAATTAGTTCAGTTAGAGTAACTTTTTATGCAGAAGACTAGTACAACTATGTAAGTAGAACTTTGCAGTGTTTCCATAGATCTCTCCTAGTGTGTAACCCTTGTCTTAGGAAACCAAAGCACTGTTACACAGTCCTAGAGTGGATACATTTCATGCAAAGCACCTGGTTATGGAGTAAATGAGAAGGTACACTTTCAGTTTATGAGCCTATACTGATGAGCATTCATAGTGCCTAGCACTTTGTAGTTACTACTGAAATTGTACTAAGAATTAATAAACTGTTTCTTAGTCACTGAAAACATACCTGTAACATATCTGGTTGCAAATGGAACCCTTCTGCCTGAAGGAGACAGCAGTGTGTCTCATCCTCCATGTCCCCTTCCCAGGAATCAACCAGTCCAAAGGTTGTAGCATTAGTACTTCCTTGACATCTGTGTATCCAGGGAACAGTTGAACAGTGAATGGAAATCCTCAATTAATTATGCAGACTTCATAATTCAAAAGTGTGCAGTAGTTTAATGTAAAGCAAGGGGGTGCATTAATATACCACTGTATTTAAAATGCCATGCTGTGCTTTTCCTGTTTCATTCAGTTGTTTTGTTAGAAAAAAACATTCCATGTTTCATTTTGCTATATAATTTTGCAGCATCAGCCAAATATCAGTTAAGACACAGAGAGGGAGCCTGTTAGGAGACTGTCTTTAGAAGTTTAGTTTTACATTGTACCATGAAAGTTCCTGCTGTTTTGTAAAATTTGTTATTAACTTGAAAACCTGTTTCTAGAATTTGTACAAATAACATGGTAGCATAGGTGGAAAGGTTGTGAGGAGTCCCCTCAACTGCCATGAAAAACTAAGAAAATAGTCATCTGCTAGTCTTTGACTTCCTTATGGTGCTTTCAGTGAAAATACACACAAATATATGATTAGATACTGTATTATCAAATAAATATTTTAGACACTTGGAGCTACAGAAAAGCATCTCATGATTTTCAAAACAAAGTACAAGCAGCTCAGGAAAGTAAGTCACTGCACTGCACACAAGCTTTTGAAAATAGTAGTAGGCCCATAGCTTCTTTTTCAAGTTTCTAAATGTCTGAAAATACAGTCAATGATGTCTAAAGCCTAAGTCTGCTAAGAGCCTAATTCCTAATTTAAAAATTAAGTTCCCAAATCTTAGAAAATTTCAGTGGTATTTAGACTTCCAACTGCCTGAGTCACTTCTGAAAATGAGATACATGCTTTTAAGTTGCACATTTTTCTAACAGCACC
Organism: Chaetura pelagica; assembly: GCF_000747805.2. Taxonomy (NCBI): domain Eukaryota; kingdom Metazoa; phylum Chordata; class Aves; order Apodiformes; family Apodidae; genus Chaetura; species Chaetura pelagica. The sequence continues at coordinate 4,809,822 of NW_009970717.1, forward strand.
TTCTTAGCCTGGGCTTGTATTTGCCCCAAGGGAACAGGGAGTCCTTGTTCTAAATTTCCAAAACAGATATATCATTTATTCAGCTAAATTGCACATACAATTTACCTGCCTAATGTTGAAACCTGATTAATGCATATATAATGAGTAAATATTCTTGCATGAGGTTGTTTTGAATGATACTTTAGGTGTGCTAAGGTTCTTCATTGAGTATTACTGTATGGTCTTAAATGATGACCTACATTATCTCTGTACAACATTTTTTAGCCCTTCAAGGATCATCGTTTCCTACACATTTAAAAATATTTTGGGGCACACTACAGATACTGTTAATAAAAACTGGGATTTTCAATGGGTTCTAGAGATTAGTATCTCAGATTGCTTTAGTTTTTCTCTGTATATTACAGGAAGTTTTTGTGGTACATGGTTGTCAAATGTTGACATTGTGTTGTCTTTTCCTGCATTTGTGCGCAATAATGGATTGAAGAGCATCTTATGGGTTTTTTATTTTGCCAAAATCCATACTATTTAGACATATGCCTATAATTCACATATTTATAACTATCATTAGAGTTTCTACTGATGATTAATAGACTGAAACTTCTAGAACTTAGTCTTGAAGGGTACTTATCTAGAAATCCTTACAGAAGGACAAATAATAAATTGCTTTGTGACGTTTATATTTATATCAAATATTTAATGTGCTCATCTGTTTTCTGACTGAAATAGGATAGTAATTGTAAGACTACAGGAAGAATATGGAGACAAAACTGTAATCCTGCTAAAGGAAAGTGGAAGTTGGTCACTGCTGGGACATCAACCCTGTGGAGAAGACAACAAACTAGTCCCAGTGATCTCACCATGTCAGGCTTTGAGCAGTAGTTGAGTATTCCATCCTACCTTCAAAGGAGGGGATTCAGAATACCTGTAGATCAAGGTAGTTATTTTTATCATTAGTACAAAATCCATTATTTAACTTTTATGTTAACTGACTCTACATATGTAATTTTACTTTAAAGTTTGTTTTCTGTTTGGTCCTGTCAGTTGTCACAGAAGCCTTATTATATTTTCCCATCTTTTTCTGAATATTTCTCTGGATAAGCCTGAGATTCTTACACATCTGCCATAGTGCTGCTTTGAGGATCTTAGCCCAAACTAGCATGTCTTATTCTAGGTCCAGAATCACTGTGAAATGACTTTTTTTACACCAGCATTTTTGATTTTTTATGATTTAAGTTAATTGCTTTCTTTGGCGTGGAAATACAAAATGACCATCAAGCAACAGCCAAGTACAGTTTTGTGGGAGAAGAAGCTGAAGCAAGCAAATTTCTGACAGAAAGAATATTGAAACTGGATTGGCATTGGCAATCCTGGTTTTCCTTTATGGCAACTCTTCAAGGTGTTTTCAGAAAACACCTTAGTTATGGAATATATTCTTCAGCTTATTTTACAGATGTACAATAATGTAAAAGTGTGATCTGAACCCGAAAAGGCTTTGGGATGCTTTGCAGTAGGTGCCTATGAATCTTGACTCTGAAATATTGACTAAATTTAAGATTTTTTGCCAAGCTAATAGCATGCTAGTTGTATGGTTAGATCCTTGAAATGTGAAAATTATGGTCCAGGCAACATTCAATTATGACTATGTAGGGATAAAAACGGTCATTTTTTTATATTACATTTAGCCTAATTACAATGCTTCTGTAATCCTATTTATATATTTACTTTTACCTTTTTTATCTCTGAGAAACCCTGTTGAGTCACAGTTACTTTGGATCACTGCTCCAAAATCTCTGTTATTCTTTTGGCTCTATTTATTTTATAACTTTATCCTAAATGAGCAGAGCTCTTAGAAGACCCACAGGTGCACACACAAACGCTCATGTCCCTTCACAGGCACAGAGCTGTGAACCAACAGCTGGCAGAGTAGGGCAGGAATGGAGAATACAGAGCTTTTAAATACAGAATTCTTTTTTTTTTTAAAAAAAAAAAAAGGGCAGGGGGAAATGATTCTATCTAATAGATTTGTAAGTGGGACCTCATTGTGTATAAATTTCCAGTAGTGATGCACTACTGACAGCAGACAGAAGGGGGAAAAATTGGAGAAAATAAGGTATTACCTTCGTGAGAAAGTGTGAGGGGGAAAAAACCATGAGGAAAAGCCTGGCTTGGAAGATTCCTTATACTTCTGTTTAGTTATCTATTGTCTGCTGTGCTTTAGGACCAAGGGTTATGGTTGTAATTTTATTTTTGGTGTGTAAACTTAGGACTCTGTTTCACCTGTGTAGGAACCCATCCTTCTAAACTACAATCTACTGTTAAGATTATTCTTACTTAGAGGAAAATTACTTTAATTACGGTATATTGGCTTAGTAGACCAGTTTTATCTATAAATCTGTTTTCAGCAATACAATATCCAGTCATCTTTATTAAGGTTTTATTTTTTCAATTAAGTTGTTTTTCTGTTACAGGCTTTATAATAACCAAACATGACCTATAGCAGATGCCAGTGATACAGGCTTATGAGAGCTTCCTAAGCCATGGCTATGCTGAATATACTGACAGAACTAAGCAGACAGGAAGTCATCCTAATTACTGATGAGCAAAGGGACATTTTCCACTGAATTTCCCCTCTCTTTTTTTTTTTTTTTTTTTTTTTTTTTTTTTTTTTTTTTTTTTTCCCCTTCAATGCAGGATGCTATTGTTGTAGTTCAGAAAGCCCCAGGCAGCTTAGAAATCAGGCGAAAAATCAATAGCCCACTTGTTGAAGATAAGTGAATTAGCTTGTGTTGAATGTAACCGAGTACCTGAACACTTCAGTGAGCAGCCTTTGTTTTGTGAGAAAGGAGATTTGTAAGGTTTCTCTTCCCAGAGCTGTGGTGGAGCACATTTCAGATTAACCAAGCTGAGTGAGAGGGAGTTGACCACTTACATGGGGAAACAATTAGTGAATTTTCCTTCTTTCTGTCTTGTTCCCATCTGCTCACCACAGCTCACCATGCTGAGCAGATTTCTGCATGTTTCAAAGCTGATGGTGAATCTCACAAAAGAATTTTAGTGAACAGTAACAAAGGGGACCAGACTAAGTAGTATTACACAGCAATTTGCCATGGGCCATATTCAAAAGTTCTTGCCCATGTGCAGGCCTGAGATCTGTTTCCTTTCAGAGACAGTCTGTCTGGGAAGCTCACCTCACAGGTCTGTGTACAAAGGGAAGAAATGCTTCTGTCCAGTGTGGTCAGCATTTGGTATACAAACCATTTCTGATTTCATACCCAGAGACAGCAACCCTCCTCCCTGCTCCAAAGGGCTCCTCATGGCCAAGCTAACACAGGGGACGGGCAGCCCCTGCCTCCCGCCTACCTGCTCTCTGCTCAGCCCTGAGCAGCAGCTTGTTTCTTCCCACTGAAACCGCTTTGCCACTGGCATCTGTGTTAATTGGGCCCGTCACAAGATGAGGTTGTCCTAGTCAGGCTGTTTCCGAGCCTCTCGTCTGCCTTAAGAAGTGGAGGGGAAACAGAAATGTTTTTATCCCAACTTCAGAACTTCCTCATCCTGGAGTGAGTTGTCAGCTCAGCCTTAACAAGACAGAGCACTGGGAGGACTCCCTGGAAATGCCCCCTGGACATCAATAGCCATGGATTCCATATAAGCAGCAGGGGATGGCTCCACCTTTTCTTAACAACTGAGGTAATTTTTTTGTGAATAATCAATGAGAGGGATCTGAAGGCAATCAGATGGGATGTATCCTTGCTAGGACACCCATCCTCCTGTGAACTGTAGCCCTGGTGCTGAGGAGGAGGCCCAGACAATCAGACTCATCTCTGGTCGCAGTGTTCTTGTCCCATCTCGTAGTCTTTGAGCAGCTCAAACCCGTCCTGCTCAGCTTCAGAGAGTTAGTAGCAGAATTGTTACCTATGAACATTAAACATAGGGTTAGAGAAGTTTAGATTTCAAACCAGTTAACTTACTTCATGTTTATGTTACATAATCAGCATCAATCTCATGAGCTCTGAAGAAGCCTCATGGCTTTTAGCTGTGGGGGTGGCAGGGCAGACTTACCAGTTTTGGTAGTTACTTTTTTTAAACAGTAACCTACTGCTTTACTGCTTTGGGCAGTGATCTGCCTCATCCAAGCATCCTGAAATACAGGAACTTTTTTCCACCTACACTCAAAAACCATGTAAGCAGAAGGTCCAGTGCACAAACTGCAGTGAACATGCTCTTTTCAGGCCTGGCTGTGTTGGCAAGTCTGGCAGCGCTGGTGAAGCATCACCCTGGCCTGTTTCACTTCGTCATGCCATCGGGGCTGAGGAGTAAAACTAAGCCTTGTTCATGCTGACTTGATTTCAGCTAAATTAATCAGGTCTGCAGTTCCTCCTCCATGGTACAAAAGAAGGAACCTTGAAACAGTTTCTGAAGAAAAGCAGTTTTTTGCTAGTTTAGCATTCTCTAGCTGTGGGAGATTTGACAGCCTCAGACTTTAACTAGTGCCATTTCCTTTCAAAAGAACTGGTATCAGAAACATGAAGCTCTTTTCAATGATAATGTCTGGGAAACATTTCAGATGTGGCCTGCCCTCCAGTGTGCAGCCCACGAGTGAGGCAGGAGCAGAGTTTCCCCTCTCCCTCCATCCTGTATTTCCTGCTGCAGCAGGCCAGGGTGTCAGACTGGGCACCTATAGGTACCTGTTACTGCCTTCCCAATGGCTGTAGTGACCAAGTAGGATTTCTTCTGTAATTACTTCTCCCAGCTGCTGGGGACACTGTGGCATCAGGTATGAGAGTGTCCAGGATGCCTCGTTCCCTTCCCACAATGCTTGTCTTACAGTTTTTCTGAAGCTGGTGCAGCACCTGTCTTTGGTAGAGAAAACAGCCTGGCACAGAGAAGACAGTGATGGGGTGGACCATAGGAAGTTGGGATATGGAGGACTAACCAGGGGTTGTGGAGGTTCATCAGCTGAGGCTTCTTCCATGTCCCAGAAAGATTAAGTTCCTGCATCATTCCCCAAATTGCTCTTCCTTTCACCGGGAATGGTGTACCTTCCTCCTCACCTGCAGTTCTTTATGTTTTATTTTTTCAAATTCTTTCTTCAGCACCATCTCTTGCCATCTCCAGGTTGTATCCTTTCATTGTGCTTCCATTCTTTTTCTTCCCCACTTATGCATCTGTAAGCCTAAGGAGAAAGCTCATCCCTCACTCCTCCCTCCCCCAAACGTGTACACATATTTGTGGGAAAAGGCTCCGCAGGGAACCAGGGGCAAGGATTCAAATACAGCAGCACTTACCTGTAGTCTCCAGAAACGTCCTTTTACTCCCTGCAGATCCATGGTGTTGATGAGGAGTCTGTGGAGGTATTTGGGGAAGTCAGAACTGGATGGTTTCACCAAAAACCTTCACCTGGGAATTAAAGCAGAGTCCCATGCTCAGCCTGCTCTCTGAAGAAGCTGTGCATCACTTCTTCTAAGACCCTTAGATTCAGAGGAGATAATTTGACTCTAAATTTACATATTAATAATTTACATAGTTATTGCAAAGCCTGCTATTTAAAATCTTGATAGTGACAGCAGCTTACCGTGTTGACTCTGATCTATGAAGTGTCTCTGTACATAAATGAAATTATAAACCTGGAGAAGCTTTTTTCCTTTTGTTTTTGTTGTGGTGGGTTTTTTGCTGTTTTTGTATGTGCTTTTGTTGTTGTTTTTGTTTGGCTGGTTTTGTTTTTTCCCTTTCTTTTGCTTCCTT
>NW_009970717.1:4820563-4864556 GCF_000747805.2 Chaetura pelagica
ACCAAAATGACTAATGTCAGACCACAGAGTCCTTTTGATACCTTGGGGCTGTTTCATGTTCTTTCTGAACCTCTACATACTGCACTGTACTACTGTGTCCTGTTATAAGTTTTCATTTTGCACAATGTAGACCTTTTTAATATTTATCAGCATGCTGCCTCTAACTTGATACATTTGTACTGCACAGAAATTGATTTTCAAGAAATGTGTTTTGGATTTTTCACACGCTTATGGGGTTTGAGAAATGCATATTTGCATAGAAATAATCTTTAGTGAGCTAAATTTTAGAGTATGTCAAATTTATAAATATCACTACTATAAAGACATATTTTTGAAAATAGATTTCTGGCACAGTTTATTTCAATTCCATTTTTCACATTTGTGTCACCAACAGAACTTTGCCTTGGTATTTTCTGATGCATTTGTTTTCAGCTTTCATGTTTTAGAGATTAAACTTTTCCATTGTCTTATTCAGACTTTGCAGTTTGAAAATGAAACAAAGCAAGAGAGGTGCCTTTGTTTAAAAGACATACATTTGGTTTGGGACATGGGGCCAGTAAAAATTACTTAGCTCCTTTTTCTTCTTCCAATTCCAAGCACAAACATATTAGTCTCTTTTGTGTTACTTTGTCCCTTTACTGAAAAAGGAAGCTCTCCGTTTGAAAAAAAATCTGATACATCTTTAGGGCACGATATGTTTCCTGTGGCTGTTGTTTCATTTCAGAGTAACTGCTGTCTCTGCTGTTAGCTTATGGCATTTTAAAAATGCAGATGCTTAGTGTACAACCACACACAAGTAATACATTTAATATGTTTGTTTATACAGACTCCAGTGTTCTATCTAAGCAATAGTAATAAATGCTTTAAACACAGGTAGTAATATATGTAGAGAACAGCAATGTATGCTCTAAACTGTTCTGACTGGGATTACATTACCACAAACACTGAAAGGATGTTGCAAATTTATTCTCCAGCTAAAAAGATTCCCATTCTAGAAATGGACTTCATGTTCACGAAGGAAACAGGCTGAGGAAGAAAAATGCTGTGTGTCTCCTCAATTTTGGAGGCTCTTCTGCATAAAGGCAACAATATTGTCCTTACCTGATTGGTGTCAGGGGACATGTAGGTCATGCTTTCTATTGCCTGAAAGAATTAGGCTCGAGAAGTAATAAACAAGCCTGGTTTCTGAGGAGATGAATGGAAAGATATCCCAGAGATAAATTTCAACTAAAGCCTCAGAATCACTAACAGTCTTTAGACTCACTGATCTGACAGCTTGACTTGGTTATGAGTAGAAGTGTTCAGGGAAGAGTCCAGCTCCAAGATCTGGCTGCTAGATATGGCAGAGTTCTTAAATTTTGTTGTAAATATCATGATACCACCTGCATATATTTTTCTCTGCAATATAAATATATTTAATTGTGCTATCCTGACAGGATTTCAGGAGTTTCTTCTTCTTCCAGACACTGTGCCTATTCTTTGCATATACCCAACATGGGTGGAATGACTTGAAGCCAGCTTTCAAATCCCTCTGGAAACCAGCCGCTAGTGTAGAATTCATGAGGCTCCTGCTAATCAAATGCCTCTGTGTACCTAAAAGATTTTATTCTGTATTGATGCGGGTAAGTTTGTATGTGCACTTTAAGATGCTGCTCTTCTTCTCCTGTCCTAATGTGACACAAGATCAGGGAAAGATGCTTGGCTTGGCCCAGGGCACTCTCATCCTGAAAAAGAAGATACCACGTAGGAGTAATTTAGTTTTGGACTTGTTCTTTACTAGTCAAATGTGATGGCCCTTAGGGAACTGTATATGTGATCTTTGGGTTTGTAGAAGTGGGTTACTGCAGAGAAAATACGTACACCTTTTACACCTTTGTTTACTTTATAGGTTTTAAGGTATTGCAGCCATTTAAGAATTAGTTAGGTTTGTTAATAGGTGGAAGAGAGAGGGAGAAGGAGGTCAGGGCATTGGGATTGTGTGTAGCTGTGTTTAGAAATGACTGCTCAGTGTCACAAATGAGATGGACAAATTTCTCTGTGCTGACACTTTAAAAAGCCAGTAAAATCCACTCTAAAATATTGCTACAGCCCTAATTAAAAATAAAATAAAATATCAAATAAAAGATATTTTTAGATAGATTTCTTTTTATCAGACTATGTAAAAAAGTAAAAAGAATTTAGGAAATCCACTGAAAAATGGTCAGGGCAAAGCAACTCTTGTATGAAATTCTCTTTGACCAGTTCAAGTAGCTTAAACACTATTGACCATTCTTCCACCAGCTCAGTGATGCATGCCATTTTGAAACATCCATTTTCTTTGAAGACTACCTGGGGTTAGCATATCATTACTTGATAGCAGAGTTTCAATTCTAACCCACTGGCAGTGCTGAGCTTTAAGCTGGATACACTTGCAGGCTCATCCAACCCTACATAATCGTCTGTACATTTATTTTATTGTCAACTCGGAGACAAGCTGAAGAAACTAACTGTTTTCTTTAGAACACATTAACTTCTTTATCACATTAATACTGACTCATATCTTATTTCCCAGTTGCAGTAACAAAACCATTCAAATATTTCCCTCACAGGACAATATCTTTAATAGCTTCTGTGTGTTTCCTATTTTTGGCTGTTTCTGTATAAACAGACTAATCTAATAGCATGCTGAACCATCTATACTTGGCAGAAATTCAGCAGCTCACTCATTTCTATGGCAAGCTGGGATGCCAAGGGAGAAAAATCCTTACTTTTATTGCAGTAAGATCTTTCTTAAAGTTGCCTTTTATATGTGTAATATGGCTATCATTTGGGTTACTGCAGCACCTTGGCTGAAAAAAACCCCCACATTTATGACAGTACAGGATAAACCAAATAGGAGGGCATTATTCCATTCACAATGTCCATTGGAATTCATTTACTTAATGTATTCAGTCTCTCATGTGCACTGCTTTAAGTGGTGGTAAAACACACGCTTTAAAGTATTGTTGAGAGCCAATTAGGAAGGCTGATAAGGCTGGAGAAACAATCTGGAAGCCACTGGTAAATGCCTACATGCAGTCCTCTTACTTGGGGTATTTAGCCATCCTTAGCAAACTAAGCGTTGTCCCTCCGCAGCGATCTGAAGTTGTGCTGTGAAGCCACTCAAGAAATGTACCCCATCCATTCTGTGGCTCTCATCCCAGTACACCCCCAAGGCTTGTGTGGATAAACTGGTGAAATCTATGGTGCTGCTTCTGGTGGCTGCTTTAAGCCTCAGGATATGTGGTTTGTTGTTCATTTATTTTGGGGCAATGTTATCTTAAGCAATCTCAGGCTCCTGCTTCCCTAAGCTGCCCCTTTCATTCAAGTCAGCACTTTTGGGTGGTTTATATTTCAGCCAGGTTAGTTTCCCAATCCCATTCATTGCATGCTTATATAAATTCTTGCACCAGCAAAAACAAAGCAGAAAGAAATAGCCAAAGACAATGACTATTTAAACCAGTTCAAGACGCTTTGGTTGTAGCCAAGTGTCCAGCTATGGTTCAGTGTCTTTACAGTCACAGCAGAGCTATATCATCATACAGTTCCTGCCTGTGCTGGGCTGGTGTTTGTGATAAATATTTGAGCTATTGATGAATGTAGCTATAAAAATGCAAATTATTATGGTTTTCTTATTGTTTTACAACCATATCAGCAGCAAAGCCTCTTAAAGGGAAGTGGGTTTATTTAATTTGGGGCATTTATCAATACTTAGAGATTTATTAATGTAATTGACATTTTTATGTCCCTGTCCTTGTAACATTTGGGTGAAAGAAGCTTATTGAAACCATCTAGATCTGAAATCAATGCATCTCTAATACAAAGAGGATCCTTACCTGATTTGGCCTAGCTATACAAAAATAACCCACTATTGGACTGAACTCAAATGCACACTAGTAATACCTTACTTTAAAACAGAAATATTGAAGTCTCTTAGGTTTTCAATTTCCTTGCTTGTTTTTAAACTGTATTTTTAACATTATTTTTGCAACAGTAGGCCAAGTTCATCCCTAATATAACTGTATTGAAATCAGTAGGGAGACTTGTAATTTTAAGAATAAGACAGTAAAGTGCTTTGCTGGAGCAGGGCCTAAAAGGATTAGTACAGTGGAATGCTTGTGGTGGATGTAGAGGTAACTCTGTGAATAAAAGTAATTTTAATTGCACTGGGGCAGTTTGGGGATTTTATTCTACCTCTCAATAAAAGAAATAAAAAGTAGAATAGACTCTCACTGCCAAGCAGAGAACCCTATGTAACATTTTGTATTGTTTTGCAAATATGAAAACTGTAGAAAACTTTTAAAAGTCTGAGATATAAACCCCCTAGCTTTTATTTGGAGGCTTGTGCACATTTCAAAGTAGGTATTTGGTACACAAATTATAAGAGCAATAGGGAGTATTGATTTTTAAGTACAACTAAAGTGGCTTTGCACCTATTCTATGTTTTTCATTAAGACAAAAATCTGATACTTTTTCCCAGAGAACTGAAGCTAGCTGATGATTTCTTATTGCTTTCTGTGAAGTAAAATGATGAAGAGACAAAGATGACTTCTGTGATCAGTCTGTTCCTGGCTGCCCAGGAAAACTTGCCATGGGATGAAACTTCTGGTAGAATACTATCCATTCTCTTCCAGGTGCACTAGAAGTGGATTTGGGATTACTATTCCCACAAGAATGGATGGGTCTCCTTCCGTGAGAACATGGTTCTCCTGAGTAACGTGTGTTCTCCAGTATTTAGTACAGATGCCTTATTAACTTATACCTGGAGTGAAGGGAGGGGAAAAACAAAGACACCTAAATTCATCACAGATGCTCAGAACATTGTAGAGAGGCCCAGGCCTGGGAAGGACTTCAGTGGTCCTGGCCTGGAAAACTGCCATCTGAATCACATGTAAGGGCACATTCCTTCTATCAGTCTTTGTAATTGTGGAGTTTTTAGGCCTCAGCAGTTGAACTGGAAGAATACTTGTTGGTTTGGGTTGTGCTTTTTTCCCCCACCTAACTGCAAAGCATTTCAGTTATGTGCTTGAACTGAGAATTGACTCTACAGATCTTGCAATCTACTCCAGAATGTGAACTTGTCTGGTTAAGTAGTACTTGTGTGGGTTAGTCAGTACTTAACTGAGGAATATTAGTGACTTAATTGTTTGTGGATTCAATAAGACTTGCTCTGGATTTGGATCCTGCTAAAAGCCGGTGTTCCCTAGCACGTGGCTTGGAGGAACACTGCCCTCTTAAATGAGGTACAAAAATCAGGAGGGTGATGGTGGGCTGGAGCTGTTCCTGATTCTACAACGCATCCTTTGTGTGAAGCGGTTTTAGCTTAGGTGCTTTAGTTAAATTCAAGCTAGCTAATTGAGTTTTGCTATCTAAAATTCCCCCTGTGGTTTCAAGCAGATAGACTAAACTGTAATCAACTATTGTACCAGTTTGTAGTTAATGCTGAGATTCACTGGCACAGGAAAACATTCTCAGTATCCAAAGCTGAGTTATGCGTTAATCCTCTCCTTTTGCATCCATTCAGTAATTCATTAAAAGAAAGATGTGTCTGTGCTCATTTCTAGGAAAAACATTAATGAAAATAGATGTTCAGTGCTAGTACTAGAAATGGAGATTATGTTGTAGGTGCTGGAGCACTTGCCTGTGGGCGTGTGCTGCAAAGAGCTTGGAACTGAAGCACAGAGGTTTTCTGATGTGTCAGCAATGCTATGATGTTGCATTTTGCCTGCAATAACAAATTTGAAGGTGATCATCAAGTATTCAGTTGAGTTTGTGCTCTTCTTTCAAACATTATTTTGCTTGATGATAAAAATCAGACCTTATCCTCATACAGAGATTTGGCCACTTCAAGTTTTTTCTGAGCTTTGCATGTGGCTGTTTGCTATGTGGTCCTGAGGTCAGGACCCACTTCTCCCCACTTTTTTTTTTCCTTTTCTTCTTTTTTGCGTGTGAGTTGAAGTCTGAACATTGCTGATTTTTGAGCCTCAAATAAGATCAATTTTCCAGTTGTGTAATACAGTACCTGTATTACACAATGGCACTGTTAATTGTCATTGACTATAATAGAAAATGAATAGCACAGCCACTTGACACCAGCTTAATGGTTGTGACTTGTTCCATGGTGCCAGGAGTGCAAGGCTAGAGGGGAGAGAGGGTCAGAGGAGAGATAAGAGTTGTTCGGATTCCATAGAAAAAGACTAGAGCTTCTGTGTCTTTCAAATGGTACTTGTGAGAGTCACCATTTCTGTAAAGCACCTTAAAACAAGAAGTGAATCAGAAATATCTATCACAAAAGGTCCCTTAGAACCTAACTCCACCTTCCTCCACGGCAGGTTTTTTTCAGAGGAGCAAGCAAGCAGAAAGAGGCATGTCTGGGTGTCTCAAGGAGAAATGTGGATACCCATATTGTGGATGACAACAATTGGCTCCCAGAGCAACATCCCTAACCCTGTTAGCCCTAAGAAAGAATCACTCTTGTTTACTGCTGTTTTGTCCAGCTGGGAGCCCTGGGAAATTTTATGATTCACTTTAGTACCTCTTTTAAGTAAAGCTTCCTATCCTTAACTACACAGCCCTCTCTGCCTGGTGGGAATCCCACAGTACAGCAGCTGACCTCCCTAACCTGATCACTACAGTTCGCACCATTCCCAGCTATGAGGGACAGAGGCCAGGAGGAGAAAGATGTTTTACTTCTCTTCCTCTCTTGAGCATTGGTGCAAGGAAAATTCACTTCCAATGCATTAAATACCTGCCATTACTTGTATGGGATGCTAGGTTAGAATTTTTATATTGTACCTGTTTTTTAATATCCTTCCCCAGGGATTTCTAAACACCTGGTAGATAAATGAGAGGAAAATGTTGCTCTGCAGAAATCTGGGAGAGGTACCTGGTGTGCAGATGGAGATGTGCCTTGAGTTCTTGAGTTCTGTGTGGGATGTTGTGAATGTGGGGCAGGCAGGTTGACCTGTGTGCTCGGCCCATAGCACTAAAGGTGCTGTAGTCACTCTGTGCACACATGCAAATTTTGATTTAGCCAGGACATGTTAGACCTCTATTTACACGTGTTCAAATGAATTGCACACAAAAAAACCAAAGTCCTAGACAGAAATAGGAGTAATTGATTTGTCTGTTTGTAGTTCTGATGTTGAAGGGATGCTATTAATGTGCAAGGGACTGACTCAGCACAGTAATAAGTATTGGCAGTGTTATGGCTTCAGGTGTTTCTGGAGAAGAAACTGCAAAAATCAAACTACATAAGAAGCAGAAAGAAACTTTGTGAGGTTTTTCATATAAATACCTGACATGAAAAAAGTGAAACTAGAATTTAGATACTAAGTAAGAAAGTATTAGGGGAAGTTATCTTTATATATCCAAAAGGAGCTGTATCAAAAATCTTCAATTTTCTTGACTCTGATGTTGTACAAACTCTACTAATGTACATAAGGAAAAAAATAACGGAAGGTTGCATTCAGAGTGGTATTTATCAGAGGATATTTCATCGTTGTTAGGATTTGGGGGGGGAGTGGGGCTGTTTTTGTTGTTTTATCATTAAAACTGTTGTTTGGGAACAAAGCTTCCAGAAATGGTTGTCAGGGAAAATTTCTTTATTCTGCCTGAGCTAAGTTTTCCCAGTAGATTTCTGCTTAAAAAGAATAAACAAAGGAAAAAAAGCATAACAGCAGAAGTGAGAATTAGATATAAATATTACACTAAACTATATCTTTTAATACAAAAGAACTCTTTTTTAATTAGAAGCCTGGAAGGACATACCCTTTAATTGCTGTACTTGTAGTTTCTGGGCCATCAATATCCTTGCTTCTTTCATTAATAAACTGGCAAGTCAAGTACGAAAGCTGCAGGAGTATAATTTTTTCCCTTAAGCTCTACTTAATCAACAGCAGACTTGATCAAACAGAAAAAAGAAAATGTAAATCAGTTGCATTAATTCTGCTGGCAGTAAATAGTAGGAAGAAAGCTAAACATGAAAGAATGCTCATTTTGCGGCTGATATCTGGGGTAGGATTGAATGGAAGAAATAGGTAGTTAAACAGCTCTTTAGATTGTGAGTGACTCGGGGAATACTGGGGTTTATGTATGGATTAACACAGTGATAGACCCTGAGTAGCAAAAGACGATGACTAATTACCTGACAGAGCAGCACTCCATTCGACTTGGTCATTGAAATTAATTTCTGTTTTCAGGACTGGCAGAAAGCAGCTGCAGAATTTCAGTTCAATACTCAAATTAACTGGGAGTCTAAATTATTTCTTTGCACATACAGTATTAGAGGAGTGGGTTACTAAATTGATCTTGATTTTACACATGGAGGCAAGAATTATTCTGCCTTTTTCATCAGAATTCCATGTCCCCTGAAATCAGGGAATAAAACCAATGCTATAATAAACTATTTGGCACTGAATTGAACTCTGACAGATAGTTAACATCTTAACATTTCCTGGAATCCCAGGTGAAAGAATTATAAAGTAAAGTCTTCTGAGACGAAAGAAAATTTTACTACCTACTCCGCTGAGTAAAATACACTGAGCTGAATGTTGTCAACTGAATTTACTTCACAATTTGAATAGGATTGTGCCCAGAAATTAGTTTGTCTTAAGATGCATGTGTGCTTGACAATCTGGTCTATTGGCAAACTTTACTGTCTTTGATAAAAGAGATGGGGAAGATAGCTGGCTGTTGCTGATGAGCTTGTTTGAATGAGGCATGGCAACAGAAGAAGCTAAAACCAACTGCAGAAAAACTCTGCAGAATCAACTTTGTAAGAAAAAAATGTACTCGGTAAAATGAAACCATATATCCCAGGATTCTAAAGTGCAGGAATTTTGCCATATTTCCACACTGGTAGCTGACTCATTACATTCATGAGAAGCAATTTCTCCTTTTGCCAGTAGCAAAATTCTCAGAGCTTTTGTCTGTTTAAAGGTTCCTCATATTTTAATTTATGTATTCAGCAAAGTAAATTCTAAATGTTTATAAAGAAATTAAGTAAATAAATATGAGAAGAAGGAAAAGACAAGTATGAAAAATTAGAATAATGGGTGCATTTTAGCACAATAAAAATCAGGCAGGAGGGCTACGTGTAAGCCTTTTTTCAGCACTTGTGCTCTATAGTATTCTTGCCGAGTAAATTATGTTACTTCCTGCTCTTTGCTGTGTGCTGTCTCTCAATAGACACTTCTAGGCAGAAGGATTACCACATACAACTGGCAGCTTTTATCTTACTTTATCTTAGTCC
This sequence comes from Chaetura pelagica, assembly GCF_000747805.2. Classification (NCBI taxonomy): domain Eukaryota; kingdom Metazoa; phylum Chordata; class Aves; order Apodiformes; family Apodidae; genus Chaetura; species Chaetura pelagica. Next base: position 4,829,835 of record NW_009970717.1, read on the forward strand.
TGTGTGGAATCACTGTTGTAACCGGTCACCTTAGTAACTAAAATGTGTTTTATTTCCTTTGGTGATGCTAAGCCAACACAGCTATGGAAGAATGGATTGGATTTTATGCTAGTTTCATAATGAATTTGTAGAGCTAGCAGTTATTTAGAAAAGCAAAAACAAAACCAAAGAACATTCTTCTAGTCAGACACTGAGCAAACTTGATCTGGAGGTCAGCGAGAGACAATACATTGAGAAATCTGCTCTGACATTTTAGAGTCACATTTCACAGTGCAGCACATTGGTAATGATTATGAGATTGTTTATGATATACAATTATTTATTTTATTACCAAATAAATCACCAAAGCAGTTAATTAGAAATCCATGAAAACTATTTGTTAAACTGTGAAAACTTTTTTTACTCTCTAGTCATAACAACATTTAATAGTTTAATTCCCTCCCTTTACATTATTTCATTATCCTTTTACTCTTAAGCTTTATTGTCCATGTATTATGGTAACACTTTGCAAATGCTTTGTGTTCTATTTTTGCACTCATTAAAAAAACTAATATTTTCTTGCATACCAAAAAACCCAAAAGGATCACTAGGCAATGACATGTGGCTTTAGAAATACAGTTTTCCTGTTCATCTTGTTGCTCATATAGAGTTCTATCTCTTTGCTGGTGTACCAAAAATCTTGTATTAAATTGCATTTAGGCAATTGATTTGTACTGGTTTTGCATAGAGTTGTAGAAGTTATTTATGCTTTTATGTTCCGGAAAATTAGTATTCCTCGTCTTATGCCAAAAGGCTACCATGTTTATGCTTAGGCAACCATTAATATGAATTTTCTTGCATTGCCATTACAGAGAGTGATGTTAATGATGTGCTTCTTGTCTTTGATGTGGATAACAGGTATTCCCTGAGAGTGTGCTAGACTAAGAACTGTAATGTTTTGGAAGTGCATTGGTGATTTTTCTTATTTCAGCCTACAGTAGAGGGTATCAATAATGATAGATCAGATGTTGGGCTGTGATTGTCATGTCTACAAGTCACTTTACAAATGGCAAAATAGAGGCAATTCTGAGAATGTCTTTGAGAGAGCAAACACAACTGCATTGCGCATCTCTCAGAAGGGAACTCCTTTTGGTCAGTGGCATTTGAGAATGATTTCTACCCAAAGCAGGATTTGAAAGGCTCAGTGTATCTTTGTCCTTCACCTAACCACCTATTCTTCAAGTGTTCATAACCTCCTGTTAAAAGACTGATAATATAATTTCTCATATAGAATTTCTGTGTTGCAGAGGATAACCTAAGATGTATAGACTGAAGATACACATTTGCTTACCAGAACTCAGGAGAAAAAAAAAAAAAAAGTTTCTAGAAAGTGGGAGAATTGTAAGAAACTGTGTGAGGAAATAAGAAAAGATAATGTAATATTCATTTGTTGGCTTCCAAGAAAAAATCACTAAATCATGTCCTATACTTCGAAATGCCTGTCCAGCATGGAGTCGCTTCATTTTACTCTGTGCTAATTCAGCACCTCAAGAATGCTGTGGACATTTTTTTGCTCATGAAATATTTTCTTCTCAGCGTGAAGCTGTTGCCATAGTCAGTAACCTCCAGCGTTCTTGCCAGGCTAGTAAAGCTGAAACACTGCTGCTCAGTGTGGCAGCTGACAACAAGTAGCACTGGTGAGCAATTATAGTCTCATGACCATACACTGCAAGTTGTTTAATTGTCTTTTGCTTGGAGTTAAACAAACTGAAAACTTCAGATGGCAGAGCACTGCTATTTTTCAAGTGAAATTGCAGGAACAGGAAATCCATAAGGAGGGCATATATTTCACACATTTGCTCCACTTGCGGCTGAGACCATTATTAATGCCACAATTTAAAAATAAAAGATACAGAACATTAGAGTTTGGAAGGAAATCTCATTTCCATGAGTTAGATTAATTCTTCTCATTGATAAAGTCTTGAATAGTGTAGAAAATTACAGGGACATTTTCAGTGTTTAAAACCAAACCTGCTTTACTCATTGCCACAGCAGTAGTGCTTGGAGAAGAGAAGCTGGGGTGGCTGGCATGCCTTTACCTTAAATGGCATCTAAAAACTGCTGAATAAGAATATTTAGTTTAGGCCAGATCCTGTCATGGTCACTTGGGCAGGTGTTGTGGCAGAGGTTCCTCATGGATGGGTTGTTTAAGCTCCCCCTAGGAGCCAAGTAATTAGCATATCATGTCATGGTGAGGTATTTATTAGAATGGAAGTGTGCTTGGAAGGCTGGGCTTCAGAGGTTTAAATCAGAGCATTGAGCATTGAGTTCTAAGGCCTTATTCACAGTAAATTTTACGTTGGTGAAAGGATATGGAATGGGTTTCCATACCATGTCTCTTGCTTTCACAAATCTCACAAGAGTTATGGACTCTCAACTTGGAGCGGGTTTTTCTTTTCTCCTTTCTTCCTTTTTTTGTGGGTTGGGGTTTGCAAACCACGGAAAACCATGTGCAAAATGTGCTCCTAACAAAATGCTTTAAACAGGTGAAGAAACAATATCTGTCATTGATACAAAGTGAAGTGATTATGTACTGTACTATTTGTATTGTGATTTAGTGGGTTATTTTGTTGGGTTTATGCGTGGTAAGGGTTTCCTGTTGGAAAAAATATAATATGGATACAGAGTACTGTAATGTTCTTGTGCTGTAAATTGTCCAGAGGTTTAGGAGAACTGGATAGTAATGCTGAATGTGCAAGGAAAGGAATGCATGTACACAAGAACGCAAATATTTCCCACTTGGCTTTTATATTTAGTACATATGTAGATTTATGCTTAAACAGTAAAGAGACTAAGATCAAATGAGCAGGGCTGTGTAGGGCCATGTGAGTGTAAGCCCAAAATAACTGGCACAGTTATTGCCAGCTTCAAATGTGGTGGTTTCATCACGAAAGACCTACAGATCAGATGCATGTCTGTAACTTTATGCAGATGAAGAACCTTTTGAAGCACATAAAATTCAGCCTATTCTTGCGGCCGATTGAAACAGCAAACTGTTAGAGCTCCTCCACAAATCCCCACGCCCTCACAACCAGTTCTGCAGAGTTGCTGTCACTGTGTCAATGCAAAAAAGTACTTCTATCAATGTTGTTGGTAATGCCTTATGATTAAAAAAAAGCATGTTAAGAAAACAAAGTACTCTCTAAACTAAGAGATTTCTGTATATAACACATTTGCATAAATGTTTATTCTGAAAAGTGGAGAGAAGTCATCATTTTGTGGCAGGTTAAAAACAGCTCTGTCATGAATGAAGATTTATTGGTATTGAAGTGATGGTTTTAAGTGTGTTTACAAGGATCACATCTTGTGTGCAAACACGTTGTGCCAGTAGTAACACAGATATCAAGCAGATATGACACAAGAGAGTCCTGCAAGTAATCTGATTCCCCTTATATTTTAGAATAGTCCATTCCTTTTCCAAGCCTGTTGTTAGTGTTGTGCTTATGGAAAGCTTGACTGCTTTTTGCAAAGTTAAAGAGAATATTTTTATTTCTATGAAGCAGATGTAATGAAGTTGGCTTGATAAACCCCCATTGGTATCTTTAGGGAACAAGTAGATTAAACAAGTAATTATACCATAAGGTTTTTAGAAGTTAATAGATTTAAATACATTGTATGAATCTCATCTTAATGTAGCCTTTTGTCTATAGTGCTTCCTGCCAAAAAAACCTCCTGACAGGAAATAAACATTAAAATAATCTTTAATCCCTTGTCTGGTCTATTACCATTAACAATTGATGCACTTTAATTTTGTGGGATTTTAACTACAAAATGGAATGGCTAAGTAGTGATAATTGGGTTTGGAATTATACGGTCATTTATATCAACAGAAATGCAAGTGGCTGGGAGGGTGATTAATTATTTAACATTTCCTGGCTGTGGTTCCTATTATAGAATTTTCTGATATATTCTGCTGTGAACAATTATCACCAAACAAAGATAAACAAATCTGTGATGTGAAGTCTTATTTATAAAATAAGCTATATTTAGCAAATGTCTATTTCATTTGCATTTTCACTTTCTTCTTGATAGGACTGTCATAATCAGCCAGTTTTCAAGCTTTTCTGCCCTTTTGCTAATATTTCAGGTTCAGACCCCAGATTTCGTGCAAGAAAAATGTATCAATAGATATCCTTAAAATAATTCCTATTCCAAGTAAAGATACAGTTTATACAGTCATAGTAATGTGTTTGCGTGTTCTATTCCCCTCTCTTTCTCTAATAATGGAATTAGTGCATGGCAATATATGGAATTTAACACAAGTGCTGGCATTAGACTAGATAGTTTAGTACCTCCAAATCATGAAGATTTGGGAGAAGAATACTGGTGCTTTCATTCTGAAATAGGGTTCTCCAGCATTTGAACTCTCTCATCTTTGGTAGATTTGTCTATGAGAGCATTTTATGTTCTCTCTCTTATGTGGAGAATGTCTGTCACTCTGGCATGTTGTGCTTGTGTGTTCTTGTAGATACAAACAGAATTTGCAATTCATTTTTCTTTAATTTTCTTACAATATGTTTACTAAAAAAAAAAAAAGGTGTATGATGCTTATCTGACAACATAACACAATGTCTTTCTAATTAGTACTTTCCAAACAATTTTTCCTGACAGTTATCCTGAAAATTTTCTCATCCTTAATTTGCATTTTAAAAAAAACAACAACACAAAAAAAACCCAACCCAAACCCAATTACTAAAAGTGCCTGAGTTTCTTCTTTAAGCAGAACTCCTAACAATCATCCCTGGCAGCCCTACCCAGAAAACAAAATCCAGTTTACATGCTTATATATCAACAAAGAAGGAACAACAAGATTATGATAATTATCGTTACTGCAGTGCCTAGATCGTTAGTCACAGATGAGGACCCAACCATATTAATAAATATGCAAAATAAACCAAAAATGTTATTCCAAGTCTGTATTGCTTAAAATGTGTTAATCAAAAGTCAGGATACAGATAGATAGAAAGAACAAGCATATAATGAGATGATATTAATCAAGATGGTAGGCCCTGTTTTAGGCATGATTTTTTAAAATGCCAAATAAAAGATCAGATACCAAAGAAAAGGAGAATATTAATGTGGATTATGAAAAAAGATAATGAGATAATATTGCAAATGCTTGTGGGCAGATCTATAAGCAGAATAAAAGAAAGCATGAAAAGGCTTGTTTGAAAATTTAGGAAGTCATCAGTGAAAATGACTATCTTAAAGTTGATCTAGGGTGAGTGTTGACAGATTGATAGTGAATTAGGATAAACTGGATTAAACTGAATCTTTCTGTATAGAGAGACTACAGTGTTAAAGGAAGAAAGAATTAATTTATTAAGAAAAAGTAGGTTTTCTATCAAATATGCTCAACATAATGATTGCAGGAGCGGAGAGAAAAGGGGTGAGATGTTTGTGGGTTGGGTTGGACCTTTGTGTGGGTGTGTAGGACAAAAGCCTTACAGAAAAAAGAAAGAATTGCCAATGAACCAGATTGAAACAGATGGAGAACAGAAATCTGAGTGCAGATGAGAATTTTAGTGAGCAGGCAGTTATGGCAAGTTCAGAGGATTGCTGGGTAACACTGTAGGAGGTTACAGAAGGGTAATTGACCAACCCCACCCTTACAGAGACATAATGGCAAGTACCAAAAAAACTTAATTACAAGATGAAAGAAACAGACAAGAATATCTTCAAAACCAAGACACAGGAATCTTAATCTTGTTCTTTGCACAGCGTAAGTGCATCTGGCAGTGCTTAGTGGCCTTGAAAGTGGGAGAAAACAGTTTGGAAGAGGCTGTCCTGGCTGGGTCATCTAGTAATTCTGTGTTGGAAGCCACATTCTCAATAATGCAGAATGACAAGGGAGCTGGCATGGGACTCAAGGGGCCACCAGTTGCCTTGAGAAGCAATAATTCACTATCAGAATTCTCCATCAGTTCAGCACTCACTACCCCAGCTGCAGCACTACAGTGCCACAGCAGAACCTACTTGTGCATGTTGTCATGTCTCCTGTCTTTAATTAGAGCAAGATCTGTGCAGTAGCCAGTCAGTCTTCAGTAGCCTGAGGAGTGAGTGACATCCTGGAGAGGAAGCCCAGCTCTGTGTGAGGACACAAGCTGGGGTGGCAGCGCTGTTGGACTGAGGGGTGCAAGGGCCCAGAGCAGGTTGCTGCAATGTGCACAGGTCACTGAGAGATGAGGTCTGGGGCTCAGCAAGGTTTTGGAACTGGTGACTATGTACAGTGCTGGACTATGAGACAGCCACAGTATTAACACTTGCTTTGTGCCAGAAACAGACGTGCTCATTATCTGTTACAAGTTAAATCTCAACTGAAACTCAACAGTAAAGTGTTAAGCATTCACAAACATTTAATTTCATTAAATTTTAAAATCAAGCCTAACACTGGTTGGTTTCTCAGTCAGCTTTCCCATATTTTACAAGACAATGTAAAAAGGAAGAGGGCAGATCTATCAGAACACTGTAAAATCCTGCGCTTCATTTTTCTTTAGGTGCACAGCACAAGCATAGTGCAATAGTAAATTGGCACTGCTGGTTCTGTGTCATTGTAAAAATCTGGGTCTGAGTCAGTACAGACAATTTGAAACTTTATTTACCTGCACTTATGCAGTGTTTATCAGGTCATGGCCCATTAGTTAATTTGTCAAACTCAGAGATATTTGAGAAAGTGGCAGTTTGTATAGCACATTAACATGTTTTTGGTTCACACTGATGTAAATGACCTGAAATCTAATTGTGTGGATTGCTTATATCTTTTAGCACTTGCCATTTATAGCAACTGCTGTACTTGCTGGAGTTATATGCCAGGTATATGTAAATACAGCATGTGTGAAACCTTTATGTCAGAAGATTAAAATATGTTAACACTGCATGTAACTAATTAGTACATATAGCCAGAAAAGTGTATTTTACATTTCCAAATGAAATTTCTTTCAGCAGATGCTAATACATATTAGGACATCTGTTTATATTTTCCTTCAGTCTTTTTTTTAACTGCAGCTTACTTAAAATACTGTTGTCAGCTGAAATAGAATAGCCTTAAACAGTACTTGTATATGTAGTTGTGAACTCATATGTCTGCTTTTGAGATGTCTTTCTGCATAAGCAGATTTTTGTTTTGTTTTGTGTAAGTGAAAGATGTATAAAAAGTTGTTTTGCCTCATTTAAATTGGAGCAGGGATGAAAAAGGCAGAAATAAGTCAGTAGGATAAAATGTAATGCTATCCCCACCAGGTGAAGTTGTCCAATTATGCCTGGTGTCAGAACTTTTTAACATTTGAATGGCTGGGAGGGGATACTAATTTCAACCTTAATGATTGCTGCTTTAGGAGTCAACATCACAACACTTCACTTACAATTTTAGCACATCTGTCAGCCTGTGCTAAAAAGGAGCCGTGGGCTAGTGGGTGACTGAAGATCCTTTTATCCCTAGAGAGGATTATGTATTCCCTTCAAGAGTGGGAAAATAAAAAGGTTATAAATACTCACCTACTTCATTGCTGCCCACATTTGCCCTGTTGACAAATAGTGACTTTCACATCCTGCTTTTACATTCATAAACAGAAAAATGAATAAAAAGTATGCAACTTCGCATTTTATAACACTTATGGAAGCAGCCCATTTATAATGTCACATATTCTATAATACCATATAGTCCCTAAGCTGGACTTTTTTTCATTTCAATAGATCAGATTGATTTCCTGTATGACTTTATCTGCCTAATACAAAGTGGGATTGAACAGTTATTTGTCTGGATTTACCCATTCCTTATCAAACATTTATGATTTAGCTATTGCTACAGCATTTTCTTGTAAGGTCTTTCTTATTTTTATCTTTTCAGGGAGGGTATGAATGTGATAACAGGGCTGTAATAAATCTATGCCTTGAAAATAAACCATATTTTGGGAAACAGTAAGCTGTCGGTTGACAGGGGAGGGGAAGTTGAAGGGGCAGGACAGTCACACAGGTGAATTGTTTCTAGGATGCGGTGGGCATCTGTAAGAATGATCGACTCTTCTGGTGAAGGTTTTGAGTGTATTGAGATTGCAGTTTCCTAGTTGCACGACAGCCTGGTATTCTTGAGTTGAAAGACCCAATGAAAAAGAGAGGTTTGCCTAACCAGGCCAAATGTACAGAGCCATTGTGAGGCTGTAGGTTGAAGAGAAATAGCACAAGTCACAGAAATGTCATCAGGTTTGTCTTCTCTGTTTCTAAAAGTAAAGAAATAGAATGTCAGTCTTTTTATTTCTATTTCAGTTTCTTTATCTAGAGGGAAATACAGAAAATATACGAATACTGTGTAATTATACTGACTATGATTTAATTAAATGGGAGTAGAAAGTACATGTGAATAGGACCTTTTCTGTATTACAGCTTATTTAAAAATTTTATTTGAAAGAAAAAAAGCCTATTAAAGCTGTCCACTGTGTATCACAGGTGTTTTAATATTCCTAAACAGAGCATTTTAACTTAACATTTTCCAAACAACCTCATCATGCTAAAGTAATTTATTTTTCATTATGTAATGCTTTTCATTCAGTGATTTCAAAATGCTCCACTAAGTGCGCTTTTTGAAGTGCCAAACTAAGTGTCATATAACCCTAGGGAGATGTCTGGTGGTTTTATTGTACCTACTTTGCAGACAGGTAAATTCAAACAAAGAGAGATGAACAGACACCTCATGAATGTTCTTTTGTTTTTGTCTTCAATTCCCAATTCTGATTATAGTTAAATTTTTAACCTGCTTTACTGGCTCTGTATTCTGTCCTATCTCCTTGTTTTATGTCTCGTCACTAGTGCTGTCAATGACCTCTCTGTGAGTTTCTTTATATAGAAACCTGCTATGCTGTCTTGAATGCACAAGGTCAATAATGATTACCCTCTAACTTTGAAGGGCACCCCCCTTCTCCACTTGCAAACTACATCAAGCCACAAAATTCCTGCATCCCATAATTGTAATTTCTGTTATGAAATGCAGTATTAAGAAAGGTATTTTTGTTTCCTACAAGCGTGTTAAGCCTAGTAAAGTCAGGATATAATAATTTTAGTTTTTTCATTGCAGAAAAGTAGACTTGATAGTTTATATTTAATTTAAAACAAATCTACGTTAATGGAAACTTTTATGTAATATATTTCAAAAGAAGTAAGCAGCCTGTTCTTTTTGAATACGTGGATGGAAAGCTACATTTCTGTTATTCAATATCCAAATGATGCAATAAGAGACCTTATTTATGTTTTCTTTCTTAAGAACTGTATCATGATCTGTGCACATTTACTCTAAATGCTTCAAAGACTTCAGCGTGATCTGTACGGAAATACTGTTACTACCAGGGGTGGTAAAGGATACTTACAAGGAAACTATGCCTGTCTTTTGGAGCCAATGGTCCTCTAATAATTATCAATAAACAAAGCCAGTTAAAAGAAAGTACAGAAGGGCTAGTGATAACAGAAAGATGCTTACATTGAATTGATACTACAGCAGGCATTGACTGTGTCATCACACAGCTTAATAGCTGGAGTACTGGTTCAATACGATGAACTTGGGAAGGTTTTCTTAATGAAAGAACTGATGCTTTCTGCTCAGTAGCAGCAATAGCTTAACTTTTTTAATTACATGCCTTAAAAGTTTCCGTGCTGCTACTTGTAGTACTATACACAAGGAGGTATTATATCAGAATCTAACCAATGTCAGAAAATGAGTCCTCAGAAATAAATGTGAAATAACAATAGTAATTTGTTAAAGAAATTCATGCAGATACTTTATTTAACATTAATAAATGTCTACACTGCAATTTCTTTTACCTACAAGTAATTCAGTGTTCTCTGCAAGGATATTCTCAGAAAGCTGCTGATTTGCTTTTCAGTGTCATTTCGATCAGCTCTGCGTTTCCAGGATCTGTTGGGAAATATGATCCCCTCCCGCTCCCCCCGTTGCTCTCACAACAGAAACCTCAGAAAAAGCCATATAAGAGTAAGCTGGAAGAAATGTGCATTCATGTAAATATCTAAGCATATATAAATTAGGTTTAAAAATTGAATTCACTGAACATGAATAGTCACTTAAAGTGTAACTGGAATTGACTGTGTCATGTATCAGCCTAATAGCTGGAGCGCTGGTTCAATACAATGAACTTGGGAAGGTTTTCTTAATGAAAGAACTGACGTTTTCTGTGCAGTGGTTGCATTCATCAGACCACATAGTGTTCATTACACTACAAAGGACTGCCAATGTGAATTCTTAGGATCATCTATTAGGTAAACTGGATAGGGACAAAAGATAGTGGAGGAATGAGAGACTTTGGGACCTCCACAGCATATTCAAAGCCAGACTGCTTTGATGACCTTTCACCAGTGCATTTGCACCTATTCACTGAGAGGTCCCAAGTTCATCCCCTAATTCTACTCACCAAGACTGGCAAGAAGCCATAGATTGGTGCGTGCACTTACTATCCACTGTTAGCAACTAGGTGTGTGCTCTGTGAGGCCTCAGTCTTTAATTTGCTTGGTTTAAATACTCTGGAGGTTATTGTAAAATGGACACTCTCCAGTTACGCTAATTGGACTCTAAAACCCACTCTGGTTTGTGGAGCTGATTTGGAGAGGTGCCACATGCTGGGGTTGATTTCTTCAGTGTGAAGATGAGCCCTGTGCTATTGGGAACTGGGAAAATCCAGACATGCTGATTGGCAAGGTCGAGGCTGGAAGGCCCAATGCTGACTCAGGAAAAGGCACGTTAATTCACTGGGGATTTGCATCTACCCTGTCCCTTGCTTACCTAATGGGAGCATTGTTATGCTGTTCCATAGGGAGCTTAGTGACTGAAAAGGGAGATTTAATTGTAAAGATAAAAGTTTTGCTTCAATTCTCCTAACATCCAGTTATTAAGAAGCTTGTCTGCTCTATGAGGCAGCATACTACAAAAGCAATCTCAGTTCACAGGCAGGGGCCGTGTTAAAGCACATAACAGGTTTAATTCTTTCCTGCGGATGTTTATAGTAAATCTATTGGTATCATGCACTGTTTTTCCTCCCAAATGCAGTGTTCAAGTGGAAGTTATGTCAGGGTTACTAGCCTAAAAATCCATTCCTCAAGGTCACTCCCCTAACTTTATTTCCCACGTTTTTAAATGTATTTATATAGATAGGTAAAATATGGTAGCTGCTGCTACATAACCTTGTTTCCCTTGCTGACATCTCCAGTGGATGGAATTGAATATAAAGCTGTTATTTGGGATGGGGACATATAATATCAGGCCTGCTTGGAGTGTGAGTGCCCAGTGGCAGTCCAGCACACTCCTTCCCAAGCAGGGGTGTCTGCTCCCCCTACATCACCTGCTACAGCTGCCACCGCTGGTACCTGACAGATGTAAAAGGCATAAAAAAGCCCAAAAAGCACCCCTTAGGTGCTGGAAGCTGCAGTGAATTTTGTGCCCAGGAAAAATTGTTTAAGAAGGACTTCTGTCATTCCAGTTTTTGAAGCTTGTTGAAAATGCTGTGAGTGTTTCCATTACAGAACCCATGCTCTGTCTTTTATTCTTGTTTCTCTGTGGAATGTATTTAGTGAATCAGTGACAAGTGTTACATATTTCTATGGTAACTTCAATATCATACCAGGTTTTCAAAGCACTTTACTGACACTGCCCAATTAAGATTCGCAACCTCTAAGAGCTGTAGGATGAAAACACATCTTTATTGATAGAAAATAGAAGCTAAAGGCTTTCAGTCTGTTTTGCTTGCCTTTTTTCTTTCTTTTTAAATTAGCTAATTAGAGATGTTTCAGTTGTACGTAAAGTGAATTGTAAGGATTTGTGCACATTTGCTATCTGCCAGAAAGATCTGGGATTTTACAGATCTACTCTTGAAAAGTGTAGTTTGTGGGAAAAAGAAATAAGACCTGGATAGACCCTTGTGCTTTGAGAAACTGTGTGACATTAAAACTTTGAGAAGTCAGGCCTTGCTGTGCTGTACTGGGACCTACGAAGCACATGCCCCAAACTGAGCGTATCCATTTCTTGGCTCTGTGGAGCAGGAGATGCAAATGTTCAATGGAATTAAAGGCCCGTGTGAAATAGTGCCTCCCACTGCCACTCGCTGTCCCAGAACAACAGCTGAAGGCACCAGAGTTGCTGGAAATGGTGAAGTTATTTCCCTTATATGGGAGGAAAAGCTACATTAGAAGCTTGGGATAGGGTAGGAAGCAAGAGGTTTAATGAATAAAAATACAAGTGCCTGATTTGTACGTCATCTTTCTTGCAAATAGCCCAGTACCTAGATAGTTGACAGAAAGAGGTAGATAAGAGCTAGATGAGCTGTTTGCAAAAACAGGTGACATCAGAAATTTGCTGAGGACAAGTTCCCTGTGTGATAACAGAGTTCAAGTGAGGGAAATACAGAAGAAACCATTATACTTATCTGCCATCATTCCAGGAGTCACCTGGCTCAGCCCGTGCTCTGTCAGTGGCTTGGCCCCAGATAGGTGTCCCAAGAGTAGTGACTGCAGTAGTGCCACCCATATTAAGATTTGAATCAAATGTATAGTTCTGAAAGTAATAATTGAACATTTTAGATCAATGTGGTACTGGGATAGTATTATTTTCATTTATATTGCAAATCAGTGAGCAGTAAGAAGTTTCACAGTATATGCATTTTAACCATATTTTTAGCACTTGTATCTTCTTGGATCTCCACTGTAATATAGGAGGAAATAAATTATTTGCCCAAGATGTTTCGTTGCTGAAAATACATCATACCACAGCTCTTATGCTGTATGCTCTTCCCTGAGCATGCAGTATGTGCACAGGTGACTACAGCTAAAAGTGTGAATTGTTACTTGCTACATTTAAAATATCCACAAAAATTATATTTTTTTAGTAGACTGAAAGTTAAGATGTAGTTTTCTTATTAAAGATAAATACAGTCTTTTCAGATACAGAGCTTCCCAAAATTGTATTTGTTTTAATGTTTATAAAAAATAATAATAATATTTGAAGACATAATACCAGACTATTTAAGATTCTCTGCTTCTTGAAGCACAGAGCACAGGGGTTGATCCTCCATTACGCTAAGGCTTATTAATGCCACTCCACAGGAGTTTTAAGGGGCCTCCTGAAGAGTTTGTGCACTGCCTTCATGATGCCCTCTTCCAGACTTCTGGAACCATCGATGGCTGAAAATGGAGAGGAACTGCAGACCTGTGTTCCCTGTGGCTTTGCTTGGAAATTTTGCTTGGGAAAAATATAAAATGTTTATTCATATTAGATGTCCAGATGCATGGAGGTCTCCACTGCATGATCCCACTCCACTCCTGTGACTCTTGGCATGTTTTGGAGACAGCAAAGTCACCGCACTATACTATAAAATGTGGCAGCACATTTTGCATAGTAAACTGCCTACTTGAGGAAGAAGACAGGTGAAACATAGGGGTTAGGTTTATTTTGCACTGGCTTCATTTCTGTTTTAAATTTGGCACTTAACTAGAAGTAAAAACCACACTTGAAGTGCCTTGGAAGCTGCCATGAGTGACTGGAGAGCCACATTGGCATCATGGCTATGGCAGTGGTGAGTGACTTGTATCTGCCAGTTTGACTAGCAGGCTTTGACTGATGTCTTTATAAGGTGCTATGTGTGCTTTATAATAATAGTAATAATAAATATGTACTGCATCATTCAGTGGAAGTGACTGCTTCCTTTGTCCCTTTGCTCCCTCCTGAAATCTCATATAATTTGAGGTACTTCTTGTTCAAAATCTCTTGTTCTGGCTCCATGGGAGGAGAGCAAAACCTAAGACCTAAACAAAGTTTTAAATAGTACAAAGCTTCAGGTAACTTAGGACAATCCTACATAACAACCATGTCTTTCCTCTAGCACGTTCTGTAGGTGTGGTGGAGAAGAGCACGCTCAGGGCAAAGGTTTCCTAGTACTTGTGAAGCTGAATATGTTTACTTTGAATAAGTACAGTAAATTGTCTGTCTGGGGGCTGGATTAGTGTGGGAACTGAAGAGAGTTGGCCTTCTGTGTTGTTTTTTTACTTCCAAAAATTATATGGCAATTATTTTGTTATGGGATTTCAGTAGGAAAATAACAATTTTGTGGAATGGCTTGTTTTTCTCTGGAGCAAAGTTGTTGTCTGTAGCTATTTTTCTCTTAATTAGAGAGGCATTTTTAATTATCTGTCAAGGTCCCCTAGAACCTGGGATAGCTGGTCTTTCTTACGCGCATATGATGAAATCAAAACAAGTAAGTAGAGCATGAGTCTGTCACAACTGATAGGAAGTAGAATGAAGCCAAAATGTGAGAATAATTAGCATGCTTGGACTGCAGGGAGGAACAAACCCTCTGTCAGGTGTGATGGCTGCACCCTGCTCCTCTGCACTCCCCTGTACTGTGTTTGTGATGCAATTCAAATAAACTTGGTGTACTGAATAATATCCATTAGTTCCATGTCTACGTAGTGGAAGTTTTCTGGTGCCTTTAAGTGTTGTCAAGATCCCCAATTTTTTTTTATTACGATGTAATATTTTCTAACCTATTTGTGATTTGAGAAAAAGAATGACAAGTTAAATTTGACTTGCTTTCCCTTTTCCCCGTGTACACACAGTTCCTTCTCCCAGGGGTAGCTCTAGAACCAGGAAGTTTACCAAAGCTTGGTCACAAACACAAAGCAGTATTACTGCAGAAGTTGCTGTTAATATTGCATGGTGTTCCTGCCTATTACACGTGGAAAGTGTATCACAGAAGATGACCAGAATCAGATAGCTTTGAGGCAAATAATTGTGATTGTGTGAGTGTTCTATGTGCATGGGAGAGGGCACACTGCTAGAAAACATTTAATTGCGCAATAGTTGTCAGATCATCTCTATTTGAATCAACTGTGCATGCATAACAAAATCTTAGCATTCTCTAATTGAAATGACTTAATTGAAATGATTTTGTGGTGTTTAAAAAGCAACAGAAAAAAATTCACTAAAGACCATTAAGCGGCCTGAAGCCCCACGTTTCAGTGTTCATCATTTGTACCGATTATGGTGTGACAGCTCTTGAGTTTCCAATGATAACAGCCATCTGACTTGATCTGAGTTCAATGGATTTTCACTAAAATAGAATCATCGCCTTTGTGATGGATAGAAAAAGTAAAGCAATACATCCTGATAAATGCTCCGGCTTTTTTTCCCCTTCCCTTACTATGACCTTGTACAATCTATAAGTGAGCAAAGCTGAGCCCTGGCCACTGCTGCAACGCATCAGGACTTTGAAATTTAAGTAGCTCTGAAACCCATCAATGGGGTGAAGGGAGAATGGCCTGAGAAAGCGATGGATCATGCTTAGAGGGCTCACAGGGAAACAGGGTAAGCTGAAGGTCAATACGCAGACATGTCCTGAAGGAACGGCTCAGACACTCATTCACATTCACATCTCAAAGCCAGTGCTGCTGTAGCACTGTAAGGAGAGATCAGTGGGAGAGTAAAATAAAACAAGATTTTCAGAGCATATAATTTCTTCGCAGAAGCAAATGGCACAAGGGTACAGTATAAAATAGCTATAACCTGTAGTGTTGGTGCAGTGCCCTAATTATCCCATCCGAGTGGCAAGAAGCAAAACACCATAGCAACACATTCTTCCCATTACACTTCAGTTGTCTTCAAAGTTTTTCAGTCCTGGTGATTGTGCAGAGCATTTAACATTTTTAATATGTCATTGATTGTTTGTAACACATCATTCAGCATGACATGAAAGTGAGCTAAACTAGAAGGGATGCAGTCTGAATCCAAACACATACAGACGAGTAATTAAGGGCCTTTACACTTTTTGTATGCATGTGTGGTTATGAACAAAACTTTTCCACAAGTTTATTTTCAGCTTCTCATTTCACCAGGGTTTTATTTTGAAAAAGGTTTGCTGCTAGGTGCAGACTGGCCTGGCTGTAGAGAGAAAAATAGGGGGAGAAAAAGGAAGAAAAAGAAAATAATGAAATAAAATTAGTACACAAATTTGAACCCGCAGTTACCATGCCTAAAGCAGAAATTGCAGAACAAGTCAAGAGGCTTATTAGCATTTTATGTAAATCAGTTATTACTGTTCTCCACTTCCTTAATTATCCATGTTATTTCAATACAACCCTTTCTTTGATGTCCCAATTCTATATTTAAATAGTGCAAGATTTCTATCATATCTTCCCGCTGAGGTTTGTTCCATGCAAAAAACATGCCAAGAGCAGCTATTTTAGAGACTACTGGGAAATGTTTAATTGGTTAATCCCATTTGAGTTATGAGGGAGTATTGCCACGCACAGAAAACAGAAACATGTAAAGTACTGGCTAGGAGAAGTTTACTAAAACCTGCAAGACTTCCCCTGAAATTTATCCCTGAAGATGTTTTGTTTCCTAGGTACCCAGTGGGAAATGATTCAAAGGAAAATCCTTCAAACTTCTTTGAAATACACTAAATGATTGATTTATAGTAGAAATATTTTTGAATTAAAACGTGAAGTCATTTTTTTTGTTCTTGCAGTGCAAAAAGGGTCTCTCTTTGTATTTGACCCAGCAAGACAGCAGCAAAAGAACAGTGTATTTTAGAAAAAAAAAAAAAAAAAAAAAAGCCCACTGGACTTTAACTAGTTGTTAATTTTTGCCTACTGTTGCAAGCAAATGAGTGTTCCTCAAGTTTCCATGCTGTCATGTGACTGCCATCATCTGTATGAGTATTAATCCCAACTCAGAATTGGACATTCTGTGTTGCCCATTAGAGTCAATGCTGCACAAGGGGATGCTTTAAAAAAATTAACATTTCTGTACAGCTTCCAGTTTCCAATTTTAGACTGGAAAAACTTCAGAGCAAAGTATTGGCAAACATTCCTTTCTCTGTTTCAAACATTTGATCTTTTTTAACTGTTTAAACAAACTTCTGATTTAGCACAAGCAGTGAAGAACGAAGCTTGTGTACTTACTTAATTTAGCTATAAACACAAGAAATGGAGTGCTACAGCATGGTCAGATGTAGGAGTTCATCTTCATAGATTTTAATGAGAAGAAGTGAAATGGCAAGAAGTTGTTTGTTCAGTTTTTTTGCTTTAATTAATTTTAATTGAGAGCATTAATTTCCACATTTGCTGAAAATGTATCAGATTGTATATACAGGCAAAGGGAACTGTGGTCTTATGTGAGGCTTGGTAAACAAGAGAGGAATTACTTGATTAAAAAAGAAATAAGCTCTTGTCTTCTTCTCTAAATAACATGATTCTTCTCGTACTGATTCCCAAACTAAGGTTTGGATTGTCCAGTTGATAGGGTTTGGTGACAAGTTTTTCCATATTTGCAGTTCTTGTAAACAGATGTCTCTCTCTTACAAAAGTAGGTTAACTTATTAAAAAATCTACACTAGAACTGTGGATTGCTGAGTTTCCATCACTGAGAAGTACATTGTTCCAACTCTGAAATTATACAGTCTAAAATCATCATCATGTATTTTCATCAGGATGAAATATCGGGAGCTCTGCTTAGTGCAAGGTTTTATTAATGATGTGCTGTCAGAAGCTGGATGCTCTGCATATTTGCATATTAAACAGCTGAGTGAAGAAACATTCCTTTTATTGCTGCAGGGAATAAATCAGTTTAAAGCAAGTTCTCATCATTTATACTCCTTTCAGCTAAGTCTTCTTTTATTGAAATAAATTGTTGAAGTGCTTTGCTCATTCTTTGAATACTGATGAAATTTACCTTGATAGGGCCCCAGGAAAAATAACATTTTCTTAAAGGTGCAGTATTGTTCTTTACCTAAGTAAGATCTAACTTTTAGAAATTGTCTATAAGATAATTTGTGCACCTCTAGCCACATCTTCTTTTAGTTGTAGACTTCCTGTAGGTATTTCAAGGTGTTTGTGTAATTTTTGTAGTACTCTCCACCCAGGAATCTTCTGCACAGGAACTTCACACAACATATAAAAGTGACATTGTTTCGATTTTTTTAAACATTCATTAGCTGGGAGGCCTTACTGCTGCCTTACATCTGTGCATTGCAGATGAACGTCACCTTCTCTTGGCTGTGTGCTGTCTGTTGGTGGCAGCCTGAGTTTAGAAGTGCAATGTCTGGAAGAACTAGAACAAAGTCAGGAACAAAGGAAAAAAGTTCATTTTTTATTTCCCCTTCTTTCATCATGCTTGAAACAAAGCATACAAACATATCATGAGACCCTCGTTTTCCCAAATTTACATAAATAAATCATTTTGAAACCATAGTTGGTTAAAAGATGATAAAGAAAAGTTTTATAGTCTGTCATTTTTCCAGGCATGAACTAGAAGTGAGCAATAGAAGAAAAGTCATTTAAAAGTAAGTGAACATGTTGCGGGATGTCAGCTGGAATTTGGACATTTTATGTAATGCTACTGTATTCCGTTGGCTAGCACTGAAATGTCTGCCTGATGCAATAAGCAGCAAAATACTCAAAGAAATTATCAAAGGAAAAATATATTGTTTGTATTGCTACATTTTCTTTTAAAAGTTTGCAACACCAAGCCATCAGATGCCTTTCTTATGTCATATAAAGTATTTTAAAATATAAATCACTTGTGACAGGAGCTTCTTGGTTTTAAGTGGAAAATCTGCATTTAATAACATGAAAATAATGGCAAAACATCCTCTCCTAGATGTTTGCCAAGTGAACTGTTGCTTTTCATTTATGTTTTATTTTGGGAGGTTGGGACTTGCCGGAATACTTTCCGATACTTAGAAAAATAGCGATACATTGCAGCTGTAGTTTATTTTAATTGGATAGCACTAAGTGAGCTGACTTGATGATAAACAGTGCAGCCAGCAGCTAGTGACTGCACTTCCACTTTAAAGATGATACAGAAAATAAAATCCTTCAAGCTAAAGTCGTAAAGAACCAAGCCAGAGTTACTTTTGGAACATACATCTGTGTTTGTCTCAGTGGATGTTATTAGGGATACCTGATACTAAAGGCATAATATCCTATAAAGTACAGTTTGCCTTACCACCTAACCCATCCAACCATCAAAATCTTGGTATTAATAAGGTTTTTGTTTCTCTTAATTATTTACATTGTCATTATGAATTAATAGTTATAATATTTTATGTATCATCTTAGAGAATTCTCAAGTACAGGGTATGATTCTGCCACTGGAAATCCTGATAATACTTCTTACCTCTTCAAAGATTTATCTGCTAATGGTCTGAGGTGTTATCACTGTAAAAGGCTGTCATACCTTTGATTTCTTTATTACTATTCAAAAATAGAAAAGAGAGCTTTACTTAACATAAAGTGTTGGGTTTTTAAAGCTATATATGATTTTTTTTTTTTTTTTTTTTTTTTTTTTTTTTTTTTTTTTCCCTGGGATTGAATAGTGAGTCTGACATAAATTCACTTGCTGACATTTGGATGTTTAGAAGGATGATTTGGTTTAGTGGTTAGACCTATTGTATTTCACAGGGGTGTTGTCAGGCCTAATTAATTATGCTGCAGCAATATGCAGTGCAGATTTTTGTGCCAGTTTCTTCCTGGCTCTTTGCAGGGAACTTACAGCACAGGATTGCTATTACCAGCCTGGCTGATATTGCCTCTGTGACCCTGTACACATCTTTAACCAATATCTGATTTTTGTTTGCAAGAGAATGTGTCCTTTAGTAGCTGAGAGGAAAGGGAACCCAACAACCACTATTGACTCAGTCACTGTAAAAAAACCCACAAACACTGCAAGAAAAATCCCATCCCAGTTTGCCTACCATCTGCTGTTCTTGCTTTTAAGAATGTTTCCAATAGAAAAGATATGATGACTAGTCGTATTTTATATTTTCTTGTTGTCATAGGCATCATAGGTGGAAACGTCATGCTAGAATATTGTGCTTAACTGCCCCTTGTGAAGTTCAGGAAACTTCCTAGAGTGTATTGTTAGATAGTTTTGTTTATTTGTTCCTGGAGAAGTTCTGGATGACTCATGCTCTGGGGCATTTACTGCCACCATAGGGACACTGTTTGACAGCCTAATAGACTGCAGTGCTTGAATTTTTAAATTTTTTTTATTTTTTTTTTTTTTCTCCAGATCTTCAGCCTGAGGCAGGATGTAAAATACAGAAAAAGAGAGTGTTGAGCTTTTTTCAGTGATGAGTCCACGCTGAGATGTTTTTGTAACATTGAACCATGAACTAGAAATCATCCGTTTGTAGATGAGTTAAATATAGGGAAAACACTGCATCACATAATTTGCAAAGAGTGAAAATAGATGAAAATAACAAGATACAAACTCTTGAAAATGTGTTTAAATAGACATCTTTAAAAATTGTCCTTGTTTCTGTGAGACAGGAAAAGTACCTGGTTTTTAGAAATTAGGGGTAGAAATATTAACAATTACTTTGAGAATCAGTTTGCTTTATAGGGAATCCCAGTGTCTTTGTTTCCTCTCCTAGCCACCAGAAAAGTTTCTGTAATCTTCTGTCCTTGGGGACTCTTTCTTCAGAGTAACAGGAATGTTTGAGATCAAGTAAACCAAATGAATCGTATATTTTAAATATTTTTCTGGATGTTGCTTTTTAATGAATTCTCAGGTTGTTTAAAGCATTCTTGTGCACTGAGGATAGAGAGCATCTCTGTGCCAGCCAAGCGCTTCCATGCTGCAGTTCCAGGCATGTAGCTTCCCCACAAAGCCTAGGGCTCAGAGGAGTGGCAAACTAATCCATCCTGCAAAAAGATTTGGTTATATCTGTGTGAAAATTCAGCATTGTAATTTTAATTTTATTTTTAAAAAAATTATTATTGTTTGTAACCTAGTCTGATTTACCCATCCCTTTAAATGACTTTGAGAAGAAAAAAATGCTTTTAGCATTGTCAATCTAGTCACTAGAGTAAATTGCTTTGCTGGTGAGAACTCCAAGGAGGAGGATGTGGGAGGGGAGCAATTTTGGCTGGAAAAAAAAAAAAGTGGTATCTCTTGAGAAGCCTTACCTATCTGACTTGTAGTTCTTAAATGGTGCATTTTGAACATGGTGTATGCCAAGATGCCTTTGTATTAGCTTTGGTGAGTTGTTATTTCCAGATTAGACATGGAAAGTATGTCATGCCTGCTGGTATGGTGAAGACAGCAGCTGAATTTTTTCATGTGTCTTTGCTTTATGATAATGCTTGAAACAAGTTATAATCTTGAAAAGGTGTGGCCAGAGGATCTAAACAGGAAAATTCAGGAATGCTTCACCACACATAGGTTTCATCTAACCAATGCATAATATTCTTGGACTAAAAAAAAAAAAAAGGCAAAGAGCTACCTCTAAATCTGTTGTCAAAACTTGTTATCTTTGTTTACCACCCGAGCACATGCAAATAGGACTCTGGGTGCTTGGGCTAATCCATGTTGCTACCTGCCATATTCCATAGACATGGATATTGTTGTGGGGTTTACGTCTCTGAAATAGGGAACATGAGTGGTAGCAGTCTGCTGGCAGGAGCTGGAAGCTGCTCTCTGTGTGTTTTTGTTGTGCTGAACAGTGAACCCTGATTGTGGCTGAGCCCTCAGAGCACTAGTGCAATAGCAGTGGTACTCTGCCCACCGCACAGAACAACACCTACATACTGGGAGATGGGCTGCACTTTTCAGTGCAGAAACATCAGTCTGTTGCTGGTACACAAACTAGCACTCTAGAAATCACAAGAGGCCTCTAAATCTCTATAGTACCCTTGTTAGTAGATGCCTGGGGTTTTGGTGTTATTTTAGGATTTTTTTTTTATTTCAGCACTATAAAATAGGGCACGATTTAACTGAAGGTTAAAATAACTATTATATATATATTTCATTAATATCTGCTTTCTTCTCCAGCTGTTTATACTGTGCGTAAGAAGATCTCTTTTCCAAAAGGATATGCTTTAGTTTGGCTTCTCTTGAAGAAGCACAACCACGTATTGATTCTATACGAGAAAAGAGAAGTTGTGACTGCCATGAGTTACTTGTAACACAAGCGTATATATCTCAATTTACCTTATGGTTCCCTGGTCGATACATCATTTAAACTGACTGTTTTTATTTTCCTTGTTGGCCTTTGATTTCTTATTTAAGTTCTTGAAGGCAGCAATTGGAATTTCTAACTGCAAAGCATGTGGACAATAAAGGAGACTTCCATCAAAAACTGCCTAAAACTAACTATGGATCTTAATTTTTGCAATTATTTCACTGTATGAATTATTGTATTTATTATCATGCCATTAAGCAGAATTCTTTGTGCTATTCTTGTATTTAATTTATAGACAGTCACAACAATTTTCTGGTAACTTGTACCAGAGAAGCAGATCCCTACTATTAGGTAAGTAGCTATGTTAGCTTCATCTTGGTTCTTGGACTTAACCTACCTCCAATGCAGGACACAGAAACAAAAGCTTTCTGATTAAGTCTCACTTCATAAATTATATCAATGTTAAAATACATTAATGTTTTAGTCCTATTTTGGAAAGGAAGAAAACGCCTGTCTTTAACTTATTCTTCTGGAGCACCTGGAAAGTGGAACAATTACTTACTGGACCTTTCTCTTTAGAAAGAAAAAAATTCCCCTAAACCTCTGTTTGCCCCACTCTCCCTCAAGACCCCTCTTTCCCCTCCAAATTAGCAGTTAAACCACAAAGCTAATCACTAAAACTTATTTTATGGTGCATTAGAAGGAGCAGAAGTTATTAGCCAATTATACCTACATTCGTTTTTATAAAAATAGAAAGGTAGATGGTGGTATAACCAATGTATAGTTACTCTTTTATGGGACTGAATGGTATTTAAGCAGATCATTTTCTCACTAGACTCAGCTTTCTTCGAGTAGCAGTTCATTCTTTCAGAGGTAAGAACTTCAAGAAACCATAAAATCTGTGTAAATTAATAAAACTGTGAACCTGATGCAAGTATATAATGCTTCTATAAAAGTTTTATAGTAAATTGGTTAGACTGTTATTGAATCCACTCAGCACGGATGCTGATGGAAGACTTCCTTTGGTTGCTAATACATCTGACATTCCAAAGTATATTTATGAGGAAGCAATTCAAACAAATTAACTCTTATGTTCTGCCTTTGGTGGTAAATATTAATTGCAGTATATTAGTGAAAACACAGGACTGTAAGTTTGGTGGGTTATTTGTTTACTTCAATAAACCACTAAATCATCTTTCCTAAAATGATGTGGTCTTTGAAAGGCCAACCACAAGTGTCAGGGCCTACCCTGCAGACTGACCATGGAAGGAGGTCTACACCGAGCAGGGCTTGTTTCCCTAGAAGCTACACAGTGTGCTAATGGTTTGAACAAATGCCTTTCAGATTTGGATTAAGCAGCTGACATTGCTCTTCTATGAACACAGGCTGAGAGAGTTGGGGTTGTTCAGCCTGAAGAAGACAAGGCTCCTGGGAGAGCTTAGAGCACTTTCTAGTACCTGAAGGGAGTCCAGGAAATCTGGGGAGGGACATTTGACAAGGGCAGGGAGTGACAGGACAAGTGGTGGTGGCTTTAAATGGTAAGAGGGGAGATTTAGGTTAGATATTGGGAAGAAATGCTTCACTATAATGGTGGTGAGACACTGGCCCAGGTTGTCCAGGGAAGCTGTGGCTGCCCCATCTCTGGAAGGTCCCATCAAAGACCTATGAATTGCTGTGTATCTTGTTTAATGGCAAATTCAGTATTTGTTTTTCAGAGATACTGTTTTCCAAAGGCCAAAGTGTTAAGTTTTTACATAAAACTCAGAAAATGAAAAGCCACGGAAATACTTGATATTAAGAACAGCTAAACAAAAGCTGTGTTTTTCACTAAAAGGAACAAAAGGACTTTTTAATTTTAATTTTTTTATGTATTTATCTCAAATTGCTACTTGTGCTTTGGAACAAAGTAAGATGTCGCAGTGGTCTTACCAATGTAATATACCTTGTGCATGTGAGATAAGTCCACGTGAGAGTTCAAAAAAGGCATAAATTTTTAAATAAAAATAAATACCTACTTTCTAGGTACATAATTGGCCCACATCGTATTTGCCATGATAGCTTGCACTGAGAGACTACTTAAAAAGTAAAAAAAACCCCAACACTTTGTGATGGATATGCTTGAAGAGAAATAGAGCTGTTGAAAAAGACACTTAGACATTTAAGTGCAAGAAGCCACACTTGAGCTTTTAGCATACATGTATGTCTAAACTGTGAAAATGTGAAAGCACAGGTTATGATTCATAGGGCAACTGTTTTTTTTCATAGCATTTTTTTATTAGAATATGAAGTACAGGAGCTCACTCCAGGTAATCCCCTTCAGCTTGATTTAAACCCCTGGTAGCTCTCTAACACTAGGAGCTGTGGTATTTTGCCATGTATCAAACCCCTCTACTTGTTATTCCTAGATAGCTTGCTTATACCTTGTGATGGGTCCTTCAGTTTCTCATAAATTAATAAGGCATCTGTGAATATTTGCAAGCAGGTTTTAGAGCTCTGAATCTGTTCCAATACAGAGACTGGGGAAAAAAAAAAAAAAAAAAAAAAAGGAAAAAAAAAAGTGGGAGAGCAGATAAAGCAAGATTTCTTTTCCTTAGAATGCTCTTCCACTATGAAGCAAAATATTATTAATCTAGACTGCCTGCTACTTTCATTTACCATGTAGCTGCTCATGGGATTACAGGCACAAAGGTTTCATAAATTTCAAATGAAATATGAACATTTGTTGTCAAAATACTGTTAAGCTATAAAAGCTCTGCTAGTAGTCATCTTGCTCTTTTATTGTAACATTTATATCCATGGGCATTAGTGTGTTCTTGGGTCTGAAGGGGGATTTTTTCCCCCCTCTTTATTTTTTTCCACATGATTTTCATCCAGGTGACAGATAACAAGGCAGGGGATTGGAAAAGGCATACTTCTTATTTTTCAGACTGTGGCAGATCTTCTCTGTAATTACGTGGCATTGCAAGGACCTTATCTAAGTAAGCATAGCACCTCAGATGCAATTGAGCATCTAGATGCTTGGAGAAGCAGGCAGAACCTGTTTCTTTCTTTCTTTCTTTCTTTCTTTCTTTCTTTCTTTCTTTCTTTCTTTCTTTCTTTCTTTCTTTCTTTCTTTCTTTCTTTCTTTCTTTCTTTCTTTCTTTCTTTCTTTCTTTCTTTCTTTCTTTCTTTCTTTCTTTCTTTCTTTCTTTCTTTCTTTCTTTCTTTCTTTCTTTCTTTCTTTCTTTCTTTCTTTCTTTCTTTCTTTCTTTCTTTCTTTCTTTCTTTCTTTCTTTCTTCCTTTCTTCCTTTCTTCCTTTCTTTCTTTCTTTCTTTCTTTCTTCCTTCCTTCCTTCCTTCCTTCCTTCCTTCCTTCCTTCCTTCCTTCCTTCCTTCCTTCCTTCCTTCCTTCCTTCCTTCCTTCCTTCCTTCCTTCCTTCCTTCCTTCCTTCCTTCCTTCCTTCCTTCCTTCCTTCCTTCCTTCCTTCCTTCCTTCCTTCCTTCCTTCCTTCCTTCCTTCCTTCCTTCCTTCCTTCCTTCCTTCCTTCCTTCCTTCCTTCCTTCCTTCCTTCCTTCCTTTCTTCCTTTCTTCCTTTCTTCCTTTCTTCCTTTCTTCCTTTCTTTCTTTCTTTCTTCCTTTCTTCCTTCCTTCCTTCCTTCCTTCCTTCCTTCCTTCCTTCCTTCCTTCCTTCCTTCCTTCCTTCCTTCCTCCCTTCCTTCCTCCCTTCCTTCCTCCCTTCCTTCCTCCCTTCCTTCCTCCCTTCCTTCCTCCCTTTTCTTCCTCCCTTTTCTTCCTTCCTCCCTTCCTCCCTTTTCTTCCCTTTTCTTCCCTTTTCTTCCCTTTTCTTTCTTTCTTTTTCCCCAAAAAAAGAACGTGAAGCAATGAGGCTGTCCTGAGTGCTGCTTTTTTCTGTTGCATTCAGCCTAGTGGTGCTATTTGACATCGCACTTGTCGGACAGGCATGGGAGAAAGAAAAGATGGAAAGATAGGGGACACTTGTATCTCTCTGATGCTGGATGTAGGGGTGCTTAGAGCTGTAGCACTAAAGCTTTTACCTGTGTGAGCAAAACCTGTCCAACTTAACAGTCAATAGGATTCTTCATGGGAATAATACTGTGCATAAATTGTGGTGTTCAACTCTACTTGAAATTAGCATGAACTCTTTGAGTGTATAAATACTAACAGGCATGTTAAATGAGTCTGTTCAGAAGTCCAACTACAGAAGTCTCTGCTTTTAGATATCCAAATTAGAAATTTTTGCTCATAATGTAGCATTAAAAATAGGCTAAAGGATAGCAATTCAACTTTAATAATGCATACCACTGACAATCCTATCATCAATACATTTTGTTTGGAATTTCTATTAGGAGATGCATATAGGGAGACAAAATAGTCATTTATTCTTTGTCCAAGGTATAAGGAGAGTTTCTATACTGTGAAAAACGATTATGACATGTTAAAACTGTGTAATAGTAAGCAGACACTTTTCAGTGCTGATGGGTGAATTCTGGAAATGCTCTATTTATTTTCCCTCTATTGACTAGTTGCATTCAGGCAAGACTGCCAGTGCATTGACTTGGAAAACAACTGAGACTGAACAATTTCAAACCATTGACATTATACTGCTTCATTTGTGAACTGCATTGCTTCTGCATGCACCAGTTACTTTTTTATGGAGTGCTTGCATGTTTAGGAAGCTTTCAAAAAAAGGAGATATGTAAGCTAGCTTAGAAAGAAAGCTGTCCATTTTATCAATTTTGTGTTTGTAAGACCACCAAATAAAAAAAGGTGGCAATTTAAAAAATAAAACCATGTAGCACTTCACAGGTCTGCTCTGCATGCATTTCAGGTGCTATTTTTGAAAAAAAAAAAAAAAGGAAGAAATGGAAGAGTTTATGGGTTTAAAATTTCTCCACAGAGGCTATTTTCAGCTCTTGAAAGAGTATAATTTCCAGCTGCTACCTTTAATGCAACTTTTATGAAGTGTTTTGTAGCACCAATGTACAGAAAAATGAATGAGAAATTAATTTGTGTCTGAGATTTAATTTTTGTCTGTACCTTGTGTCTCCATCATGCTGATCAAGCTGCTTTGTTACCGATTCACATCACTTCTTACTAGCATCATTTCTGCTGTACCAGGGTTGGCTTTGTCTGGGAAAAAAACCCCTATTATTATGAGGAGGACCAGCTTCCATTGTGAAGTGGATGTGAAATAGCACTTTTCACCGGTAGCTCTGAATTTCTGTATACAAGCAGGATGTCGGGGCTGTGTCCTGCACATAGAAATGGAGCCAGGATGGGAGCAGCCCTGGGAACAGCTCTGCTGGGGGCCTGGTGTGGCTCTATGTAGACACCACCAGTTAGTCAAAGTGACCAGTCTCTAAATGACCCTGCCTGATGTTTATTTATAATTATTCCCGTATGTGATCTGTTAATTAAGCAAGAAAAAAGGAAAAAAAAATCCTCCTACTGAGGCTATACCTCAGGGAACCCGTGGCCTCTGAGATCTCTGCTGAGGCCTACCCCTTCCTAGATGGAATTGAGAGAAGCAGTGCAATCAAAACACTTGCAAAAAAGGACAGAAAAATACTGTTCCCTCTTTCTTCAGACTAAGACAAGGCAAAGTCAAACCAGCATTGATAAGAGCTGCTAAAAGCTCACATCTTTGTGCCCATCCTGCGCCCACAGCATCCCCTGCTCTTCTTAGTGATTTGTTGTCAGTGTAGATGTTTGTAATTCAGAAAATAATTTTGCTTATCTTGGTTATGATGATGCATAGGAGCACTTCACACTCTCCTAGCTGCATCACTTGTCTCCTGCTAAGCAGAATAAAATGCAGAACTGGGTGGAGAAGAAGAAGAAGGAATATGTCTTTTTGTAGCCCAGCAAACAATTCAATTCCTTATATACCTGGGGGAGTTTCCTACTGTGTAAAAATCAACTTTTATATTCACCTTGAGTGCATACATGTTTTTACTGTAGTAACAGTTTTGTTCCCTAAGTATTTCAATTTTTTTTTTTGCTTTACTTTTCCCTGGAAAGAGCATGTGATGGACTGTTTGCTTATGCTCTGTAGACATTTGCATTCTGTTGTATGTAATGCATAATCCTAAAGCTTGTTTTTCGTAAGAGAATGTGAACCGTTAGGTTATCATCTCCCCATTTTGAAAAATACCAGGGATCTTTAAATGACAGATTATTAATTTAGTTCTCAGTACAGAGGTTGAACTTAATGCTTCTGGCCGGAAATGAGAATACTGCCAACTTGATCAAAATGGAAGTAAGTGATATGATGACTGTGGTTCCAGCTGCACAGACTTTTCACTTCATTATGAGATACAGAAATATTTAAACTCTGTAATACAGAAACTCCAAAATGTGTTATCTTTTCATTAATTTACCTGGCTACCTATGAATTATTTTCCTATCTGCTGATATCAGTTATTCTTTGCATAAGGAACATGTGGCCCAGGTATAGAGGCTCATATTACTTAGATTTTCTTTTCACTTCAGTCATGGCCTCTCCTTCCTGTGGAAGGAAATGTGGGTACAGCAGCATAAAAGAAGCTGTGATGTGCTTTGCTAAGTCCCTGCCTCTGCAACGCAATTCCACAGGATGGGATAAAGCCTCCATGTGCTTCAGATGCTCATCATGCACCAATATCCATTCATTTTTTCTTGAAGACATTGACTTTTTGCAGTCAAAAGTTGTGGCTTTCTGTCAGGAAGCTTTCATAAGCTTATTGACTGCATTTCATGGCTAGCGTTTGATATGTTGCCAGTGGTCGGATGTTGCATCTTGTTTCTGAATTGTTGACATAACTCACCTCAGGAGTGACTTGGATCTACATACTAGGAGAGCAACTGGACCAATCTGCTGCATTCAGAGATCAAATTTTATTTACCTTTTGGCACTAGATACTAAAATAACATAACAGTTTCATGGGTTTTTTTTCTATACAGATCAAAATGCATGAAACACAGACTTGACTTAAGTTGGTGAAGCTCTGCTACTGTTCCTGAGTTTGAATGCTATGAGGTCTATTTTCAAGTCCTTCTTGACCGTGGAGGAATTTTCCTGGTGGTCAAGGCATGACTAGCTACTCAGGTCTATGCTTCTCCTATGTTAACTCCCCAAAGGTATAGTTTTTAGGAATGGAGATTCCAGTGGGGCTTTTTCTTTTTAATGTTTTATCAAGAAGAGGAAATGAAGACTCTCTACTGCTGTCATTGAGAAAATACATTATCTCAGAAAAATGTGCTGTAGACTGTAACTCTCACCATATGGCTCTTGCTTCATCAGTTTAAGAGAACTGTTTGTGAAATCATGGGCTTGTTTTCTTCTTCCTGTTTTCTGATACTGCCCAGATATGTTTCAGTGCTTCCAAATATTTATATTCTGATAGCCTGCCTTGTGAACTTCTCAAACACATTATAATGGCGTAAGAAAGGAAGGCCATTAGAGAAAGAAAAGGCAGGCAGGAAAGGCAAGTAAGATCTTAAAATATGTAGAGGTAGGCTGTAAATGTGATTGGTTCACCGGGACGCTCTTTTGAAATATGAAGATAAACTGCCCCTCTGACCTCTTACGAAGTTACATCATTATTTGGGAAGGTTTATCTCTGTGTCATTTCACAGTTTTCTCCTGTCAGTGCCACTCTCTTACTTCACATTAGAAAAAAAGGAAAAAAAATAAAAAGTAAAAGAAAAAAAAAAAAAGCAAGCCAGCAAGGAAGAAAAAGCCCTCTCTGGCTGGTTATCTGAACGTGGAATCCGCTGCTGAAAAGACCTTGGCCCTCCTGTTAACACAATACTTTTATCCGGTAATCACAGCCTGCGGGAGACAAAATAACAATTCATCTGGAAAACGAGATTAACTCATTTAAGTTAGGCAGTGATCACAGAGAGAAACACGTGGGTGTTATCTGTCTGAACGAAAGCATACAGATTGGAGGGCCATTCCGGTTCAGAGGGTCCATGTAGCAGGCCCAGCTTGTTGAAAGTAATTGGACCCTGTCAGAGTATGCCTTTGTGAGATATGGATATTACAATGGAATTCTATTAATCTCTGACAAATCCCCTCTCATCTGATAAAGGCTGTATACCTCTGCTCTTCATTACAGCAACTCGCCCATCACTTTTATGTCTGTGCTGGTGGGTGCTGAGCGTCTGTAGCCATGTCACCAGCCAAGGGAGGTGTTGCCCTGGTTTGGAGTCTTTTCATCTGGAGTGAAGTTACTACAGTGCTGCTGCCTATTGACTTGCTCACATTTTTAAGATGGTTTTGTTTAAGTTATTCTCAAGGAAAAAAAAAAAAAAAAAAAAAAGAATTCTTTTTTCTGCTTTAAAAAGAAGTCTTTATTTCTATTATCAGAGGTGTTTTTCATATACAGAGACTGAATTAACACCTTTTCTACAGTCTGTGTTATCTGATCTGTTTTGGTTTTTTTTGGATGCAAAAACAACTGCATTTGGGCATGTTCTGGAGCAATCACCAATTTTTGTCAGTGTTTGTCAAGCTTCATGATTTATTCTACATTCTTCAGTAGTAGCAGTAACTATAGTAAGACCTGGAGCAAAAACTCCAGGATGCCTTTTGCAAGCCTTATAATTAGCTGATGTGAAGATCACTGTTTAGCTTTGGAAGTCCATCATTTTATTGATTACAACTTAAATTTGCCTGCTGTCTTCATGAACTGATAAATTGAGGACCAAATTTTGCACTAGGAGAAATGTCTCATTGGCTCTTACTCAAGTAATAGGTAATCATGTTGAAATCCAAAGGGACAATTAACCTAACAGCATCAAATAAAATAATATTTCCATGTTCAGCCAGGAGGAAGTATACAATGAATAAGCAAATTCAAAATAATTTTACTAAGGGTTCGGACTTACAGAGGTTTTTTCTTCACTACTGTGGGATGAAAGTTGTAATAATTTGCAGGTTCCTTTTTCATAAGGTCTATATCCTCTTCTTGAGGGTGAACTTTCTTTTCCTTCACCTTTGTCCTATATTTAGCTCTGATTTTATTTTCCCATAATTAGGTACCTCAGTGTGCCACCTCATCCCCTTTATCAGCCACAGTCAGTGAGTGTACCACAGGACAGACCTCTTTGTGCAAGGCTTGGGTACAGCAGTCAAGTCAAACGTAGTCACAGAAAATCAAATAGAAACATGGATTACAGCTAGTTTTGTCAAAGTTGTAAAATTACCAGGAATTTTTACCAGAAATAAAAATATGGGGCTGTCATTCCAATAACATTACCGGTATCAATTGCCATTTCCAGCCAGTAAATCTTGAGGGATGCCAGGCTTGCTAGAAAACCTGAACATAAATACTTTTGTAAGGGTGATGAAAACAGCAGATACTGCAATTATTCCTTATACAACTTCTCTTAAAATCCATGTGAACATTGTAGGCAGTTTTCAGACCAAGCCCCTACGTGGAGTATCCAGTGTGATGGAATAGTTCAAGTTTGACCATCATATGTGATTAGGTTATTTTAAAGGATGTCAGTAAGTTTAAAATACAGTGATGGAATCATATGAATTTAGTTCAAAAGTTGAGGGGAAATTGCATCATTGTATGTTTTCAAAGTATGTTTTCAAAGGAAGCTTTAACATGTGATAACGTGATTATTTGTGTAATGTAGTTACGTTATTATATTTAATCTAGTTATATAGTAAGTAGTAATCTAGTTAAATGTAGTTACATTTATTACATGTAGTAACATGTAGCTAAATGTAGTTACATTTAATCTTTTATGTAACATAGTAATCTATTTGGTAGCAATACGCATAGTTTGACAAATGTAATTGGTACCTATGGAAGAGAAGGAAATAAATGCACATATAAAGAGGCTATGTAAATATACTTGAAGCCAAATTTTAATCCTTTTTTGTTAGCACTACATCAATCATACATTTATTTACAGGGACTTTTTTTTCTTTTTTTTTTTTTTTTTTTTTCCCAGTGAAACTGTGTGTGTGTCTTCATTGTTCTTGATTTTGTTCATTTTTAGCACGTTTTCACTAAAATGTTCTACTTCAAGCTAGTCTCAATTCAATTTGAAGTGGAAGGTTTCTGAGTTTGGGTAATTTACATATAAAAGCTTGACTGTACATTTTATAAAATGACTGTGTTCAGAAAACAAACATTTCTATTTAACAATATTGTTATTCCACAAGATGGTTGCTTTCTTCACTGTCTTTCGCTTTTACTAACAATATTTGCTCATGTCTTAATTTTAAGTTATTACTGTCCGAAAATGTATAACTTCCCCCTTTTGTCTCCTACTATGTTGAAGTAACTAGAGACCTCCTGTGATTTGTGATGTAAGAAGATTAAAAATATGTTTCTATTGTCAAGGCAGGAGTGACATGCGTACAATTCTTTTAAGACTCTCCTCTTTTGTTTTATTTGAATAAGTGATAATTATTGATGGCAATTTTGAACTAAAAATCATTACACTCTGTACTGAATTTTAAAATTAGTGTTTGCATTTTATTGTTTTTTGGTAAATCCCTAGCAACCAGTTGAATAGTCTTTTATATCTTGTTCTAGAGGAATACAGGAACATAGGCAGTATTTACAAATAGCATGTTTGTAAAGAGAGGCAGCTGAGGCTGGTTCAGGTTGGGCCTTGGATCAAAATGAGATCTAACCATATAAAGGTACACAGAGAGGTTTAATGGTGTTAAAAGGTGATGTGCTACTAGAAATCTGTGCATTTTAACTGTTCATTTTAATTCAGGAATTAGTCAATAAAGTTTCACCAGTAGCATTACAAACCAGTCTGCAATGGTTTACTCTTCAATTACAGTAATTAATTCATTTTGAGCACAATAAATATTTATAGAAGATTCATAAGGTTATTTGCTGTTCTTAGGAAATATTAATTATAAAACTTTCTTAAATTAAGACTACTTGTTCCTGGATATTTTTCCTACAGCAAAAAGCAAATGCCAAATAATGTTTGGTGACAAATTTTTTGAAGTTGTACTTATGACCACTAGATTTATGTATAATCTTATGAAGAATTGGAGATGAAGATTGCTAGTGCTCAGGTAGTATTCAGCATGTTCAAATGCCATTTAGACTAGGATAATCACAGACACCACTTTATAGCTGTGTACCACGAATAGCAGCTGCTGTGGATGTTCTGTGGATCATGCACAGCTGCCAAATTGCTATCAAATACAATAATTTTGGGGACTGAAGGGACTTGATAGCATTTGGAAAAATCTAGACTCTTAGAGTGATTTATTTATTTGTTTTGGTTAGTAGAATTAAAAGCATGTAAGATAAATTAAATCAGATTTATTTTCCAAGTCAAACTTATCCAGTAGTCTGCATTCTATATTTAAAGAAGAGCTAAGTGCAGTTATCAGATGGAGTGGTGGTGATTCCCTTAAAGAGGAGGCAGCACTTTTCTGTACTGAAATCTCTTTACATGGTTTTCTCATAAAATGTCTTTGCATGTTTTTAATCTATTCAGTTACAGAATTATTTAGTTATGTATTTATTTAACTATAGTTTTAAGAAAAGGAGTGGGGTTTGATATCAAGAGAAGTATGCTGAGAAGGGGAGACAGATCGTATCTTAGTATTCAGCAACATCTATCATTGCCTGCAAGCATACCAACTGTTCCTTCCTGTCTGGTGATAACCCTCTGCCCCAAAGAATCACAAACTTTCTGCTCTCTGTAATTCTGTTGTCTTAGTTGCTGAAACAGCATCTATATATTTTATTTTTTCAGAGATACTCTAGTAACAGAGGGCCTCATTAAGGGCATCTGTTATCTTAGTTCATATTTTATTCTGATTTTTAAGAGTGCTTCAACAGAAGGGATTCAGTGAGAAAAGAACAGACCATCTCTTTTTTTACTGCTTTTCTCTACCAATTGCTCCCACTGTCAGAAATACCCCATGATTGCTTCTGTGCAAAGCTTTGCAGTATGGTTGGTGCATCCACATTTGGCAATGATTCACAAGCCATTTCAAATACCATTTCACAGCAAATCCTAATGTAGCCTGAAGATAAAAACTATTGTAAACACAGTGCAGGGTGAGACCGCATTTGTGCTGATAAATATTTCCTTAAAACTTAGATGAAGATGCTGTGCTTGCCTTATTTAAATACAATTGTATCTGTAATGCCATAAAAAAAGGATGTATTGTGGGTGAGGAGTCTGGCAAGCTATGGAGAGAAGAGCAAAAGCTTGGAAGTATTGTTAGGGGTGGAGTGTCCTGGGAGGCATTTTGCTTCTCTGAGCTTACCTGAAGCTTGCTATGATGATGTGTGACTGGAACTTGGGTTACTCTGGACTTGGAAGTCTGTGGAAGATTTTTGTTTTATTTTATCATGACGCGTGTGTGTCCTACCAGAGTATGAGAAGCCAGACGTGTGAATTTTATAGCAAAGACGTTCTTAGAGCAAAGACAAGCTTTACTTTTTAACATTGCATTGCTGCGAAACAATGTTCCTCCTTACTGTCCCTGAAATGATTCTTCTATCTTTGCAGGCTGATTGTTGGATCAGGTATTAACTGTGAATAGTATTGTGAATAGTACTGTAAACATACTGACACTGTGGACTGCAATACAGGGAATAAAACCAATTGTTTAGAAGCTATGGAAAGAAGCAAGCTTTAACTGTGTTTTTGGCTACAGGGTTTCTCTCTCCCAAGTGCAACTTCTGCTGTGTCTCTGGGGCGGCAGGAAGTGTAGGCCATGCTACTGCTTGGAAGAGC
>NW_009970717.1:4864667-4868635 GCF_000747805.2 Chaetura pelagica
AGAGCGGATGGGTACATCTATATTTGGAACTCATAAGCTGTGACATTGCAGAGTGGCTTAGCCTAAATACTGAGTTGTTGAGCCTTTGGTGTTGGTTTTTACCTCTCCCTCCTCCCATAAAAGAATCAGAAAGTTTTACATCTGATTGAAGGATAGTGGGAGGGAATGAAATGAAGGGAAGAGAGGCAAATCACTATTTATAGCAGTATAAAGATAAGTGAGTCATCTTTATTTTAGTGCTGGCTTAGGAAAATGTTGCAATTGTCTGGTATTATTGGTAACGAGTCTCTTTTTAATGAAACCCACTAGATTGGGACGTGCAAGCCTCAGGAGTTCTGTCTCTTATCTGGTAGTTAATGCTGTGGCTAATGTTTTACTGTCAACATTAATTAGAGATTTGGGAGGGTAACTGGCACAGTGATCTGGTGCCCTCCTGTTCTTAAGGATAACAGATTAGAGCAGTGAACAACATGAGGGCAAAATGTCCCTCTCCTGAGGCCAACTCACATACCTTAGATAGAAGCAGAGAGAGAAAGGAACTTCAGCAAATCTTTTGTATATTGAGAGTAATATAGCGCAAGCTTTCTCCAGCACTGGGGTCTGGATTGTATCTAGTTGGCTTCTGTAAAAATGATAATTTAAAATGGGCTCATGGAAAGAAAATCTGACTGATTCTACATATAGAACGTGGATTTTCTTTCTCATGTCCTACATGCTGTTTCAAGTCAGGCCAATACACTGTTCATAAAAGCAAGTCATTGAGAGATTAATGGGGGTGGACTCAAGACTGGCCAGTGGCTGACTTGGAGTTCAACATGCAGATGTGGAGGATGCTGGTCCTCCCTATGTAGACCTTTCAAGGGGAGGTTATTTATATCACCTTTTTGTAATTAATATGACAATGGGGTTGAGAAGAATAAAGTTGTGGGGCAGATTTATACTTTATTCAACCTAAGTATATTTGGGCTTGGTCAGTCTCCCTACAGTGAGACCTGCAAAACAAAACTGAAGTGTAAAAGGAAGATGATGGTCATGATGTAGTAAGGGGGATTGCTCTCAGCAGGTCACTAAGAAAGAAATGCCTGGGAGCATGGGGACAGACAGGGAACTTAGGATATCAAAGCTTTAACTGTCTGCTGGGGAATGGGCTATGCTCTTGCTCATGTTAATTTATAGCTGAATTTCAGTATAGGTAATTGAGGTTACTTGTGGTAAGAGTTTGCCTTCTCTAGCCTGTGCCACAAGTATTTCAGAGGAGAAATGGCTAAAATGCTGTTCAAACTGAGAGTACTTTGGAACAATGAGACTTCTCAATGTCTGAGAGGGAAACAGGAATGAAAAAGGTAAAGAAACCCACATTGTTGAGAAAGCATATGAGTTTAGAACCTAATTATATTTCCATTGAATCCAATAACAAGAATTCCTATTGATTTTAAAAGGAGTATGATTTGGCACTCTTTCGTCTCCTCAGTCTGCGCTAGCTGCTGCATAATGGTCTCTTTTAAACCTGTTCATTTGTTTCAACCTTTATTGGAGGACAGAGTGCTTACAGCTGGCAGAAATGGGGAAGGAGAGAAGCTGTTTTATTTATAACACAATTCCAATAAAGGAGTAAACCAGACATTCACAAATACATTCAGAATTGCAGAAAAAACCCTATTATTAAGGAATTATAAGTTTTTTGCCTTCCTATTCTAACCAGCTCTTTTTGTAGCTTTGACATTCCTAGATTTGGGGATTTTTTTTTTGTAGAGCAAGACATGAAAACTTCTGAAGTCTACACAAAAGTCTGACTTGCCAGTTCATGTGTTGAAGCTGGGCTTCACAGCAGTGTTACTATTTGCTTCAGTTTTACTTGTA
The DNA here is from genome assembly GCF_000747805.2 of Chaetura pelagica. Lineage (NCBI taxonomy): Eukaryota > Metazoa > Chordata > Aves > Apodiformes > Apodidae > Chaetura > Chaetura pelagica. The sequence continues at coordinate 4,866,528 of NW_009970717.1, forward strand.
TTTAGCATGTAGCTTTTAAAAGCCCTTCATGGCTGGAGAGTTTTTATTGTAAACATAAAACATTAATTTAAACATTAAAAATTTTACAGCTGCTTTTTAGTACATAAATTTTCACAGACACTCAAAGACAGTAATTTTTGTTTTGATATTTGCTTTTTCCTAACTGCTTCAGAGTTGTGTAGAGAGAAAAACAGAGTACTGATAAAATACTTCGTGGTTAGATCTTCACGCTCTAAAAGCAACATTCTTAAACACAGGGGAGACTTCCTATTAAGCGAGGGATAAATATTACTGCTGCCAAAAAAAGCAAACATTCCCACAGTTGGGATTTTGGGGGAGGGGGGGGATGGGAGAGATTTGGGGTTTTTTTCCCCGTAAACAGTTTTTCAGAAAAAAAATATTAAAAGAGGAAGAAGAAAAGCAAGTCAATCTTCTTATAGACTACAGCAGCATAATCAGTACTCTTCATGTGATATGTCCTGCACAACAGAACCTTCAGAAAATCTCTTTCCAAGGCCCAAGACAATAATAACAAAGAAATAAATAGAAATTACATAGTAGTGTTAATGTCTGGAGTTCTGTGACAGTACAGAAAACAGCTGTGTAAAGTCCAAATGCAGTGGCTGTTGGGTTGCCCTACTCTGATAGGAGGTGATTGGTTTAGGAAAGTGTGCTTAATTCTCAGCCATGCAAGCTGGAGAAGCTTCAATGATTTGAATGGGTTTACAGGAATATTTTTAATTTATTTTTTTTTTCCTGACAGAAAATCAGTTGTATGAAGTGAGTAGCTGTTTAATTTTTTTCTGTAGCTATACCTGCAGGCATTTCACTTTGGCACAGATCTGCTCAGGGAGAGCTCAAGTCAAGTGGCATTTGACATTATTTTGAACTTCCATAGAAAGTAGTGGAAGAACAAATCTGGAATGTAGTGTCACAGGGTGCATCAGTGTTTCCTAAATCAGTAGTTTTTGTGTTATATCAATGGCAGCTGAGTCTTGCCTGGGAATTGTCCCATCACCTCAAAAACAACTGTTTTGATGTTGGAATAATGGGGAACATTTGATATTTTGTTTGATTAGAAATAAGTAAATAAATTTGGTCTTTTTTATACTTCTGGTTGTTACTTCATCCATGGAAGAGGAATGACTTCAGTTAAACACATGTAATTCTGCACTGTGTGTTTTTTAAGTCTCTATTCTTCTCTTTTTCAGAAGTTTAAATTAAAATTATAATGAGCATTCAGTTACCCAAACTTAAACCAAAATGCAATCAAGGTACTGATCACCTGTCCATCTGGTCAGGTTCATGCTGATACAGATTTTCTGTTACTCACAAATCCCTTTTCAATACTGTAGGAAAGCCAAGGCAATGAATTCCTCTGTCCATGTTTTCCTCCTGTGCTCTTTAAGGAGCATGTACTCCAGTTAATAATTTACTTACTTGTCTTTCAAGCTTGAGTAACTAACTCCAGTATCTGGAAACAGCTACACAGGAAGTGTTATTAGGGGACAGGTGGCTGGAGCATGGAATAATCACCTTTGCAGATTTATTCCATGGAGGGATAAGCAGAGCTGCACTGTGTGGCCAGGTTCCCATCAGCAGCACAGCTCAGAGATGTGGCATGTCTTGTAGAAGTACATGTCTTGTAGAAGTACCAAGTCAAACAAGGCTGTCATGTTGCTCTCTGCAAGAGAGCTCAGTTTCTGGCAACACCTCTTGCGGTATCTCTTGCATTAGAAGTAGTGGACAATATTTCACAAATACTCAAGTAAATATTGTGAGGTAAGCAGAATTTTTCCTGGCCAGAATGATTCTGGAATTAATAACCTGGACAAGTTTTTCATTAAACACATTAAAATAAAGTGAGCAAACTATCCAAAGAAGCACAGGCTCCAAATAAAGAAAAAAAAATAATAAAACTGAACATGGAAATCTTCAGAGTTTTAGGGAATTTCTTTCAAGTACCATTTTTCATAGCTATGGGATACAGATGGATATGTATATAGAAAATCTGTACGTGTAAACACAGATGCCAGCCTAGTAAAACATCTTTTCAGTGAGGGGAGGTGATACAGAGAGAGGAATGTATGATGGTAGAAAACCCTACA
>NW_009970717.1:4868686-4884460 GCF_000747805.2 Chaetura pelagica
CTTTAGGAAACCCTGATTCTTATGGCTTTCCTGTAAAATGTATTTTCATACATACATGCATCTGTGTGTGTGTCCATGCATATGTGCTGTCTATACACATATGTCTATACACATAAATACATATGTAGAACATGCATATATGATGTGCACATATTTAAGTTAGCACTGTTGTATTAATAGCATTAAGTGGTTGGTTATATGTATGTAATATAACAGGTTCACAGAAAAAGTGAAAATGTCATTTACATGTGCTATTACGGAAAGTGTGCTACTACATAGCATTTGAATCACAAGCTTCTTTATTCATTGTGTGTACAAAAAGTGTATATAACCACATCATGAATATATGTACAGAATAGAAGTTCCTTGTGAGTTGTTATCAGGACTTGATATTAGTAATTTTAGCTTAAAGAACTAAACCATTAAATCCCCAGTGTTTTTACTGGGTTTAGACAGGTGTCAGACACTGCCTGCCATCTGCTCTCAACTCATTGTGTAGGGACTGTCCAGAGATGAGGAGAAATTTTGGGGCTGTTTTAAACTCCATTTTCTTTGCTGCTTTAAGAGCAGTGTCTGCTGTCTTTATTTCTTCAGCACTGAGAGGTTAAAGTGGTTTTGTTTCCCCTAATCAGTCTGTAGTAGACTAAGTCAGGAGAGATTAAGAACTCTTTTGAAAGAAAAGCACTGCAACCTCCACTAACTCTGATCAGCTGTTTTTTATTAGTCTGCCTGAATTTCCTTGGCTCCTCTTCTCTAGTAGTTTAGTGGAGACACTGAGTTTTCTTGGAGCATTTGTTGTGTTTACTTGAGCAGCAGCACCTTTTGACTTGCAGTCAGCACGTCCTGTCACTGCCAGAAGCAGTTTGGTGTGGGTCAAACTTGTGGTCTACGTGAGCAGTCCTGCACTAACACCAAGAGCCTGTCTTTGTGGTTTGTGGTAGGTGAACATTTCTTGACCTTTGCTCTGCTGTCCATATGTAGTGGGTTTTTAACAGCAAATATACTTGGAGAAAGCTGAGGTCCCAAATAGGGGTGTCCTTGTGTGACAAAACAAGGCACAAAGTCACTGCTCTTCCACTGATTAGGCTGTTGCTTTGCTTATAGTTTTGATTTTAAATTTTGTTTATGGACAATAATTAGAAAAGTTTCAGGAACTACTGAGTCAGTAGTTAAATCAAAATGTGGAAGGCAGTTGATGAACTCATATGATGAACTTTGATGTTATGACATAAACTAGTAACTTCACAGAAGCTTCCCATCCACAATTACCCTGTCCAAAGAGGGCAGATTTCTCAGATACTGCTTGTCAATAAATAGATAAATAAAATATAGAATTAATAAAGAAATCCTGTGGTAGAGGTGCAAAGGGAAGAAAATAAGTAAAATTAAATAAGTAGTACTAAACACTCAACAGAATTGGTTGTGATACATATCAAGCCTTGTGACTTTATCTTCCTTATAGCTCTAAGTTAGATGGGGTGTTCCCACTCTGGTATCCCTGCTTAGTGTTCAGGCCAAAAACTTCACGGATGGCTGCTTTGCTTATAACACTTATTTGGGTTTCTTAAAATGGATCTTTCAATAATCTTTTGCATCTCCTCCATGGCCAGGCTCAGACCTTGTAATTCTTGGCATTTATATTTCAAAGTGTGTCCTTTGTTTATTTTACAGTAAGGTAACTATTGCACCATTCTCTTACCTTTATAGTATTCCTATCATGCCTTTATTATTACATAAAATAAATAAAAGCACAGTTATGTTTAATTTTATCCAACTGAACAGTAAGGTAAATATATGAAAGAAAAGCTGTCCTGTGTTTTCTAATCTTGAACTTTTTCCAGTATATTCTATGGCAATGGAGTTAATTAATTTACTTGGTTTGTGCTTAGTTACTATTTAAGTGATAAGCATTTTAATACTCGAGTACCTTTTTTTCCCCACTGACATCTTAGTGAGGTGTTCAGTTTTACAGAATGCTGATCTGTTGTAAAAAAAGAAATAGTAAATCTTAGTGCACTAAACTGAATGTTTATTATACTTGATGTTTATTTCCAGGAAAAAATAATTTAGATCGCTTTCCATATTTTACATATTTACTGGGTGAAACCCTTCCTTACCATGTCCACAGCAAAATCCTACTGGATACAATGGAGCCATGATATCACCTCTGGGGTTTTTGCCTCCTACTTAACCATTAGAAGGTAGTTTGTACCTGAGCAATATTAGTTTCTGTTGCTAAAGAACTGGTTTTGATGGAAGCTGGTAGAACTGCATCAGTACCAGAGAGCTTTGTGAGGTGTTTGTGTAGAAGAATACTTGAGAGACACAAAGATTTCTGAAGTGTGAGAATAATGTACTATCTTGCTTTGTTTCACCAGTTTCTCTCAGTTGTATTCAGGAAAATATAACCTCTTTGGTCTGAGAAACAACACAAATGTCAGTGTGATAAATAGGTGAAAATTTACCTTTCTAAATTCCATGGCTCTTTGCATGGGAATGTGGTTGGCACGCTACTGAGATCAGGTAGTCTTGATCCAGTAAAGATTTAGCCCATAATGAACATCTCAGATAGACGGGACAGTGTTGAACCCTTCGAAGTCAAAGAAGGAAATTGAAATTGTTCTTTGCACACAACCAAAAGTTGTAAAAATATTTTCTTAAATATTTTAGTGTCATCTGTTTGCACAGTATTTATAGAGAAGAAAAACCTCAATCCCACTTTATTTCTCTCTTTGAATCTTCTTGCTTTCATTTGATTATAACTTACAAGCTGTGTGGGTGAGTTTAGAAAGTATAATAGTTTGCAGGTGGTTCCCAATGTTTTTCTTTCCTTTACTGTCTTTTTGTTTGTTTAAAGGAAATCACAGTGGTATGAGTAGAGTTGAAGCTTGCAAATGCAATGGAATGATTTATCCTGGCAAGGTAGGAAGGAAAGACAAGAGAAGAGAAACAAAAAATGATGATGATCAAAAATAGGTTCTATTAATTAAGGATAGCAGGTAATTTATATGTGAATTCAGTTATATAGCTCTAGTGAGAATAGTGTTGAAAATGTACAGATGGGAAAATATTTTCTTAGGTAAGACTAAAATTTTACTTCCAAGATAAACCAAATCTTGACATTAGTTTGGTGTGAAAGTCTATTTTCTCCATCACATTTGCATTAGAGAAATGTATTCATCAGACTTTGCCCAAATTTTACACATGTAAGTCCCTCTGGTTTTGATATGTGGGATTTATTTCTTTAAAATGAATGTATACCCAAGATTCCTTGAGTTGATAAAGATTCTGTTACTCTGCCAAATGTTTGTTTCTGTTCACTCTGAACTTTCTGTATTCTACTGATTATTTCTTAGGAGTCAGCCATATATATGTGTAAGCCAATCACTGTATGTGTTCTTTCCATCTTACAAATATTCTAGAATCTGAATTTAATTTCAGGCCTCCAGAAGTAGGAAGCCAGGGCCACTTCTGGCATTATGAGTTTTCTCTAGCTCTGTTTTGGGAAGTAGAATTACTTTGCAGCAATCTTCCACCAGTTCTGTGTGCAGGTCACTACTTACTGATGTTGAGTTTTACTCAGTTTCATTTTCAGTAAGTGTCTTCTTCATCCAGATATCAATACATTCTCATGTTGCTGCAGGGATGGTTTTTATTGGAAAATATACGCCACTAATACGGATACCCAGCTGAAGTTATCTCAACCTTTCTTGCACTTTTCCCTTCTTTTCCTTTTTTATTTCCACCAGCTTTCTGAGCACTAGAAAACAACTGGTAGATGCATTTGACTGCTGGTTACCCTTGTGTAGTCTCAGTCCCATAAGTGTTGCTCCTTGATTTAACAGGAGGGTTCACTTAAGAGCTGGACAAAATGTCTTTCCTACTTTGCAACTCAATGATTCAAATCCATCCATGTTTCATGTTTTATCATGTTACATAAATAATCTTATCTGTCCCTGCAGTATTTCTGTTAGCTACATCATTGCTAAATTTTGTAACAATATGCCCTTTGCAGTAAAATGTCACCAAAAAGTTATATACTGTAATAATTTTAATCTGTTTCATAAAGACAGACAATTTTTAAGATTCATGTTCATTTCATCATTGAGATCCGAGTCTTTGTACATTAATTTATAATGAAGCCTCATGATCCCTTCTACATTGATCACTAATTTTCTGTCTTCTTGATATGTGTTAAAATAAACTAGAGATATAAAGGGCACGTTATATGCCTGACACTTGAGTTAAATAGAACATACTTCTGTAACTCATCCCTCTATTCTGCCCTGCCCTTTGTTTCACAGTGAAAATCCTCGGAACCCAATTGCAAAAAGCAGGCTGCGTTTACCACACAAATGATTCCAGGCTTTTCTTCCTTTCTGTCTCCAGGTAACCTGCCTAACAGGAATTTCCAAAGGCTGGCCTGAAGCCCACAGAGCTGTTGAATGCAGGCTGCAAAAAGATTTTTAAAGTTGAATACAAAAATACTGCACTGCAGCTGAATATTACCATGCAGCCTCCAAATCAAAATCAATGTTGAAAAAGAAAGGATGGTATAGGTTAAGAGCATAACATGAAAAAAGGATGTGAACTGAGGTGTACCTCGTTTATTATCCTACCTGACAACAGTGAGAACCAGCTGCATTTACAAACAGTAAAGCTCTGTCAGAGACTCACAGGGAGATAATCTGTCCTGGAGCCCTGGCTTGCATCTCTAATGTAGTTAGAGACTGATTTAAGACATGAAGCAAGATGTTCAGTGTATTTCCAATTGTTTTCATTAACAATGATAAACCTATTGAAGCTGACTGCTACTTTACAGTTTTACTGGAAAAATGTCACGTTTGTGAACTTTCCAAATGCTGTGTGACGTTTTCTGCTCTGAAGCAGTCTGGAGGAGATAGCCCTGGTATACCTGGAATAGAAGGGAATTGCATTTGAATGTCACACAGTGCAAATAGCACTGGGGAAGAAGGTAAAGCTTCAGAGGTCTCTGGTAAATTAATTTTCCCTAATTACATTTCATGGCAGAAAAAACATATATTAGAAGTGCCTGTTGAAATAATACAGTATTTAAATTCTGATTAATCCGTAGGACAGGCAAGAACTGTTCAATACATGTCTCTAGAAGGAAAGCTCTGCTTTGAAAGAAAAAGGGACAAACATCTACCCTTTAAATAGACAGTTGAATTATTTCAGATCATAGAATGCCAGGTTGAAAGGGACCTCAAGGATCTTCTGGTCCAAACTTTCTAGGTACTACTATAGTTTATAGGAGATGGCTCTGCACCCTCCTCAAGTTGAGACTTAAAACTGTCCAATGGGGGGGAATCTACCACTTCCCTTGGGAGACAATTCCAGTGTTTGATTGGTCTCATGTTGAAAATTTTACCTCTTGTGTCCAATGGGGATCTCTCCAAGAGCAACTTGTGCCCATTACCCCTTGTTTTGTCCATGTGACTCCTTGTAAACAAGGAGTCTCCATCTTCTTGGCAGCCACCTTCTAAGTACTGGAAAGTTGTAATATGGTTTCCCCAAAGCCTTCTTTTCTCAAGGCTGAACAAACCCAGTTTTCTCAGCCTCTCCTCATGTGGCATGTCCTCCAGTCCTCTGTTCATCCTTGTGGCCCTTCTCTGGACCCTCTCCATCCTGTTCACATTCTTTTTGCAGAGCAGGGACCAAACCTGAACACAATACTCCAGGTGTGGTCTGACCAGCGCTGAGTAGAGTGGGATGATGACTTCTTTGTGTCTGCTGCTGATGCCATTGTTGATGCAGCCCAGCATCTTGTTGGCTTTCTTTGCTGCTGCAGTGCACTCTTCACTCATGTTGAACCTCTTATCCACCAAGACCCCCAAGTCTCTTTCCACAGTGCTGCTCTCCAGCCAGGTGGATCTCAGTCTGAACTGTACTCCTGAGTTATGTGTTTCCAGGTGCAAGACCTGGTGCACTTTTCCCCATTGAACTTCATAAGGTTCCTGCTAGCCCACTCCTTCAGCATGTGTATGTCATCCCAGAGGGTGGCTTTCCCTTCTGGAGTGCCAAACTCTCCACTCATCTTGATGTCATCAGCCAGCTTCATCAAGAGGCTCTTGATTCCAACACCCAGGTCACTTATGAAGATGTTTGGGCATTGGGCCCAGTACTGATCCCTGGGGGACCCCATCTGTGACCAGTTGCCAGTTTGAGGCACCTTCTTTCTGGAAAATATACCTTAGTCATCTCTGAGTGATCGCACTGAATACAGAGGAAACTGGATAAAATTGAGTGATCTGTTCTATAGCTTAAATAAATTGAATGCTCCCTTTCAGTGTCATTATCTGGTTAGAAAACATTTTACTTTGCATGAGCCAGTACAAGTTTTTTTGCAGCATGGATTTCGTGCAGTATTTTTCTAAAGCCACATAGTGCAAATCATTTTGGAAACCAAGTTCTGCTGCATATGCTTCATTTTACAGCACCTGTTTTTTAAAAGATGTAAGTAACGGATAAAGCAAAGGCATGAAGCAAAGGAAACCAAAGAGTTCTATGTGACCTCTGGGTGACTTCACTGATGTAAATAAGTTACTTGGGATTTACGTCATTACAGATGAGAACAGAACTTCCCCCTTGAGGATGGGGAAGGAGCTCTGTGACTTGTTCTTGGACTCCAGCAAGCAGAAATTGGAGGGGAACAACTAGTGAACTGATGACAGTATATGCATGGAAGAATTTAAGTGATAAGTAAATATGTAGATTATTGTCCTGATAGGAATGGTAAAAGTATTTTCCTGGTGTCAGAGCTGAGCAGAACTTTTTTCAAAAGCTTAAGCATATGGGGTTTGAAAAAAAATATCTCTAGAGCTCTGAAGGATGGTGATTAATGACCTAATTAAAGAGACATAGTTGGTGTACTTAAACATTGCCTCCCTGCCCCCATCCAATAGAGAAGATGCTCTGAAATTATGATAGCATGCTGCCTTTTTGTCAGCAAGACACTGTTTTACAAATTGGCACCACCTGACAAGGGCAAAATGCTTTGTAAAAATACTTTGCAGCACCCAAATCCCCTCACCCAAGCACCTGTTGTAGAATCTGTGTAAAAGGGATGGGAAATACTTGGTTTCCCAGTTGGAACTGGAGAACAGGGGTTTTAAACTCTTGGAAACAATTATAAAAGGTGCTCCTTGAAAAAGGCAATGTCGTATTACTGGTGGTTACTAGTCTTGGTAGAACAGCTACCTCTGCTGCCTCGGCTGTGTTTGTTTGCCAGTAAAAAAATGTGAATACACATTAGGAAGAAAATAGGGCAGGGAGAATTCTGTGCATTTGTGTGGCACTCATTTTACCCCAGAAGATGAATCTTTTCACAGAATCCCATCTTAAAAAATAACTTTCTACATGCTGTACAGGTTTGACTACATAAACAGGGAAACCTCTTTGACCTACATAAACTTGGAATTATATTTCAAAGATATTTAAATAATATCTCAAACTGCCATCCATCTGCCCTTATTAGTGAATGAACAGCCCAGAAATTATTTTAATTTCTGAGTATTTGAATAAATTGCTAAGCAGTTAAGATTACCTCCCATGTTGAGCACAGTGGCTTATTTTCCATGTGGTAATAAATGAAGGTGATTTAATCATAATCAGTAAATGACCTGCAAAATTTCATTTTGGATTGAATCTTTTTTAACCTATTGAAATGTAAAAGTACCTTTCAAGTAGGTAAACCTTTCCTCTTCATTTAAGGCTGCCTGAACAGGCTGAAATCTTGCTTCCCTGCATCTCAGTTTAGAGATCTATTGACTTCTTTGTTCTAGAATGACTTTTAAACGTGTTTTTTAATGTAAACACTAAAAAAGCCTTAGAAGTAGAAGTGTACACACACTTTTTATTCTGGTGATCCCAGAGTTGATTCCCTGGGGGCACACTTCAGGGAGCAAAAATCACGTAAAGCCTCTGATTTGTTCTGCAAGTTGAACACACTTGTTACAGGCTGAATAAAACTGGGTGAAAATATGTGAGGAAGGAGCATGTGTGATGTGGCACTAACACCATCCGTGTGCACAGAGGAGGGTAGCAATACCCATCCAGTTAATTGAATTTGGAACTTTTGCTGTGGTCAAGTACCCAGAGAAGACCGCAGAAGTACTGTAACCTGCTGTCAACCGGCAGAGCGAAAATTCTGTCAAATTCTGCCCCAATTGGCAGTTTGAGTGCTGAAGAGTGGTTTCTGCTTTGCCTTGGTTCAAAACCAGCTGTACACAGCCCTTGGTGCTGCAGGACACAGGCCTCCTAACTACAACCATTTGTTTTCCTTATTTAAGTGAGTTTTATGGTTCATAAGGGAGAGATTGAATTAGCCAGTGATCTCCAAATATTTGCTGTCCAGTTCTAAATATTTGTCAAGATATTTGACTTTTATTTTTCAGCATTTCTGATTGTGTAGCTATGTTTTTTTCCTGTCTGAAGCCATGTGTGGAAAATACACTCAAATAGAGTTGGGCAATTATATTCTATGCTATGAACTGTGAATGCTACACATAAGATTTCAGAGACACTGGATTAATTGTTCTTGTTTTCTGGCATTTTGATACTCTCCCTCAGCCCAGCCCAGTTTGTGTAGTTATTTTAATAAAACACGATTGCAGCTTTTCAGCCTTTGGACTAACATAAAGTGTCATATCAGATTAACAGCTGATGCATCTTCAGTCTGAAAAATATATCATGCAGGGGGAATTGATTCAAGATTTTAATTGGTCTTTTGCATCTCTAAGTTCTGTTCTCTTGCAATCTTATTTTACACTGTTTTACTTGGGTGGAATCTTTCCATGTAGTTCAGTAATTTACTCATCCTAACTAATTTGATAGCTTATTAATTCTAAATCAGAAATGCCTAGGCAGACAGTCTTTTTGTTATCCTTATCAATAATACGATACTTAAGCTTTTGTGGCAATAACACGATGTGCAGAGTTTTTCATTCCCCTCTGTCTCCTGTTAGCGCTCCATATGGTAACATTTAAGTGTGTTTCTCAGGCAAAGACTGTTGTTGCTCACCAGACTGGTCCCTTCAGGTGCTGGTCTCCATCTGTGGATTAATTCACTTCCATCATTCTTCCCACTGATACTGGAAACAGCTGTTGCCTTTTCCTTAGTGGCATGTGGGTCAGGAGGTGACCTTAATGAACGAGCCAGCGAGAACGTCTATCTACCAGCCTGTCTGTCTGTCTGCCTTCATTTTGCTAGAGCACCATAGTATGAACTCACTTATTCTATATATATATTTATTTTTTTTTTATCCTGATAGAGGGTAGGGTTTGTTTTTTTTCATTGTACTGGTTGTAGTACAAATAATAAATGAACACCACCAGTGGAAAGTTGATCATGTTCATACATATGCTAGTGCAGTTGTGATAACATTTATATTCCAGCTCTCCTCTTTAGTTGTCATGTTTAATTTTTCTTTGTTTTGTGAACAGACATTATCTAAGTGTGACTTAACTTAGATTTCAACTAGGAAAAAGCTCCAAACAATCTTAATTGGGAACATATCACTTCACTTCAAAATACATTAAAAATATTGTTGGTTGGAATATATTCTTTCATTGCTGCCTTATGAATTCTAAGGTCAAATATTGAATTTATCCCTCTGTTCTTACTTGGGAAAAACTGCTGTGAAATGGAAATTCTGACTGCTTAAGGATTTGATCCTTCTCGTGTTTTATGGCAAAAGACATTGTTCTGTAACCTGCTCTCCTTGCCACAAGGAAGCTGTGGTTGTGATTTCTTAGCAAATGCTGCAGAATTCAACAGGATATCAGACTCTGAACTTTGTACCTGGAAAATGTTTCAGCATTCTTCCTCAGTAAAGTGACCTGAAGCCATCAGACACGAGAAACTGTATCATTGAATAGTTGTAGAGGTAGTCTATGTTATTCTTAATAATCATATGTATGAGAGGTTTGCTTGTTTTCTCTTTGCACAGATTTAGGTTGGGAAAAGGATGGAATTTTGTAATCAGAAGGATTCTAACTCTGGGAAAGAAGTGTATTTGTTGTGATATGTCATATTTTACTTGAACCTTTAACTTAAGATTAACATTTCTATAGCAAAAAAAAATTAAAATATTATTTTTAGAAGAAAAAAGAAGTATGTCAGAATTATTACCTGAAATTACCTGAAATTCAGTCTGGTTGGATGATTGTAGGTAATTATCCCATCTGAAAACCAGATCCATTATTTTTTGTCATACTAGATTTTGAAAACTGAATTTCAAGTGATATACTTTGAATAGACTACAGATTTCTCTCTTTCTTCTTCACCATTTTTTTTCCTTTCTGGATAGTCTATACAAGCAGCAGATATCACTGACTGCAGGAGTGGTTTTAAACAGACTAATTGAAATTTAGATGCGTTGACATGTATACTGTGATCCAGGAAAGGAAAAGGGAAAAAACCAAAACCTTAGTTCTTTGTTGATTCATGACCTGCATTGTTTTTTGGGGTTTTTTTGGTTTGTGTTTTTTTTGCATTAAGGGGGGACTTAGCTGGAGGTAAATAATATAAGGGCAGATACCTGAAGGAGAAATATGAAAATAGAACAGCAGAGCTGCTGCCTGTAGTGGAACTGAAAAAAAAATAATAATCAAAAGATAAATTATGATTAAGATGTAACATTTTGTTATGTACCAATTCTGGAGATTTATAAGAAAAATAATGGGATTTTCTCCTATTAAAGCAATGTTATCACTTGCTAGATTTTAAGTACAATTAAAGAAGGTTGATTAGGGGAATCTTTTGCAACTCTGTGTTGGTTCTGGCATTGTAAGTTTATCTTAAAATTTTATATAGATTTAGAGATATATGTTCAAATTTCTGCGCCTCTTAGGGGTAAATAAATATATTAAAATAAGCTATGGGTTGTATAGTACAGTATAACAATGATAAATGATGTTGTGTGTAATTTTTCTACTATTAACATAAAGTAATATAAACTGAAGGACACTAGTCTATTGAGAGAGTTAGTAGCTAATGTTCCATATCAGATGTGGACAATGTCAGGACTGAATACAGATTAGGCAGTGTCCTTTTCTCCCCAGGGGAATTAAACTTTGAGACACCACTGGCTGCCAATGGTTTTACTGCATTTTGTTGGTGCCTGTGGTGCCTTTCTTGGTCTATTAATTCAGAAGCTGTAAATGACAATGTGAGCAAAAAAGCTTTTCCAGTGGGATGCATTTCATTTATGTATTCTTGTATCTACAATACCTTTTCAATCCATTTTGTCACAATAACTGTTAAAAAAAAAAAAAAGGTAGATTATCTGTACTTTTGCATGAACCTTGTCAGGATATTTCTTTTTGTTTATTTATTTTTTTTCTTATTTGGAGAAGACAAAGTGGTATGTTAGGGAGACTTAGAATAATCTAGGAACATTAAGCATTGAAATGGATTTTCCCTACCCCCTCATTTTCATGATTTATTTTTAAAATATGGTATTGTATGATGGAACACTAGGGAAACTCCAGAAGTATGCACACACTCTCAAATACACATCATATTTAATTAGAAAATAACTCATTCAACATCAGGATTTAGTAAATTTTCAGAGTTGTCTTTAGTGATTGGATATTTAAATGCATTTCTGATCAACAGTATGATGTGAAAACAAGGTTTGTTTCTAAGGGTTTTCTAATGGGAAACCATTTACTTTCTGAGAAAAATCTCTCTAGCAGACTAATAGAGAGGCTGTCAGCAGCTGTGGTGAACCAGTGGGGTCATGGTGAAATTTGCACAGGTAAAAATAGGAACATTGGAAATAGGTTTGGAAATAGGTCTCGTGCAGCAAGAGCTGTAAGGTAATTAGATATCACATTTATTATCCAGAAAGCACAGTGGTGAAATGAGTAAAATCAGCACATGAACTAGATTTTTAAAATTCAAAATCTCATTACACCTAAATTTGTCTATGAAGTGTGATTGTAAAACAATGCCTTTTACAACACCACGTTTCATTTTGCTGAGAAAAAACAGTGTGTGATTTTGTTCCTGTTTCACGGTTATCCAGGGAATACTACCTTCAGTATTTTTTCATTCCCTCTCCCCAAATCCTGAATTCCTGTGAAGCCGAAGCCCAGGTTTCTTCTCTTGATATGCACATTGTTATTCTTCGGGTGGTCCTTGGTATGATACGTTTGTCATGGTTCATAAATTTTATTGTTGCACTAAAAACAGGGTTAGAATATCCTCAATGCAATTATAAAAATGTATTAAAACTGAGAAGGATAAAAATATGGTGCAAGATGAGCTTTTAATGATTGTATAAATGTTCACTGTTCCATGGAAAAAATGGAGCTTTTCAACATAGACATTAGAGTGACATGCAAGTGTAGGACCAAATTTTTTTGCTTGTAGAATTTTGTGGGGTTTCAGCACAGAAATCGTGTTTAATTCCTAGTGCTGGAGGTGTTTATGCTTTGAGAAGAAAAACTCATGCTCCTCTTTGTTTTGTAATAATAGGAGGATAAATCCCTTTCCACTGTTTGAGATGCTGGTCATCTGAAATACTGTGTTGCCTTTTGCTTGCTCCTTAGTTTTGTATAGATGGGAAATAAATGTTAATGTGAACTAGCCTGCACAATCCCAATTAACATCCTTGGGAAGGTACAGAAGCAGACTGCTGCTGTTGAAATGATTTGCTGTTCTCTACTTTACTTTCTCTGCTAAATGGTGTGCACAAGTATCTGAAGTCCTATTGACAAGACTTAATGTGAGAGGAAGGAAAACTGAAAATAGTGCTATGAAAAATTGAAATGCTTGGTCTGACCTGACTATGACAATTTTGGAAGGTGTTTTATGTGATGATAGAATTGCAGAGGAGATCTATCCTCACTAATACATGGTGCAAGAAACTCTTCTATTATAAGTGATGACATAGACAACTCTGTAGTACATTATTCATTCAAGGCCCTTTTTGAAAAGGTCTTATGTCCTATATAAAACAGGCTATTATGTGATGCATACGCAAAAGAGGATGGATGTGACATTCCTCTCAAACTATACAAAACCTTTTATCTGGTCCTACCAAATATATTTTACACATTATTTTTACCAGAAAAGAATCTGTATTTAAAATCTAACATACACTAAATGTAGGGTTTCTTAAAATATCTTATTTGCAAAATGTAAGAGACGTAATGCAAACCTGTAGACTGATGTAACCTATTTGGAAAGATTTAGTAACATCATAGAATAATTTACTTTCAATTAAGCTTTCATTTCTCTTCTTACTTTTGTCAACACTTCTGTGTTTGCTGCTACATATCCTGTCCACTTGTTCATGGGTAGTGGTATCTCCATAGTGCACTCTGTTGCTGGCGATACAGTGTCCTCATTCATTTTCATATTGCTACTTTGTCTTTTCAAAAGACATTTCAGTCTCCCCCTGCCTCTGACTATGGACAGTAAGGAATTCAGAAGCGTCATTTCGTCTTCTTTCCTTTTTGAAAAGAACCAATAGCAGGGCACATTGCTACAGTAAGCAAGTGACCACCTTTATATTTTACATGTGGTTACCTATATAAATTGTGGGTTGCTACAAGGATGCTTGGGAATCAGGATTCTAGTTGTCAGTGCATGAACCTGGATCTCTGATGAAATTGTTGTGTCTTGCACTAAATTTGAAATTCTTTGCTTAAACTTATTGAAAAACAATGTAACAGATGAAGTTAGCACTTGAGAGCAAAAGTTCTGCCATGGCCTCCAGATGCACCTGAATACTTACTAATCTCTTTGACAAATTTATTTCTCATAGTTGTGTCAGACGCAAATCCAGAGTTGTAGTGGACTGTGCAAAAAAATGGAGATAGGGGACATCAGACTGTGCATCTTTAGCACTGCCTGATTAAGAAAAAAAAAAATAAATCAATATTTTCAATACATATATGGCTACAATTTTTATTATGTTAAAAATTTTCTGTTAAAGGAAGTGAGCATGTTTTATGAAATGTTGTTAGAAAACCAGAATATAGTAATGCTGATGTTGGATCAGATGTTTATGTGATTTGGAGGTGTTTCTTTGTTGGCATTAAACCAAATGACATCGAGCCAAACAAAGCCTTGAACTTGTTATTTCTAGCTTTCCCTCAGTGTCATTCCCTGCGTAAGTAGTGATGCGTGAAAAAGTAGCATAAAATATCACAGAAGCATAATCCCTTATGTGTATGCAATTCTAAGAAGAAAAAAAGGTATATGAAGTCTGTGTACATAGAACATGGAGTATTTGTGATTTAAAAAAAAAAAAGTCTGGATAGTCAAAAAGGTGACATTACAGACTTTACAATGTGTGAAACTTCAAATGCTTTTTCAGGTCATCCCAAGTTAGAACCAATAACTTGACTGATACTGTGCCACCTCACCCCCTTCTCCTCTGTCCTACTTCTTGTATGCATTTTTTTTTTCTGGACTGCTCCTTCAGAGCGTATTTAAAAATCTTACAGTGCTGTTCTTCACCATTCTACCCACACACCCTGGCTCCCTCCATAATGTGAAAGCAACTACACGCTTTCAGGTAAAAGAAAGATTTAGTTATAAATACTGAAGTTCTCTGGGTTTAGAAGCCCTAATAGTAGCTTTATTGCTTGTTTTTAAAACTCTAATATTGTGAAGACAAAGCACTCAGACTCAAGCTATAAGAGGATTGTTGTTCTAGGAAACAAAAAAAACAATTAAAAGGTGATGCAGAAAAACTAAGGAGCATATACCTTATGTAGAGGTTACTGAGATATATTCAAGTGTACACTTGGAGAGACAGAACTTCAAAAATTTCTTGGAGTGCCCTGTAGCAGCGTGTGAAACCTGACAGGCTCATGGACAGGGGCATGATGGCTGCAGAGGGAAAAGGTAACTCTTTTCTGCAGTCTATGAAAACGGTCACTAAGGACTCACAAAATTAACATTGACTCCTTATCAGTGCTAAGCACCCTTTAACCCCTGCTTTTTGTGTTTAACAAAGTATTAGTCACTTTTCTGGAGCAGCACTTAAAACTTCAGCACTAAGTGACAGCCAAGTGAAGTAAGTTACTGCAACATACTTGACTACCCATCTAGCTGCACAGTTAATTGAGCTACATTACATTGATTTTGGTGTGTTTATCTCTGTTGTCAAGGTATTTACATAAGTAATACACATCTTTATTAAAGGCTTAATGCAAAACCGACAGGAGTCTCTGCCCCTCCTCTATGTATTTTCTTCTGAACGCGTTGCTCCCTCAATAATAAATTCAGAGGGCTGACAGTGTCTAAGTCTGCTGCTCCTTTGCCCTCAATTTCAGTGAGATGGGCCATTGAAAACTCATTACAAGCTGTTTAGACTCTGACTTTGACTTTTGCTCAGCAGTGAACAAAATTAACAGCTCTTGGAGGTAGCAAAAAAGGCACTGAGCCAAAAAAAAATTGAAATGATGAGAAAAGACATTCAATATTATCTCTATTAGTCATGCAAACAAGCTTAAGTCCAGAGTACATGTGTTCTGCACATGGCTGGAATTGTGTAGCCTTTGTTGCTTTCTTCCTTTCTCCCATCTCTTAATACCATGTAAAGAGCTTCACCTGCATGGCAAATGTACACCCTAGAATTTGCTTGCATGTCAAGCAGCAAGCCTCTGAGTGTAGCAGAATTGCTTCATAAATTTAACTATCACTTCCAAAATTCTGTTTTTTTCTAATTTAGTGCTTGATAGTTTTTTATGTGATAATTTTAAAAGGCTGTTTATAGCAAAAGTTACCTT
>NW_009970717.1:4884476-4888541 GCF_000747805.2 Chaetura pelagica
AGGGAAAAAAGGTGTGTCTGTCTATCAGTAAATCATCAATACAAAAATTGCTTTTAAAAACAAGTTATTTGTTTGCACAGAAAAATATCCAAACATTTAGCTCTTTTCTGATGATGGAAATTAAATTCCTATAGAATGTGAATGAGAAAAGTACTTTTTATGTAAAGGCAATCCACTTTTTATTTCTAAGTCAGTGGCAGAGTATTATTTTGGGTAACAAGTACAGATTTTGTTGATAAACTCTGGGCTCTCTTCACATTCATTGCTAAACATTTATGGCATGTTATTGTAATAGCTGTAATGTTTCCTTTTGATCCCATTCTGTTCTTTCTTGGTTTTGTCATGTTCTTTTGTGACAAATTAGAAAAGTAGACAAGTAACATTTGAAATAGGTGCAGTAAAGCCTTTGACAAAGAAGTCAGTCAAACAATTCATGAAGCAAAGTTCTCCTTAGTTGTTGAACTACAGTTCCAAACTGACAAGCAGTTAGAGAAAGGCATTATAAATACTTGAAATTAGTGAGAATTAATGGGTACTTCATGTACCAAGTTAAACTTCACTCACATGGAACATTTGCTTTAAATGAAATTCTTTTCTGCTCCCCGTTTTCCAGGTTGTATGACTGATGTAAAATGTGGTCAAGCACCTTTTTTTAGGGGGAGTCAGAAAGTCAGCTATTAGAAAAAAAGCTGGAATCAGAAACCTTTGAAGTTTCCAGTTTTGTTGTTCTGATCCTTAAACCACAGAAAGTCTTACCTTCACATCAGATAAGGTTAAAAATAGATAATATTTTTTTCTGCTTATCAGTCATTATTTGATTTAGTTTGGTATCCCACTGCTGTAGCCAGTGATAACTGCACATACTTGAATTCCAGTGCAATCACAACTCCAAGAATCCGCTATGATTGTACTGCTGGATATTTTTTTTTTTTGTGTTTTTTTTTTTTTGTTAAATGCCAGTGATTGCCGCATCTTGTTGGTCTTCCAGAAATGTACTCTGCATACTTGTTCTTACTTCAAAACTGCAGCCTTTTGTTCTGAAAAGTTCCTACCTCACAAGTACTCTAACCCTTTGCGTTATGCCTTACATACATTAATGGGGGCAATAAAAAGTTGTTAATGAAAAAAAATAGGTACAGCTCCTGTGAAAGAGTTATTGTAAAGTGAAGCCTAAATATTTCAAATATTATTCTAGTTGTACATAGCAGTACCCATGTATACAGGTACAGTGTATGTATAATGGAGATCTTTCTCATTAGCTTGCTTTTCTTTTTTCTATGAATTATCAGGTACACAGAACTGGTGAAGGTCAGGTAGAAAACAGATTAGCAGCATCTTATACCACAATGTCAAAATACTTAAAAGTGTTTACAGTGCCTACTGACACACAATGAATTTAAGACAGGCAGACTGAAGCAGAAATAAAACTATTCTTATTCTTCTAAACCAGAACAGTGCCCTCAGTAGTTTATGATTGTTTTAAGGTCCATTAATCCTTGAATCATGAGGCCGTGTAAAAAATGACAGCTTTAGCATTCAGTCCCTGGGTTTATTTAAAATGTTTTTACTTCAACACTGTTTCTAATTAACAACAGTGACTATATGACCTGATTTAAATGTATCAACTACATAGGGATGTGGATACACATTCCTTTGTAGGGCATTTCATCATTTACAGCAGCCATGTGCAGCCTGAATTGAATGGTGCCTACTTTGCACAGAGAGGAGCTTACACTAACAGGGGGAAGATCAGACACTGGACTTTAATGGTTTTTCCTCTTTCTGGTTATGGATTTATCTGGGGGTCTGGGTAGAGGGAATATGGTTTTGAAGCCAGATGACAGAGCAATTACAGAAGCGTGCATGTGTATATGCTCATCCAGCATATGGTTCATGCTCAAGTGTTCTACCAACATTTTCCTTTCAAGTCCATTGCTGATCCCTGAACTGTAAGTCCTTGGAAGACAGCATCTAGAAAAGCACTGTGTAAAATAGTATATGGAAAACTAAATTTAATTAACTCATCTTACAGAACATGGAAGTTGTGTTCTTGTAAATAAAGTGCAATCTGATAGGAATGCTTTTGAGAAAACTTAACCAAAAAGGCATGTTACAACATCAGGATATACATTACTGGGATCCATTGGCTTCTCTTTGACTCATGATCAGAAGCAGCAGAACAGTGTTGATGTAAGTTTTGGATTTATATGTTCATCACTATTTCTCAAATATACCAGCTTATGTGATACATTGAAAGAGAAGATATTTGCAGTATACTGGAGTAATTTTCTTTCTCTCCCAGTGTTCTGCTTCTAACCAGATGTTCATAAGGGCAGATATGTAGTCTTAACCAGAAAATACTATTGAAAATTACCATTTAAAAGCTCTAAATTAAGCAGAGTTAAACTGGAAGGAACAGAACTAACATTTGGCACTGAGTAGTTTGTAGTTGGTAGTTCAATTAAAAGATCTGAAGAAACCATTAAAATAGGGTAACGGGGGGTTGGAGAGAGAAAATTATATGAAAAGCTGGAATAATTCTCATGTTAAAATGGTAGCTGATGTTGGACATGACTGAAGAGGAAATGGGTTGCACAGTGATGGCACTGCCCTATCTGTGCAAGTACCTGGTTGCTGCAAGACAGCCACTCTTCTGGATCCTTATTAATGTGTGTATGGTCTCTTTCCACCATCAAGAATGGCATAACAACTGTATCATGTAGGCCTAAATGAGGCCATGGCACAGTTTTCATCAAACATTACATTTATTGTAAGCTAAGGAAAGAAAAGCATGTAATGTAATTGACATTTTTCTGCAGAGCGACTGACAGTGCTTTACAGCTTATTTTCAGCAGGTGTTAGCGGATACTTTTGTTTCTGGGAAGTGACAGTGCCTCGTAAAGGAGGACAGTGTAAAGTAGATCAGCTTTTCTAGCAGGAGTAATGCCATTATGACATTCTCTTGGACACTTTTTGTAGTATGCAGGAAAACCTGAGTCTATTTTTTTTAAGATAAATTACAGCACAAGAGCAAAAAAAGACAAGTACTCTGTCATCTTGGCATAATGCTGGGGATTTGTGACTATCCATGCGTACTGCCTACGCTGTGCTGTACATTTACACCAAGAAGAAATATTACTGGTCTGTACTGCTGCACCATGCTCAGAATACCATAGTTAATGTAGTGTCCATTAAAGTCTCTTTATTTTCAATGGCTTTATAACTCTGATAAAAAGTCTTTGTAAGCTTTAATAGGATAGAAGATAAGCCCAGCAGAGGGTTATTTTGCTAAATCTTTAATGAAATGTCAACTTAAAAACAAACTCTTTTTAATTTTTTTAATTTTAGGATAAAACATTTATGCAAATGCTAGCATGCATGTATTGCTGACTCTTGCACACCTATAGAAACTTTTTGTTAATTCTGGGAGGAAAATAGACCTAGAATCAGAAGGTTGTTTCTATTCATAGACCTTGACTACATGACACATATTTTTAACTTTCCACATCCTCACCACTTAGAAGCCAACTGTGCATTGTACTTCAGAAACTAAAAAGTTCTTGCCAGTATCATGATTTCAGACAGGGATCTCTTCCTTCGTTTCTTACTGTTTCCCTTCAAAGAGTTACAGCTTGTTCAGGAGAAACACTAGCCATGTAAACATTCATGCTCATGATAACTGCTACAGCCACTGCCATTGAAACGTGGGGTAAATTTACTGACATCAAATGATCCAACTTGGCTGATTTCACTAACATCTCACAGTCTTGCAGTGATATTGAACTTGGACTGTGATTGGAAAGGAAAAGGGGGTATTTACATTTTCTGTCCCTGATTTCTGCAGCTTTGCTGTAAAATACAAGATTGCTTCTATTTTATGTTAGGAAAATTTCCCCTAAGGCATAAGTCAACAGCAGATTGTTTAGTTTTTCCCTTTCCTGGGGCTTCCATTCCTTCCTGTTTTGCCCTTTTTCCCTTGACTTTAGAAAGAGACACTCTGCCTGCTTTTGTCCCATTTTTCACCTCCAGGAGGTGGTAATTCTATTGCTCAAATGGATTCCTGCT
>NW_009970717.1:4888573-4895578 GCF_000747805.2 Chaetura pelagica
TGCTGGTTGCCAACACAACCATGTAATTCTGAGGGGAGAAAAATGCCTTATCTGCAGTTTTGATTTAAAGCAATTTCTTGAAAACATAATAAAGTTTCTCACCAATGGCATTAAAGTTAATAATCCTTAATGTTGAAAAGTGGTGGTTAAAAGAAATGAATGAACACTTGAAGGTTGCACTCTTTTATTTTAGCGGAGAGGGACTCACTTTGGGTTAGATTATAGCTGTACCTAGTGCTGGCATGAAGGAGGCAAAAGGAGAAAAGATTTTCTGGTACCCTTCAGAATTGTATTCCATAAGGTTGGGCAAAGGCAAAATGGTGCCTGGGAAAATCCCATTGAGACTTTTGGTACTAGAAGGAGATAGCACTAAGAATGAGAGAAAGAAAATCACAGAATCACAGCCTCACAGAATATTAGGGGTTGGAAGTGACCTCCGAAGATCATCGAGTCAAATCCCCACTGCCAGAGCAGGAGCAAAAAACCACACACAACTAGGGCAGATCACTCAGAAAGGCATCCAGACAGGTCTTAAAATCTCCAGAGAAGGAGACTCCAGAGCCTCTGTGGAGAGCCTGTTCCTGTGCTCTGTAACGTTCACAGTAAAGTTCTTCCTCATGTTAAGGTGGAAGTTCCCATGTCAGAATCCACTGACTTCTCTCTCCCCCACCTTAATCAGCCATGCAAAGCAGAAAGAGCTGCAACTTCTCTAAAGTGCAGAAGCTTTCTCAGCTCCTCCCAGCCAAGTGGATGCTTCTGGGCTTTGCTTGATTGCTATTTCCATCTTATTTTTTCTTCTGTCTTTTGCATAAAAGAACATATGGCCTAGATTCATTCATTAGAAAGTACCTTCCTCCATGTCCTTGACAAGTGGTAAAGTGAGCTATGATTTAACTGTCAAGAGGTATTTTGTTCTTCAATATTCTTTACACCAGAGTGTCTCAATTTATTTTAAATATGTAATTTCTTTTGCTTTTATTATTGTCCCGCATTTATTTCCTTTAAAAAGGCAAGTGCAACTGGATTCTTTTACTTTCAAAATTTATGTTATATATACATATATGCTTCAAAATTCCTGTTTAAATATCTTCTTTCTAAGCTAAGTGAACTTAGGTCCTATAAGCTCACACTTTTTAGTCCGTGAATCAGCTGCACTGCTTTTCTTAATTCCTTTTCAAGTGCTATATTAATATCATTTTATAAGGTGGTGACACAATATTCTGGCTGGGCTTTGCTAGAGAATTAAATAATCCTGTTCTAACTTCACTGAACATGCATTCCCATTTTAGTCAACTGTGGGTATAAGCATGTAAAATAGAAGAAGTGTGCTTGCTATCACTCTTTTCTCCTGTCACTTCATCCTATTTAAAAAAACCAAACAAACAATGAGTTCACCATTATTCCAAGGTCCTTTTTGAATTCCTTCTGCTTTAAATCAATCAGATCTATCTGATATTGGTTTACTTCAAACCAATGTGTAGTACTTCACATGTGTCAACATTAATTTCATGTGTTATGTGTCAGCCAAGTTAGGGAAGAAGCTCAAATCCTAGCTGTTGGGTCTGGGTTTGGTTTGATCTGGTTGTCTTTGTTTTTTGTTTTTATTTTCCCCTCCTCCACATTTCACTCTCCCTGCTAGTTGTGCAGTGTCAGCAAACTCAGCTAGTTTAGAGTTGCATTTTTTGACTAGGTCGTTTGTCTAGATTAGATACAGCAGAGGTCTAAGTGCAACTTACACTTACTAGGGCCTCATGAGCACTGTTCATTTCATCTGTGTAGATGTGTGTGTGCATCATAAACTGTACATCACTTATTCAGGAGCTCCCTAACCCAAAAGACTGGTTTGGCTGAATACTAACCTGCTGCTGGACCTGCTGTCATCACCCAAGCAGCTTTGGGCTTAGTGCTCACAGTGTGAAAGGATTGCTTGATGTATTTGGTCAAGGCAAAAATACTTATTTGGGGCAGAAATTCAGTCCTGTATTTAAAGAACATGCATTTGCACTTGTAACCTTGAACACTGCAGGGCTGTGAGCTGCCACAAATCTGAACGATGTGTTTGAAGTAGCGAGCTCCTTTGGGAGTGGGTCTGCAGGTGTGTGTGCAGCACTGGATGCACAGTCATGCAGAAATATAGCCACACAAATAATTTCCCAGCAAATATATAGCGAGACAAAGCTCCATCACTTGAGACTTTTACTAGCAGTATTCTGATGTTCTGAGGAAATGATGTCTTCGTTTGTGAAGCAGTCTTTTTTGACAATAAATTCCTCTAACAGTTGGTCAAGCTGAGTTGGTTGGGGTCTTGCATCTCTTAAATTCTTGTCAGTTGCTGTCTACCAGATTACTGCTGCATTAATTCTTTTACAGCCTGTCTGTTAGGAGAATAGAGATTATTTTAGATGTTATGCATTAGGGTTTAAGTTGACAGATTTAACAGCTATTTATCTCTAGGGAAAGTGGTCGTTCTAACTTTTTGAGTTAGCAAATGCTCCCTGCTGATATCCATTGCTGTTTTACATGTGTGCCAGGCCCCCTGGAAGTAATTAGCAGCAGGCTAAATACCTGGAAGATTATAAGGTTTACATTATATTAAACATTTTTGAATTTCAATACCTTCCTTTTCATAAAAGCGCTTCTTATAGTGAGCATACATCCTCTAATAATGACACAAATAATATTTATTTAATTATTCGGTTGAATTTGTATTTAAAAGTATTTATTTGTTGTAATCTACTTTGCATAAAGTACAGATAATTTGTCTGTAACCCACTCTTCTAGCTGTTGACGAGGCAGATGGTCCAGTTTCTTAAGAATTAAACTTATCATGTTGGTCATCACAAACTATTTTAAATAGAAGTAAGCATTTATCTGAATTTACCACATTATTTTTTCAGATTACAGGTCCTCCTTAGATGGCCAAATTGTCAGGCAGGTCCCAGTTTCCCTGCAGATTGTGGGATAGTGCTAGAACCAACTGTCCTTTTTTTTTGCAGATGTTGGAATGGACGTTACAAGTTAGGGTCTTTGGCTTGTTAGCTGCAGGAAGGGAGCAGAGTTTTACTACAGCACGCAGTCAGGTAAGAAGTAGAGCAAAGCAAAGTTTGAAAAATTTTAAGTTGTGTTTACATCGTAACAGTTGTACACAAAGCTGTGAGAATCCTAAAAATCTGCACCAAGAGTCACGGAAGAATGGGAGCAGCCTTTACCGAAAAGGAGGTTTATTTTTCACATCCTGCTTTTCTTAATAGGGAACACCAAATGCAACATCACATGCAGCCTTGTGGGATACAAGTAAACAACCTGTATGATCTATAACATTACTTAGTTTAAATAATATTTCCACAGACTGCTCTCTGGGATGGGTAGGGTTTCTCTCAGACAATCAGCATTGATTCTGTTTGACAACTTTACATGTAATTTAATTTATCTTATTTTATTTACTTTATTTATTTTTCTTGTTACTTAGAAAGACATTTCTGTGAAAATGAAGCCACACATTCTTCTCTTTGTTATTTGTCTTCTCTTGCCTGAAATGTAGTTCGGAGTTTATTAAACAAGCCAGAAAATTGTGTGCTATCTCAAGAATGTGACTATTTGCTATTCTTCCTGAGATATGCTGTATGCTTAGTTGTGCTGCCTTCGTAGAAGGAAAGTCTGCTGCTAATGACTGCATTAATGTTATCCTGTAATTCTCTTGGGTGACTCTCTTACCAGAACGTATGAATGTATGTTCTGTTTGGTCAGTGAGTTTTGCATCTGCTTAATTTTCACAGTTGCAATATTTTAGACAAACATAAAACAGAAATCGTGAGACCATCTTGTTAGTGCAAGATCAAAATTACTGTTTTCAAAATAGTTTTGGTCATGGAACAAGAAAACACTTAAGATATATTTGCCTGTTACTAATCCCAAGGAAGATGCTAAAGCACATATTTTTATAGGAGAGCTTAATACTGACATAACATTGGAAACTATAAACTAATACTATATAGTATTTGCTCATGGAAATCCTGAAAATATATACACAATTATATACATATATATAACATTTTGCCTAGGCAAACACATACTTAATACAAGTGTGTTTTGCCTTAGGGTATACAAAGATTCGTGTCTGTACATAAAGTGTTTTTTTCTTGCTGGTTTACTTGAACTGAGCTGTGTTTCAATACATAGAATCATAGAATCATATTCAGGTTGGAAAAGACCATTGGGATCACCGAGTCCAACCATCATCCCTACTCTACAAAGTTCTCCCTTCAACCATCTCCACCAACACCACATCCAAAATACCACATCCAAACGACCCTTAAACATGTCCAGGGATGGTGACTCCACCACTTCCCTGGGCAGCCTATTCCAGGGTCTGACCACTCTGGTGGTCATCATGTTGTTTGCTGGTGTCTTTTTATTTCAGGCAGTGAGAGGCTTCTTTTCAGCTGTGTTTGGGGGCGGATCTGTGGCAGGGATAAGAAAAGCAGAAAATGAGTTTTTACAAAGAAAGTAATTAACACCGTTTTCAAACTAACAACAGAAAAGCAGGAATAAAACTGAGTTTTAGAAAAATTTTCACCTTGAGTAGTTTTCTAGGTTTGGTTTGTGCCTTCTATGCAGAATGAAAATGTACATGTAGTTAAAAACAGGAAAGAAATAAATCTGTCTTTGATTAAAGGCTGGTCTTTTTTCTTCTGCATGGAATGTGTTAATATTTGCAACAGTTGTAAGCGTGTTTTAGTAAAACCATTATAAACTACTGTGTGGAATAAGATACCCCATTATGTCACTGATAAAAGTGAAACAATTGAATATGACCCAAGGGTGGATTATTGCCACCAAGCAATGTAACAGAATGTGCATTACAGTTAGCGTAATTGCACAGCTAACTGATTTCCTTTGCTTTAAATTAAAATTGCAGTATGAAACTACATTATCTAATTTTGCTTACCAAGACATTTAGGAACTGTTTGCAAAGTAGAGCAGACTTGAAGCATTGTGAAGAAATGGGGGGAAAAAAACCCTTCTCACATAAATTATTTTCTATGAGCAACTAAGCATTCTGGACTGAAGAACTCTGGCAAACTAGAACAAGCTTTGCACAGAAGGCAAATAAACATTCATTGTCCTACAGTCTGAACACAATTATATGAAACTGCAAAAGTCAAATAGGTCACAATTTACTCAACATCTAATGAAGCTAAGGAAGAAAAAAAATTATCTAAAATGGTTTCTTTAGGTTATTTGCTTTCATTTGAGATAGTTTTCCTCTGTCTGGATAGAGGAAAACTCCAGAGACAACAGACTGAAGGTCTTGTGGCTTATGCAGAAAATCTGCTATTAAGATATTAAAAAGCCAAGACTCATTAATTAATCTTATTCCTTTTTTTTTTTTCTTGTGAGATTATAATCTGTCCCTTTTCAGTGTGTTTCACTTCCCTAAAAATGTTTGTATATTTTAAAAGCCAATATCATCTTAAAATACAAACTACCACAAAACTGAAAAGCTACCAGAAAATTTTGGCTCTTTTTTCCAAGTTGGGAAACACATAAGACACAAAACAAAATAGATACAGAACTTGGCTGAACTTTACTTGAATTTTGCCAATGAAAGCTTGCAAAATACAGCCAACTTGGCTATTAAAAAAAGCCCTTGAGCCAGCACTAATTATGTCAACAAGTAGTTTGTGCTCAGTCCTCACTGAGTCCTGCACTTTTATAGGATGGGAGGATGAATGTCATGTATGTAGGGAGCGGAGCAGCTGCTTCGTTTACCATTACTCCATTTAAGGGTGTGCTAACCTTGCAACAACCTAGTGACATCATCATTTTTCACCTTATTCCTTTCTCATGGGGTATGTCTTCACAATAAGCCCGAGGTGAAAAGGTTTCCTCGGCAGGCAGACAGCCTGCATGACAAATGTGCTGAGGAGTCAAAGAAAATTTTAACCTGCCCTACCTAGCCATAGTCACTTTTGCACCTTGGAGCAAAGTGATAAATGTTTTTCTTCAAAAACAGGGATGGGTTGAAGGGAGAAGGCAGGGAAAAAGAAAAAGTAGGATATGCTAGATATGATATTGTGCTAGATGGATCTGCATATCTATTTTTCTTTCCCCTCAGGTTAGCAAGCGGTGTGCTCAGCCCCTTACAGCTTGATTATGGTGTTCATACAAAGGGTGTTTTGTTTGAAAAATCTGAGCAGTGTTTGTGTGTTAAATAGACCTGTGTTATGCTCACCTTGCTGTCACTAGGGAGCTGTGGGTTTGGCTGTGCTTTTTTACTATTTTTACTCCATGTGTATTGTGGTCCAATCATTTAGAAAACATTTTTACACAGAACTAATAAATCATTGTAAATTTATGAAGATTCCCTCTCACTCCAGCATAATGCCCCATATTTTCCATAGGTGAGTTCCATTTTCCTGATCCATATTGCATTCTGTTCTTTTGTGTCCTAGGCTAAAGTCAGGCATGAGAAAGGCTCATCAGGCTGTGCAATTCCTTATCCACAAAACACTTGGCTTAAGAACAGAGATTTTAAAATATAGTATAAAGTTAACTCTGAGGGCAGTATAGACATAGCTGTATAATTTTAGTAGCTACTTTTGGTGATGAAATCAGTAAAGATGTGATGCAAGAGTTTATATAGCATTTTTCCATAGGGAATTCAGGGGTGGCATACGGGTGGAAAAGCAGTGAAGGATGAAGTCTTCATCTTGCACTGGTCTGCAGTGGCAAAGTCCAGCCACAGCTCCTCAGCTGAACTGAATTTGCTGGTGGAAGGTGTTTGTGTCTGTCCTCTGAATGTGGGAGTGATCTCTTTGGTGGGAAGTGTTGTGTTGTTGTGTGCTTGCCTGCCTGGCCTGCTGCCCAGAGCAGCTCTCTGTCGTGATGGGAATGAGCATCGTAATGTCAGCCATGACTCCAGCAGTCACGGCTGATGTGCTTATCCTGCACCCAGGCCAGTGAAATGAGTCATGTATGATCTCAGCACCATGATTTCCCTAC
>NW_009970717.1:4895806-4947148 GCF_000747805.2 Chaetura pelagica
CTACACAAAAGAGAGCTGATGTAATAAGCAGGGTAATTTGAACATGAAAAAAAGGGGAGGAATGGAACAGATACAGGATTAGGATGTCAGGATGAATCTTCAGGAGATGTGTCAGGCTCAGTGAGCAGGTCACAGGAAGGTAGACTGACTGGTCCTGGCACACAGAGCTGTGCTCCAACTCGCTCTGTGTTTCTGACATTTGTGAAGTCTTGTGGACATGGTCATATGCATAAAGTGTGTGCATAAATACCTGAATAAATTGTCTATACAACCTACACTGTGAAATGTACCAAAGACCCAGATGAAGAAAGATCTTCAACACTGGATAATTTGTTATGCACTGTATAGTAGACTTTTGAGATATTTCAGTTGCTGTGTTAAGATTTTAGATGTAAAACCATCATGACTGAACAAACAGGCTTTTAGCTGATTTAAGTTAGAATAAAAGTAAATATTTCAAAGCTGTATGGTGGGAATATCTCATAAATGAAGCATTTTTCCCCTTAGGGATATGATCAGAATACAGAGAAATCCCTGTAGGAAAGACATTCATAAACTAGAAAAAAAATTGCTAAACAGAAGCATTGTATCACCAGATATTAAGCTGGAGGTATGCTAAAAGAACCCTGGCCTTGTTTGTAAAGTTGTGAATAAATCTGTTAAAAATAATTGAATTTATATTTAACTTGAAAAACAGGGTAAGATCTTTTATTCCACACTTATAAGTTTGAATACACTTTCAGTTGCTCTTAGTTATCTCAAATTAAATCTTAAATTGAGCTTGTGGTTCTGTGAATTAATACTCTGGCCTTTCAGCTCTTTTGCTGAGGTCATTCAAATCTAATGGTAGAAATGGTCACAGGGTCAAGTCTTGGTATGTAGAGTATAGAAATGGTTTAATGATGCCAGCAGATGTTTGCATTCTGCATGTTGGAGTTGTAATGCACTGGTGGGCTCTGTGAAGGCACTCGATTATCACATTATTATATCTTCATTCTGGCTGAATTGTGAGGTAGGGAATAAGAAAGCATTAAAATGAGGTTAAGGTTCTGCCTTAAACCAACAAAAATAAGCAAAATCAGAGTTAATTTTCTACCTATGCCCTTCTTAACTGTCCCTATTGTGCTTAGTCATTGTCTGGGTCCTGGGAGGCTGCATAAACTTAAATAAATAGGCTGCAGTGGCTAAAAAAATTGAGACACATAAGAATGACTTTGAAATGCTTTTGGTTTACCCATTGTAAGTCAGAACTTAAGTATTACATTTACAGAATTTATATCTAGTTCTCTATTAATATCGTAATTCTATAAAAGGTTGAAAATGTCCATAAAAATGAAACCAAGGAGCCAATAAAGAATTTTAAAGTGCCAGGCAGGTTCTGTCATATGGACTCAATACTGTTCATATAGATAAGTGCAGATTTTGGATAACAATATTATGAGCACAGGAGATACGTTACACAGTAGCCAGTTTTAATAATTTGTTTGTTATAAAAATGTTAAAAACTGAGTGAACATGCAGAATTGCAATCAGCACTGGAAACCAAAAAATTTTAAATACAGAATTGGATGCTTAATGATTTTTTAAATTATTATTATTTTTGTTAAAATTTGACCTCTATTCCACCTCTTCCTAAAACACATTGTTCCAATAGGGCTTGTGTTTTTCCACTCAGAAACACAGCACAGCCAGTATCACTGAAGAGTGAGGGATCCCAGGACAGCTGCATTCCTGTAGTTTGTTTTTAATGACAATTTATAAAACCATATTCCTAGGCTAAACATCATGTATGAACTTTCATCCTTTCATTTGTAGCAATTTAAAAAATAATTTTAGAGTACTTTTGAAAACTAATAAATGAAACATGACTAAATGCTGACGAGGCTTTTGTTTAGCCCTTCTGTGTAACACCAGAGCAGGATATTTACTGCTGCCATGAGTTTTATTTGTCATCTTTCCTAGTTCATCATTGCCATTGTTCTCCTTGGTTGGCACAGGTAATTATAGCTAGCCATGATGATTGTTTTTAAGGACGTAGCAGTTTCAGCTCTTCACAAATGCACTATGATTTGAAGCTACTGCATCATATGTTTATCCTGTAATAATGTTGTTAGTGGACTCGAAGAGCATAAATGTATGACACTGCGTAGCTGTAAATTGCAGTAACTTCTGAAGTCAATGAGGCCTCAATATTGTGTCGTAAGGGACCCACAGTCTGTATTGCATATATTTCAAAGGCTACTTCCAAACTCTCCTTTCTTTCTCAAAAGGGCTGTGCATTGAGTGTTACCTGTGCTTGCTGTAAAGGGCAAAGTGTGTCAGCTGCTGTTTGCTGTGTTGGGAGCTAACCGACCGTAGTAGAGGGGAATGAGCAGCCGTCCTCAGGGTCTTCCATCACTATCATTGCAAATAAATAAATAACCTAAATTCTGAGTCCAAAGCCAAAAGCTACCTTCAGGTTCACCTCTGCAGTCTTGTTGAAAACAATGTATGAACCAGCAGAGAGCCTTGTGTTGACTTTTAATTCCCCAGTGCATTTGCTGTGCTGCTGTTTGTGCTTGTGCAAGTGTCCATGGAATGGGAGAGGGAGGGGGAGCATCTTCTTCCCTCTGAAAGTCACTGACAAAACCTGCACAAGAAGTGGTACAGTGAAAGTATTGAAAGATCACTCAGAAGATAGCTGTGTTTGAGCCTGCTGTATTGTTATGCTGCACGTTAGTGTAAAAGGCTGTGGTGAAGTGTGATAAATTTGGTTCTTCTACATTGTATCATCACTTTGTTGCTTTGTTGCTTGTGAAAAAAGGTGACAGCAGTACACAACAGACAGTGCAATTCAGGTTCATCAACAGCATGTTTTTTTTCCTGATGTGAAATCTTGTTACCATTTGTCAGCCAGAAGATGCATTTTGACAATCAAGAAGTATTGTGCAGCTGGTTGAAATAATTTTGATGTGTTTGATTATATTTTTGTTTTCCAATGCATGCTGATTAATTCTAGGTTCATATATCACACCAAATTGGAAAATGCAGCCTACCTGTATGATGAATGTGTTTAGAAAGGTTTAAAGTTTTGTTTGCTGTAACATTAGTGCCCTTGGAGGCTGTGGACAGACTAGATCCAGGCCTGCAGATACAATCCTTGTTCTCTCTCAAATGCCTCTTCCCCTGCTGCCCCGCTTACTGCCAGGCACAGCAGGCTAAGGAGGGGGGAGCGCTGGCTCAGACTCAGTTTACATTAACCCAGAAGGCTGAAATGTGTTAGAGAATTTTCCATCACAAACTTTTCTGTTGTTAGACTGCAGGGGAAGCCACCTGTGATGATGGAAAAAGGCAGGAAGGCAGTGGGGAGCAAGTGGAGGATGTCCAGGGTTCATGAAAAGTAGCGCATGGTAACCTTAGTCTTGATGCAGTTAAAATTGCCTCTAGTCTCAGTAGGAAGATCTACAGACCCTGTAGCTTTGATTCAAGTGAAGAGCAAGTGTGCTTAAAGGTTCAAAGTAATAATAAATAGCAATTCAATGTGCATCCATTTTTGATGTTTTTTTTTCATGTCTTCATTTTGCATGGAAATGCAATGGTGCCCATAGAGTTACTGGCATCATGTAATTATCACAAAAGTGTAAACAAAAGTTTCCCTTTTCTCCCCATACACGAGCATGGAGAATACAAGCAGGTTTCTGGTCATCACGTGCAAGAAGAAGGAACAACTGAAACAAAGAGGCAACATGTTTTACATGTTTTTAACTTCAGTCAGCTGGATTGCAAAGAAAGGGATAAATATGCATTGCCAGAAAATGAATTATTATTTTCTTTTTCTTCAAATACTGTGGGATGTCTCCCTTCTTCCACCAGGAGACCTACAAGGTCGCCAAATTAAACCTTTATACAATCCAAAAATTGAATCTTAGTACATCCATTTTCCTAATACAATTTCTGCAATACCTATCCGTGCTGACAGTTTTGGTCACATATCTCTATTGTGCTGTTCAGTTTTATTTGACAGTGCAGGATGGCATCAGCATGTATTGGAGGTAACATCTGAGCTGTGGCTGATCTCTTGGGATTGCTGTACTACTTTACCTCCTTGCCATCATAAATGGATGTTTCTGTCATTCCCTAAGATTTCCTCCTGGGTTAGGCAACTTTCTTTAATTATTAATCAAAAGCAATGTAACAATCTTTGCAAACAAATGTATCACTGTACTGAAGCAAGTATGCTAGATGGGATGTTAGTAGTAGTATTAGTGGAACAAGATTGGGATGTAAAGGTTGTGATCTTGTTCTTCTCACATCTGCTTGATAGATAAATTATTATGCTAGTCTGAGTGTTTGTTTTCGTTTTGTTTTGTTTTCCCTGCTGCAAAAAGAGGAAAATAAATGCAGTAGGCTAGTTTGTTGGGGTTTTTTTCTGCAGTGTTCAGACTGAACAAAGGCCAAGTTACGTATGCAGAACCATTCCTGAAATCTGAGACACAGCTGGGATAAAAATGTCTCGGGTTTGAATGCAACTGTATGCTTACCATAGGGGGAAAAAGAGTGCACAGTTCTAGATATGCAAACTCCCGTTACTTTTTCTTTGAGTTGAGACTAGTTTATGAACTTTGCTTCTTGTTGGTGTTCGTGCCTGGTTTACTTGCAACAGTTGTGCTTTCAAAAGAAAATCTACATTTGATACTTGCTTTTCTCTGTGCATTCTGTCCAGTTCTCAGTTTGTATGTACTCACACAGCTCTCACTTCAGACATGGGATCCTTGCACAGTACCTGAGAAATACCTGCTTTTAAATTAAGTACCTCTTGCTAGAGCTCAGGTTAAAGACAAATCTCCAAGTGCTGCACTCAGCATGGGGCCACTTAGTGTTTTTCCCTGCAGGGTAAAGGCACGAGCAGCACGTGTTGGTGTGTGAGAGGGAGCACCGAGCCAGGCTTGGGCACATGCATCTCGTCCTCTAGCAAAACTCCCTGGCTCTCTCCCTACTTTGCATTTCCCCCTTGTGCACAGAACATCCTGGAGATCTGTGGGCTGTGTAAGGGGCTGCAGTGTCTGGGGGCTGCACAGCTTCCCCATCACCTGCCGCCTCCTCTCATCCCTCGACCAGTTCAGCTGGTTTAACTGGAGGGGAAGATGGGGTTTCATCACTAAAACTTGTGTCCCATTGTCTAAGAAACAGAACATCAGTACATTTTCACAGACACAAAGCGGTGGGTTCATTCAGTTTCCATTCCCAGCATTAGCTTAGTCCTACTCTTGAATACGGATACACGGAGCCATGGCTCTGCCTAATCAAATGCATGTGATCAAATCTGAACTGCTTGTCTCTTTGAGACATTTTTTTAATACATAGGTTTAATATACTTTTCTTTGATAAAATTCTTGTTAGGTATTGAAGACATTGCCATCTTAAATATCAGACTAAGAATGCTTGCTGGTTCCTGCAAATCAGTCATTCTATTGAAGCTACTTATTAAGCTCCAGAATAGATGATCCATATTTCATTGTGTGCAATATAGATGGGTACAGTACATTGCATCATACTGTTTAATTTTTTTCTTCTTGAATTTTTTCCAGTGATCAGTCTTGACTGAAGTGAAGTCAGGCTATTTTAACATTAGCATAAGGATGTAAAAACTACCAAAAACAAACTACTGGCATATGAACATTAATTTTCACTTGTGTTCATTCAAATTGTCACAAATGTTCTATCTCTATCAACAAGCCTCTTGCTCTTATAATCTTATAATAATATAAATATCTGCATTTATTAAAAAAATAATTTGTGCAGCTCATAATCACCCTTTTAGAGACACTGAATGTAGGTCCTTATGCTGGAAATTAATGATGTCCTCATTCTCCTGTTAACCTCCTGTCTGCTTTATAGGAAGCAGAGGGCAAACTTTCCTGAGCAACTGCAAACTGTTAAATATGCTGCTTGTAATGAAACCAGTAGGAATTCTTGCTTAGGCTGATTTGAAAAATGAACACTGAAATACTAGGATGATTCCAAATGTTGACTTTCTACTCTCAGGAAAGAAAGAAAAAAAAAAAAAGTGAACTGAACTGTTTTAATGAAAAGATTTTAATGTTTGGCTTGCAAATGTTTTGTTCCATAAATACTGCTGCACTTTGAATGTAATCAGTACCTAGTAATGAGGGAGAGGTCAGGGTTCCAGTTCAGCATCTCTTTCTCAGTGTCATTCACAGGATTCAGTCTCTCTACTTTTTAAAATATGTGACCTCAGCCTGGCTCCCTCACTTTTTATAAAGCTTAACCTCACCAACTATCCCAGTCTTGAGAACAGAGAAATGTGAATCAGGTGATATTTGTAAAGGTTTGGGAAGCCAGAGACAATTATAAAGGTATGTAACAATTAGGGAAATGATGTTAGCTTGTAGAGTATCCCAACTACATTTTTTTAATTTTATCTTAATAAAAATAAAAATATGTATGTGGTCATCATATGGAAATTACAGATATGTTTTGATAATTTGAAGTTATCTGCAAAGGAATGCATGTGATAAACTTTTCTAAAGTATTACCACCTTGGTCTTTAATATGCATTCTATATAACGTACTTAAATGTTATTCCGTAAGGATTTTTAAACAGCAAAATTCATGACAAATTGAATATTTTAATATTTCATTGATGATTAAAAAACAAAACCTTTCAGGAGTTCATGGAAATAGATGGTTCTGCATATAACGAGACACTGATGCTTTCAAAAAATGCCCAGATTGTGGGTGCTAGTTCTGTTTCAATGAATAAACCCTGGAGTTATTTTTATTTGCATAAAACATGAAAGATGTGAACTACTGCGACTAGATCTATGCAAACAGCATCCAAATTACAAGAGCTCTTAATAGGTCCCTCAGTCTCAGATTCACATGAGAGATTTCCATCTGATGTCATCAAAATGCTTGCAGAAAACTATACTGCCTTTTCAGATGTATTGTGGGATTTTTGAACATGAGGATTTTTGTAACAGGGTACCTGGAAAGATGGATGTAATTTAAATTAGTGATTGCACTTGCATCTTGCAATAATCTGTCCAAGGCATTTAAATATCTGCGATATAAGGGGAGGAAAGTGGTTAAGGGGTGAAGGGAGAATAATTTAGGAAAGGCTGGGATTCACCTTCGCCCTTACTGTGTGAAAGTGATTGTGAGAGAGATTCCTTGCTCAGGGGTAAAACTGCATTTAAACTTCAATAAGAACCTAAGGAATTGCAGAATGTGTCTCTCTATGCTGAAAAAAGAGTGAAGCAACATGAGCAATCTTAGACTGTATGTAAATTGTTTCATTGTACCTGCTAAATATAACATGAAAAACTTATATAATGTCACCTGCTCTTATCGAGCTTGGAAGAGATTACCTCTTAACAGAAGTTTCATTTTCATTTCTTCCAACATTTACTGCAGTGAACGAGGGCCACGACTCCTTTATTTCCTAATCCTAGCCAGCAACTTGCTTTTTTCTGTGTTTTATGTCATTCCATATGACATTGCATCAAGGCAATTCAGTGCTGCACGCAGTTGAACCAAAAGCAATTTAAGTCAAAAATGGACAAATATGGATGTCATTTATAAAGCTTGTTCAAAGGTCTTTGACACAGCTCAAAGCTTGCACACTTTGAGCTGCAGCAAGGTTTTTCTCCTCTTATTTCTGAAGCCAGATTGTGTGGTTTTAATAGAGCTCTGCTGAGTGAGTAGCAGACAACACTTGGTACTTTATAACAGTTCTTTCCCAAACTAGAACATTTTCACTTTTATTATTTATAGAAACTTTTAGAAGAAAAATATAGGACCCAATATGAAAACAAGTGTAGCAGTATCAGTGGAACAGCCTTGCAGACTAAAACCCCAACATCTTGTTGAACAGTCTGTTAAAATCTAAAAGCTCGTCCAGTGTATAGAGTTGGACTATGATGGGGAAATAAATTATATGTTTTCTTTGACAGCTGCTCTTTTTTCACACTCATTTTAATCAGACCCTAAATGCTGTTGGTTCTCAAGCTTCACTTTCTGAGTCTTTTTATAAATATATGTATTTATTTATACGTATATATTTATATATTTTGATATATCCATAAAGTCACTTCTTTCTCCAGTTAAGGCGCTGTGGCTCGCTGTTTCTTTAGCTTAGTCACTGACAGCAAAGGCCCAGATGTTATATCCAGGGAGTCCAGGTGTAAGAGAAAATCTGTATGTAGGACACAAATTCCAGTGCAGTACTATACACTAGAAAGGATTTGTGAAAGTGCTGTTTCTTCAGCAGAGAGTGCTCAGAGATTCTTAGAAACATTTCTTTTACCTAAGTGCTGAAGAGTTTCTCTGGGTAATTAGCTCACTAGAGATCTTCAGATAAAACCATAGTGGCAAAGAAAAAATACCCAATTTACAACCGTTTCTTCATGTGTTGTATTATTTTTCCACTTCTTGTCCTAAGTGTTCAGCTAATATGATTCGTATGTCCTTTGCTCAGGATCTCAAGAAACATTTGGAATTGCTTATAAACATATTTTTTAAATCTTGTTTTTGATTAGAACATGTTCCAAAGCACTGGGATACCCTGCTATGAAAATTCAAGATGTTGAATGCACTGTTGAGTGCAGCTCTGCAGTTGTAAATATTTTTCCTCTTTCTTCTCCCCAGCCTTGATGACTTGTCCCTTCACCTGAGCCAAGGGGGCTACTCATGCTTTTGCCATCAATGTTATTTTGTCAATTGGAGTGTATTCAAAATTGCCAGTGCAGATTTATTTTGTTATTTAAAATATTTGCTTGCTTTGTGTCTTTCCAGTAAAGGATGATGGTAAAATAGCACCATGGAACTGTAAGAAGATATAAAGGCAAATAAAAGTGCAGTTTGTAAATAAATTTATTACAGTTAATTATAATATGTATGATGTGTTTTCAACAAAATACATTTGTCAAAAAATTGCTGTTGGTAAAAATGGCTTTAAGGATCCTTGTCAGTATGTTTGGCTGATTAATTAAGGAACTTATTTTAATATCAGAATAACATCATCATAGCTTCTTCAAGCAATTAAAGTAATGAATTACTTGCATTCCCTTAAATTTTATCTTAATTCTCTATCTTTTGCAACACTCTTTTCCAAATGGTAAATGTATTCAGTAATTATATCTGATAACATGTAAGTAGTTTATATTAGATAGTGAGATATATAAGGCAGATAAAAATAGTTTAGGTTACATCTAGTGCATATTACATTTGTTTTATAAATGTTGTATGTGGTGCTTGCTCACTGCATATTTCAAGAGGGCTCTGAAAGCCTGATAAACTGATACTCGCCTTGTACAGAATATTTTCCTTCACACACCTCCTTAGTTCTTGCAGTTACTTCTGGAACAAAAGATGGTTTAAGAGTCCACAGCAGCAGAGCTAAACACTTCAAGGAGAAGATGGGAGTATATCTAATCTGATTCAAATTGTCTGATATTTAAGGTGCAGTCACTCTTTAATATTTTAATAACAGAAACCAATGGTTTATATATAGCATTTCTGGAGTGTTAGTCTTAGAAAACCCAAAAAATCAACCTATCTCTGTAGGTTGATTAACAGACTCAATAGTAATTGAAATACTACTATGAAATTGTTGCAATTTTCAGATTAAAAGATGTCTAAAAAATTTTGTTGCCCTAACTGAAAGTTTGCCCTTCAGTTTTCCAAGGTGGCTGCACCTCCCATGCCAGAACCAAGTCCCTGGAGGTGTGAGGGTGTGGAGTGCCCTGAGGTGCTAGGGACATACGGCATGCACCTTCAGGGACTTCTTTCTGTGCTCTCTTCTGGATACGGGACTGGTTTAGCTGTGGAAGGTGATGAGACAGTGTGTCTGAAGTCTTGTGTTCTGTTGCTACTAAAGGGGTGACCCTGAGTGTCCCCCAGTGGCTCATGCCATCCTCTGTGTCACAGCTTTCTGTTCCCACCAAAGGGCTGGAGTGTAACTCTTGCTGGTGTTTGACCTGCAAGATGAGCTCTGTTTGGAAAGTTGTCATCAAATGACAACAAACAATTCCCTGGCAGACTGAGAGTGCAGCCCAAGCAGGCAACTTTTTGCCTCACTATTAAACCACTGTCGTTCCTGGTAATATATAATGATCTCAACCCAAGTGGCAATGAGAAGTAGGAGTATCCACAGCAAAGGGGAAACATGCAGAGGGCATGCATCAAAAATAAAAATTCTCCCAAGGCCTGCACAAAAAGCAGAGTCTACATTCTGCCTCCCAAATGAACACAGCTGACCTCACAGTTGTCTTTACCATAAGGTTTTGGAGGGCAAAGCCCAGGGAAAGTCTAAATGTTGTATTACTTAAGTATTACTTAGGTGAAACATTTCTCAGCACTGAGCAAACATTACAAGTAACAAATATATTTAATGGAGTGTATTATTTTATTATAGCCAGTTGCTATAATAGGCAGTTAAAGCATGATAAACAAAAGAAGCAGAAATGTGGTGTCCTAGAAGATCGGATTTCTTTCCCTTATGTCTATTTTGTCAACTTGCATTCATCTACTTTCTCTTTTCTTTGGTGGGCAGTCATCAAGGCGTGAAATAGCTGCCTTCCCACGTTACCAAGCCATGCAAATTTTGCTTTGGGAATGAGTGTATTTCAGACTGCATTCCTAATCATGGTGCTTTAGTACCATGGAAGAACACATGAATAAAGTGTTTTGATTCTTAGAGATGACATAATTAAAGGAAGTTACTAATCTGTGGCCTGGATGAAGTTCAGCATATGAAATAATGATAAAAAGTCATAAATATGCTAGAAAGTTAGCTTATCAAAATAATTGAAAAAAAAAAATTGTGACACTCAGATTGTTGTGATACAAATGAGTGTATCATTAAGTGATGATCTGAACAAAAAGACTGGCAGAATGCCTTTAAAACACATATTTTTCTATGGCCAAGAGCAAAATGCTTATTTTTTTTATGTTAGAGTTTACTAGTCTTTCTATATTTTGTCTGATTATGTAGGTTGACTGTATATTTTAGTTACAAGAACTGTATCCTACTAATGTTATTGCTGTCCACTACACTCCTAATGGCAGAATAACACTGAAAGCATAATTACATTTCCTAATTATGTGTAATTAAGCAAAACCCAGATGATATATTCAGTGAGCTCTTGGAATAGCCAAGGGTCAAGGACTTTTGGAATTCTGTATCATTTCTCTAAATAAGCACATTATACTGTTAAAGCCAAGATGCAGTTTTGTGCAGTCTGTTCTGTAAACCTGCTTAACAGCTACAATATATAGTATTCATTTATTTAGCTGAGTAAGGATATCGTTGAGATTTCCTCCCTCCCTTTTTTAGATTTGTCGTACTTAACCCAGGAAAAGGGACTTTAAACTCAGCACTATAATGTTCTGCATGCTGACAAGCTAAGTGATATTTATTTTTTCAAACCTTAATCCTTTTGAAACATGGAGAAATAAATACATCCTCTTATCTAGCGTATGCCTGAGCCTGGAAATAAATTCTTATTTTCTTGTAGTCCTATACCAATGGTCTACAATGAATAATTTGGGCAGTCTCACTGAATATAATAGGAAGAGCTTCTCCATTACCAGTGATAATTATAAAGCTCATAATGGGAAACTTCCAAAGCCCTACCATCAATCAAGGAAAATAAACAATGGAAAATGATAGGTATATAGAAGTGAAAATGGCAAAACCACATATGGTAATGCAATAGTTTCTGTGAGGTTATAAATCATGGGGGAGTCACAATTTTAAATGTAATTAATATTCTCAGATTAAAACATAACTTTCTAAGGAATTTAGCAGACATTTTTACACTCAGGAACTGGATGAGTCAGAGCATTAGTAATAGGATTAAGGAGACTTTCACTTCTAGATCATTAGGTCAAATATGATCCAAATCTGTAGTGCCTGAAAGTTGTCATTTCACAGCTGTGCAGTGGCCTTTGTAAAAAGATTTGTTGATTTTGCTCTAGACCCCATCAGGCAAGGGTCTGAGGACCAGAATCAGCCGTGCTGTAAGCAGTTTTGTTCTCGGTGAAAACAAAAGAAATTGGCTTCCATTGTCTCAAAGCTTGGGTTTTGGAGTATCTGAGCATCATTAAAAATCCTATTATGTGAATCCTTCCAGTAGCAGAAGCCAAGAACAAAATGGCCTTTGGGAGGAAGCTGCCTGCTCAGTCTCTGGAAGTGATCCTTCTAGCTGAGGATACAGACAAGCATCGTTTATGGGAAGTTTTTCTCTCCTTGTCTTGGGAATGCACATCCTGGAAACCAAAGACAGAGACAAAGCACAGGCCTTCAGAGCATTCCCACACATGCTTCCTAAAATAGAGGTTGATTTGAATGATAACCCCAAAGCTGATTGCCATCACTTTAGCTAGCTACACCAATTTACTTGTTTAAAGCTTCCTAAATATTTTAAAGTGAATTATATATTTGGTTTGCTATTGGTTGTGATAGTGACTGTGGAAAGGGGACAACCCAACCAGTGTAAAGTGTTAGATTCCAAATTAGGAAAAGCCTATTTTTTTAAATAACTTGTTGGTAAATTTTAATCTTACGTGGTCTGATTTGGATGAACTCAGGAGTACATTGTGCATTGTCTCAGGAAGGATTTGGGCAGAATTGGACGTCCCAGCAGCAGTGTACAATGTGGGAACAATATGTGAGACTCCTTTTCAGCTGATTTCCACCAATACCAAATATATTTTTGACAGTTGAGAAGTCTGTCTACGTACTGAATAAAAATTTTTGCAATGTTGTATTTTCATGCATACACAATATCAAGTATTTTCCAGAAATACTAGTTCCTGGGGTGGAAGGTTACAAGAGGAAAAGATCAGTGAAGCATTGGTAACCTAGTTCAGCTCTAGCAAGTGCAGTTTGTTTGTAGTGCTTTGTTTCCTGTGGCAAATTTAATTTACTAGGTACACATGACACAAAGCTTTATTAATTGCATGAAGAAATGACATAACTATATTCCCAGTAACAAATGAGTCACTAAGTTTGCAACAGCGGACAAAAGATAAACGCATGCGAGATCTGCAATAGTTATAGGAGCTCTTCCTAAAAATACATTTCAACTGATTTACAGCATTCTTGAATTGTTTAATATGCCATACTGAGTGTGATATATTCAGATTTTCAGTCCCAGTGCATTCCTGAAAAGAATGTCCAGCGTTGTTGTAAGGATTAAATTTCCCAAAGTGGGTAAAAGCACCACTGAGTGGAGGACAATGAAGCATTAGATGTAAAAACAAGCAGATGTAGCACAGTAAGTAAAAGGTCAATATATGCTGAGGACCAGTGTGTGTAAAATCAGACCGGTAATTTCAGATAGTCAGAGGCCAGTCTGGCAGGAGAGCTCCCTTCAGTACCAACCCAGTAAAGCCATTCTGCAGTCTGCACATCAGCTATGGGCTTGAGTGAAAGGGAAGCTCTGCTCTGATATCTCTACTTGCCTCTTAAAAAATTAATATGGTTAATATTTAAGTTTCAGAGACCTGTGGCCAGCAAAAGAAAGTTCTTCTAAATGACCCCATTTTTGCTAATGTAACAATCTAATGAAAACTTTAATGCTTATGTTTGCATACTTTCAATTCATTTTTGCTGTTCTGATTATTAAAATTGCTCATTTAAGGACTATCTTTTGTTTTGTTTGATTTCAGCATTCCCTTTGGTAAGAGTTGCAAAAATTGTGAGGAAATGGATTTAATAGACATGGTCTCAGGAACAGTTAACTAAATGGTGCTGCAAATACTCCCAATTTTTCCCTTTGTTCTTTTACATATGTTTAAAGATATTTCTGTTAATTTACAATTTGAAAGGTGGGTGAGGAGCAGAGAGTTTGAAAAATAGATTACTGTCTTCATTAATACAGGTTTGACCTACAAAGTCTTCACGTACTTAATGATTAAAAACCAAAGTACTAAATAATAAATTATAAGAATTTATAGGAGTCATCATCTTGAAATTAGCTTACTGAATGTTCTTATCATAATAAATCTGAGTGGGTGTCTAATTTAGTGTTAGCTGACTAAAATTATATGTTGCAGTCAGATTAAAAAAAAAAAAAAGAAAAAGAAAAGAAACTTTTGTCTCAAGACAAATGATATGAATTTAATCAGAAGGAACACAAAAAGCTACCGTATTTTGTTGTGTCTGCTTTGCAGAAACTTTGGCAAAACTGGTATTGAAAGCATGAAGATCGATTTCAATTTGTGAATCTGGCAGACAATAAAATTTCCTCTAGGAATTCAGTGATGTTTATGGTAACAGTTCCCTTCCTGCTATAGCCAGTCAAAACCCAGGAAACAAATGACACAATATCAGCTGTATCTCTTAGTCCATCTAAGTATAGCAGAAGCGTTTGCCAAGATCTTTCCAAGTGATTGTAGAACAATCTTGCTCTTCCCTCTTTATCTCTCCCTCTTATAAAAGATGTTTCTTGGTTCAGTTAAAATGTACTTTTCTTGACATAGGAATAGGAAACCTCAGTTACAGACCTGGGCAGTTTCAGAGCTGGCAAGCTGCTTCTAAAACTCATCTACTGGGAAGCCTTGAAGGAAAAGAAAGAAAAATAAATGTTAATTAGGAAGCATATTAAAAGCAGTCCTAATCAATATTTTGCTTCAGTCCAGGCAGTAAAATACATGGTCCTGAGCCAGTTCTTAGGACAATCATTCTGATTCTTTGCACCATGCCAAAACAAGTGGGTTTGGTGCGTGTAGAGCTAATCTGCTTCCAGACACTGCAGTTGACAGAGTTCACTGAATGAAGGGCCAGGACTCTGGTTTGTAAACAGGGGCTAAAATCATAGCAGAGTAGCTTTACAGGGGAAATTTCTCTCTGCAGTTTATAGAGCAATAAGAGGTGCAGAAAACAGTCATGTTCTACTTTATCCTTTCACTTTGCCTCAGTCTCTTACCCTAATTAATTAGAAGGAAACATGCCTTCCAGAGAAGAGGAAAATACCTTAGGGATTTTCATCAGGAAGTCATAGCTCTTGTGGTTAAAAGGGAAAAGATTTGTTGTTGTTGTTTTAAATGTTAAAAATTTAGAA
The DNA here is from genome assembly GCF_000747805.2 of Chaetura pelagica. Taxonomy (NCBI): domain Eukaryota; kingdom Metazoa; phylum Chordata; class Aves; order Apodiformes; family Apodidae; genus Chaetura; species Chaetura pelagica. The sequence continues at coordinate 4,910,878 of NW_009970717.1, forward strand.
TGTGATTCACTAGTACTTCATTTTTATCATTAGTAGCAATTCTGCAGTGCTAAATGCTGCTGATAATATTTAAGTTCTTTTATGTAAACATAATTTTTGATTGCAGATTCCTAATCAGAATTAGAAAAACCATGTGCCTCAATCATTTTTCCAAAAGAGCTCCCGGAGATCACATTCATTTCTGAAAATGCTGATTAGTTGGGTTTCATCACCTCCTTTCAGAGTATTCAAATGTTGAAAAAAGGCAAAACAAAGATGAAACTACACAAATGAAAATTAGATGTATTATTAAATTAAAGGAGCTTATATCTCTCTGTTTCTAAAAAGCCTGCACCTTAGCAGTCTGCTGCAGTAAGACCTAGAGTGATCCCATGCTGTAGCAGTGTACCCAGGATGGGTGCCAGCCTCAGGTTCCTTTTGAGCTCTACTCACCACAGATGCCATAAAATGGAGAGTAGCTTAGGTAATTACTGTGTCACACTGCATAATCATTGTTTAACTGGGGAAAGAAAATGCTTGTGAAATAATTCTTGTTAGCCTAATCATTAGCAACCTGGTCCAAACTCCCATTGTTTTTTAGGACTGCAGGTGAGCCCTGTTTTCAGTCTTAGTTGTATTTTCTGTCTTGTAGATACATTCATGATCAGTGGTATTTAAATATATGATGTAGGTACGAAAGACCCTTTTGATGAGTGTCAGGTTGGCCTCATTGCAGGACTTGTTAAAGGATGCATCTGTCCTGTAGAACCTGCATGCTGAGACCACAGCTTAGGAAGTCAATCTCTGCAGCAGCCATCTATACTTTACTGCTTTTGGAGCCACTGGGATGATTGCTACTACAAATTAATTCAGCTGGGCTGTACTGGTGTGCATGCCAGGGCTCCATATAGTTTAGCAGTGATTTCTGATGCTTTTGGAGCCAAGCCTCAACTGCACTTACTAGTTCCTCCAAAGGCAAGCACCTATCAGAAGACAGTAATGTTAAAGTAAGTCTAATAATAGCATAAGGTGAATGATTGGACAATAAGCAAAAAGAGAGGAAAAACTAATATTCATTTAGCCAGTATATGATCCTTCTGTTTTGCTCAGCAAAGTCTTCAGGTATGGACTGCAACATGTCCACTAGGTGCTCTATGCATTGTGTCATTTTGGGGCCGAGGTGGAGTCTCCATGAGTTGCCTCCAGGGATGAGCAGTGGCAGCCTTTTTGTATCCATGGCACCCTGATCACTGGAGAAACTCTAGGTGAAGACTCAGCCCAGAGCATAAGCAGAGGGGTATTTTGTGCTCTGCTCTGCATCCCTTTTCTTCCATGCCAGTGCAGGGTTAATTGCAGGATATTGATGATGTTTCAGTGAACAGTAAAATATGACCCATAGGTGCAGACAGAGCTATCTTCATGCTCAGTGAGAGGAGCTCCAGGTTTTGTAATGGAAGATTTGTAGTGCAGTGATTTTTTTTAAGCATTTTTTTGCAAGTGTCATTAGCATTACTAATATGTGTGTTACTTTTAAAGGCTTGACTCAGCGATTTCTGCGTGTTCCAGATTTTTTGCCACTGATACACAGCTGTGTTGCTGTGTAACAATGTAAGGTCATTTTTATGTCACATATGTAGAAATAACAGAAATTGCATTCAGTCTGAATGAACATAATGTCCCCTAAGATTTCAGTGGGAAAAAACAAACAAACCTCAGCATGATCCATTAACACCAGAATTCAGGGGACAACTTCCAGCATGGGCTCTACAAGTGCTTGATTTACAGATCTGGTCAGTGGGACTCTGCATTCAAATGCTATAATCCTAATAATTTTGTCATAAATCAGTTATTTAATGCAAATGATCAGACAAGCTGTTTCTGCTACTTTTTTTTAGTACATCAAGTCTTTAAGATAAACTGGACACAGGTGTATCTTTGTAATACATACAAAGATACAGGCAAGGAAAAGGAAAAAGCATTAAACATTATAAGATTTATTTGTAATAAAATAATGCTTGTTTTCTTTCTCCCTGCAACTTCTTGAGATGTGCTGTTCCATGTAACATTATACATATACAGAATTTTCCTTAGGATTCAGCTGGCCCATTAAGAATAGGATGTGAAAGGAAACAACGTGTGCGTTTCACAAATCCACTGCACTTTGTACCCAGGTCTGCAGAGCAAATCTTCAAATACTTCTGTGAAATTAGATAAATTATAGTTTTTTCATCTTTAAAAGAAATTAATGAATGAGCAGATAAAGTAGGGGGAGAAAGATCAATTGCTCTTCTAGTTTAATAAAGGCTTGTGGTTCAAAAATACAAACATGCAGTCTGGTGGCCAAATGGCTTGTTGTTATGTTGGGGTTTTTTTTCCACATCAATGATATTCTTCAGTCCTGCAAGTTAGTAAAACCAAGACCACTTGCCATAGCTATAAGCTATCAATAAAAATTAATGTACCAGGGGGAATTGAAAGGAAAAAAATGTACTTAAGTGTTCAGGGCCATCGAGCCACCCATGCATCCTCTGCGAGTGTATTCTGGCAATAGAGCTGTTATTGTTGCCATGGGCTGCCATTTAATGTTATTTTCCTAAGTAAATGCTTCTGTGCTCTGATCAAGGACGTTGGCAGTAAACCAAGACACAGTCTTCAGAAGAAGATGGTGCTGAATGGTATTGAATACTGTTCAACCAGACCTGGTATCAGAGGATAGCTAAAGCCCCTCTCTTTTGAAAGTCAGTTCAAACACAGGTTTAAAATCCTTTCAAGAAGAGAAGAATCCTTCTCTTTGTCTTGTTCCCTTTTTTCTGATTTTTTTTTTTTTCCTAAAGAATGACAAGAGGAATTAAAAAAAAAAAAAAAGCCTGGGATATATCCACTGTAAGGTGATTTTAACTGAGAAGAATGGGTAGATCAATAACAAAACCAAAATCCCCTAAGAAAAATATTTCTGGGGTGAGTTTATGTGTTTGTCTGCCTTTTCAACAGGATGACTGTTGTTAAACTGAGAGCTGCCCTGTTACATGCATCCCCTAGTAGTATTTTCTTTCAGGGAGGAGATTGCTGTGTAGCTATGTCCAGCCCTGGATTCTGATGCCAGTGGTGTAGTTCTGTTCAAAGTGGTCTGTAGTTACCCTCAGTGAAGTAAATCTTTACTGAAGTAAAGGATTTTTCAGAGGAGGACTAGCATTGATAGTGCCATCTGATTGTTTTGGCTAAAGTGCTAACTGTACTGCGTTTGTTGATCAAGAGAGTACAATTGAAACAGGGAGTGCTGTGTGTTGTCCCCTGTAACACCTGAATCCACATATACTAAAATAAAAGAGAAAAAAAAGTCTGAAAGGGGTTACCATTTTCAATCATCTGTATACAGGAGCTGAACACAAATGTAGAAGCAAAGGCCTGTAACAAGTAAGTGATCCCCCAGGTTAATTTTGCTATTAGTCTGCAGTCTCCATTTCTTCCTCAAGATTATTATTGTATTAAACTGTTACATTTGATTCATTTGTAGTTAAAGTAATAAACCTGTATTTATTCTACTAAAGTAATAAAGGGCACAGTCTGTGTCTCAGGGGCCTGAAACAACATTTTGGGTATGGTACACTCAGTGGTTGCAGTACAGGCTGCTTTGGGGTATGTGGTAAAGAGAAATGGGATTTCACATTGTCATTTACCTGTAGGACGGGTCTGTCCTAGTGAAACCTTGTGCTTTTTGTTGCAGGGGTAAGAAAGCTGCAATCCCTGTGGGCAATAATTTTTTAAATCAAACTTTGTGACTTTAGAACTTGCTGAAGAACAAAAGGATTTTACAAATGGAAAGGCTGACCTGGCTTTTGTTTTATGTGTTATTTGTAGTACATAGACAGTCATGGGTATTTATAAATCTCCTAGGTAGCAGCATTTGTTTGAGCCATTCTTCAGGGTTATTCAGCATGTTATGGTCCTCCACCCACCTTTCAATCCAGTAACTCCCATTTTCTTTTAATGATGCGTTTCATGTGTGGCAGTTCTTAATAAAAAATGCCCATATAGACTCAGACCAAGCTCAAACCAGCTTAGTGCACTTGCTCTGATAAGTGACAACAGCAAAAGCCATGGAAAGAGAAAGAGAATCAGCAAACAGTAGAGAATTTTCCCCAAAATCTCTCCCAGCCTCTAGTAACTTACATTAATCTGTCAATTTTTTACTCATAAACTTTTAGCACCCACAGTGTCCTATGGGAGGGATCCAACAGCTTAACTTTATATTACATGAAAAATGCAGTGACTCCTTTTCCTTGTTTTGAGCCTGGAAGCTGCTGGTGCTATCTGATGGCACCCAGCTCCTGTGCTGAACCAGGCAGTCCATCTCTGTTCACCTGCTCCCAGCTGCTCATGGTTTCATATACCACAGGTTTTCTGCTCAGCTCTCTGTTGCTGAGGAAGAAGACCCAGAATTCAGTTGTGCACAGAAGTTATTCCATAGCAATAAAAATCTTTTTTACCCTTCTCTGTAGCTTTCTAGTGCTGTGAGAATTTTTCAAGATAAGGGATCCAGAACTTCACACAGTTTTCAAAACACAGAGAGATCATCAATTTATACAGTGACATAATTGTGTATTTTATTTTCTTCTGTATTCCTTTCCTAATAATTCATACCTTCCTGTTCCTTTTTTAAATGCTACTGAGCACTGAGCTGGTGTTCTCATAGCACAGTGTTGTAAGCCCAAGATCTTGCTCTTGCATCCTCAGAATAAGCTCCACGCAGGTGTGTGAAGTTGCATTTGTCTTTCCCATTAATTTCATCTACCATTTTTTTTGCCTAGTTGCTGAGCATTTTAAGATCTTTCTACAATCTTCACAATTAGCCCTAATCCTTGCTAGAGTGAATAGCTGCCCTTTTGTGAGTAGTAGTGAGGAGGGACAGGAAAAATCAAAGGGTAATGGTGGACTGTGCTGCAGGGATACGAACTATTTAGAGTGAAACGCAGCGATCCCCACTAGAGGCAACGTGATTGATGGAACTGAAACCTCAAAAAATGGTTTTGCAACTACATTTTAAATGCATATTTGTGTGAGCTTGACATTCAGCAAAATGCTTTCTCTCATGCCTGATTTGAAGTGAAAAATATAAATGGAATGTCCTAGATTTTATTTATGCATCTGAAGTTGTTAAGGAGGTAAAGGAGAATTGAGAGATAGGCAGCCCAGATTAGCTATCTCCAAAGTACAGTCCCATCATTTGCAAAAACTTCTGTTGATTGAATCATTCCAAGTTGAGTTGATTTTGGCAATTCAGAACTATATATATTTTCATTGAATAAGCAGATGTTTGTTTCATTGTCCAAGGGACAAGTCATAATGTTTAATTTGTGATCTTGGAGGCATCAGCATAAAAATGCATCTCTGTCACGCACAGGCACAAATTGACTGCTGCCAGTGGATTTCCTAGCACCCATTTTAGGTAATGTCACATGTTCTGAATAACCAAAGAAAGTAGAGGAAATGCTTCATCCAAATTTGGTGTCAGTGATATCGAATGAATATTTTTAGGGCAGTGTTCCAACTGTTGCTTAAAGACTTGCCACACTGCTCTGTGTGCAAAAAAGACCTGCAGACAGTTTATGCAGAAATTTTGAAAATCCTAGGGACAAAAAACTTTAACCAAAAGCTTTTACAACTGAATGAGTTCCCCAGCACTGAATTAAGTTCATAAATGAAAGCTTAATATCAATGAAAAGTAAAAGCACATCTGGCTTCTGCAATTCTCAGCATTTGGTAGCATTAGAAACTCTCCCTGTCAAATGTGATGTCTTCAGTGCAGTTTTTAAGGTAACTCTAAAGCTGTGTACATCAAAGCATTACTATTGTTTCATTACATTTCATTTTAAGTGGGGGAACGTGTGATTGCACTTAGAAAAAAATACTCCTCTTTGTCATTCTAAATTGAGAAGTAGGAGTGAAGACAAGGACTATAATCATCAGGGTTTGTAGCATTTTAACATGAGGTACCCAGGAAATGTGTTTTTTTCCTCCAGTAGAGTGACAACAAATTTGCTTTGCCAGTCTTTCTAGACTTTTACTTTCTTTCATACTTTCTAGACTTGGTACAAGAAAACATTTGTCTCTAATTTAGGTTTCATTATCTTTCACTTTTCTAATAATTAGTATGGAGTTAAAAGTAGCAAGTCAAATTAACATTATCTGCACAATATAAGATTTGATTTTTGCTGCTGTAGTTAATTCCCCCTAACTAACCATCTCTTTTTATTTTCTTTTCTCTCTCAACACTCAAATTTAGGACTTTTGTCCATCATTGGAGCTCTTACCTTTTTGTAAATTAAATTTCATTGCCAGCACTCTGAAAATCAAAATAAATTATGCCCTTTCCACTGCCATCATCAACCTTCTCTGTAACCTCAGAAAAGTCAAGGAGAATAGTTAGGCAGATTTTTCCTTTATAAATTTCTACCAGTTATTTTCTATTATGTTACAAATATGTGTTCCTTTCTACCTTGCCTGTCAGAATGGCTTTCAACTGTTTTCCTTGCTAATGTTGACAAGGTGATTGACTTGCAGATTTCTACAGCAATTTTAGACCTTAAAAAAAAAAAGAAAAAGAAAAGAAAAAGACTGCTCCTGTATTCAACATTTTTTGTTTTTGTTTTAATTTCTTTTATAAACTGCTTGAACTTCAATTATTATTTGTGGTCTACAGATCTTTGACAAGAATAAGTCTTACAACATCTAGTCTGACAGACTCATTTTTTGTTTTGAATTGCCTCCTACTTTTCTAGTAGTAGGCACTGTGGTAATTATATACATAGTCAATGGATGACAGCCAGGATATTGTTATTGTACTCTTTGGTTTAGAGAAGGTATTAATTTCATATTTGAGTTGTTTTACATGCTGTCAGGGCATAACTCTTTTCCTGATTCTAGAGTACTGAAAAGTAAAAGTTCTCAGCAATTCTACAGCAATTCTTTAACTACCTCTGTTTTAATTCACAGAATCATAAAATCACTTAGGTTGGAAAAGACCTTTAAGATCACTGAGTCCAACCATTAATCCTATTCTCCCATGTCCAGCACTAAGCCATGTCCCCAGTGCCACATCTAGATGATTTTTAAACACACCCAGAGATGGTGACTCAACCACCTCCCTGGGCAGCCTGTTCCAATATCTGACAACCCTTTCAGTGAAAAACTCCTTCCTAATGTCTTGTCAAGAACTCCCCTGGTGCAGCTTAAGCCCATTCCCTCTTGTTCTATCTCCAGTTACTTGTGAGAAGAGACTAGCACCTACCTCTTTACAAAGTCCTTTCCAACAGCTGTAGAGGGTGATGAAGTCTCCCCTCAGCATCCTCTTCTTCAGACTAAACAACTCCAGTCCTCTCATCTGCCCCTCATAAGATTTGTTCCCAAGGTTCTTCACCAGCTTTATTGCCCTTCTTTGGACACACTCCAGCACCTCAATATCTTTCCTGTATTGAGGTGCTCAAAACTGGACACAATATTCAAGGTGTGGTCTCATCAATGCTGAGTGCAGCGGGACGATCACCTCCCTGGTCCTGCTGGCCACACTATTTCTACTACAGGCCAGGATGCCATCGGCCTTCTTGGCCACCTGGGTACACTGCTGGCTCATACTCAGCTGCCCTTTCTGCTGGGCAGATTTCCAGCCACTCATCCCCAAGCCTGAAGCATTGCCTGGGCTTGTTGAACTTGGCCTTGTTGAACTTCACATACAATTGACCTTGGTCCCTCAATCTAGTCTGTCCAAGTCTCTCTGTAGAGCCTCCCTACCCTCAGGCAGATTAACAGTCCCTCCCCACTTGGTGTTTTCTGCAAATTTATTGAAGGTGCATTCTATCTCCTCATCAAGATCACTGATCAAGATGTTAAAAAGAAGTGGTCCCAATACTGTGCCCTGAGGAACCCCACTTGTGACTGGCCACCCTCTGGATTTAACTCCATTCACCACCAGTCTCTAGGCCTGACCATCCAGCCAGTGTTTTACCCAGCAGAGTGTGTGACCATCCAAGCCACGAGCAGCCAGGGTTTTCATCAGAATGCTGTGGGAAGTCAAAGGCCCTATGGAAATTGTTAGATTTTATTTCTCTGTATTGTTCTGGCATGTGTCTGTAGGGATTTATCCAGCAGAAATCTTTTAGTATGTACTTGAAAGTCTTATCTCATCAGTTTTGGTGAAAATCAGCAGTTTGTATTGATTATAGTAAATTAATACTTTTATGTTTGTATTTTAAAAGGAAAAAAAAAAGCCTATGGGTGATAGTTCATTAGCTTATAAATATGATATCACTTCCTGCATAATTACAGGTTTTTATAATTTTTATAATGCTTTTTGCTTATTTCTCTTTGGATAATTTTCAAAGTACTATTATTCCCTCAAGAGATGTCTAAGAGGCAGAATTTCTGGCTATTAAAGATTTGCCATCCCACAAGCAGCAGACTGAGAGTGCCTCCAGGTTATTTATAACTGGATTTTATCTCAGAAAATTAACTAAAGAAGATAAACCAAATTTCTAGGAGAAAATGCCTTTAAACATCTCATATATTATGCTGTACTCAAACAGCTATTTTAATTTTAACAGTCTGGCAAGCCCAGTGGAGCTCTTTTTCTGGTTTTGGGCACAAAATAACACTTTTTGAATTCCTCCAGGAGATCATCCAAGTTCACTTAAAGTGGAGTCATAAAATATGAGTTTACAATGTGATATGTTTAAGCTTCACATGTTAGTTTAATTGATTTTCTGTGTTTGCTAGTTCTAGGAGTCCCAGAACTCTTAATTTGCCCTTTAAAAAACTAGTACATTTTCAAAATGTTGCATTAGCAGGAAAGGACAAGTTGATTTCTTCTACAGAGTTTTGTTGTGTACTGGTTTCTGTAATGCTGTAACCCATTCCTCACCACCAGCACCCTCAGTTTTGCCATCACTTCAGCAAATATATACATTTACATGCCCACATACTCCTGATGTTTTTAGTGGACCACTCCCACAAATCAATGCTTGCATCTGATGAGTGTTGGTAAATCAGGGCTGGAGTTTCTTAGCCATGATTTGTGGGGAGGCTTTTGGGGAGCCTTGGGCATGAACGGGGGAAATGAGGCTAGCAAAGGCAGAGCACCTCGGTTGGATAGCTAGGGAGAATGAAGGTGTCTGATGTGATTAAGCTTAAAATAACAAAGTCATTTTCTTTCTAACATCAGTTATATTTGAACTTAGGTCTAGGGGGGTGAAAGGTTATTGCAATAATTTATTGTACCTTACAGTATAATCGGTGTCTGAAAAACGAATGGTAGCTGGAAGGCATGTTCTGTTCTTACTTCAAGGAAAAGTGCTAGGAGATTGCAAGGATTAAAGTAGTTGCAGGTTTTATAATTTATTTTATTTTATAATTTTTATCGTTTTAGGTATGCCTTGTAAATAAAATTATGACAAAGGAATTTTCAAGACAAATTTTGAAACTAAGAATATTAGCTCCTTTTCTTCATATGTTTATAGTAATAATGCCTGGCATGTATGATTATATAATTATGATGCACAACTGGGTGACCTTTGCAGATGACAAAACTGTTAATTATTTCCTCTGGCTTTTGCTTTTAATTATTCACCTATGTGAAGTAGAACACGGACTATAAAGGCTGGGGCAAATAAGGATCTTTGGTTCATATCAGTGTTATCCCATGGCAGAAAAACCTTAACATTTGCCTTCAGTTTGCTTAGGCTTCAGTATAACCATTAAAGAAAGTGGCTTTTCATTATGCAACATAAATTGATATACAGATGTGTATAAATACATACATATACATACACATGTACTATGCAGCCCTGGTAGGAAGTTTTCCAGAATATCTTGAAAGATTTCAGTAACAGAAGAATATAAAGTCTCTGTTACTATGAACTTGTGATGCAGCTAGGGCTGCAGAAACTCCTTCAAGCCAAAAAGTAAACTGAACTTTGAATTTTGGCTGAGAATTGCATGAGGACATTAGTGGTCACACTACCTGCCCATTTAGACTTCTTACCTTTGATAGGTGAAGGGGTGGCTGAAAAAATACGGTTCAGTGTTGCCTCCTGCCATCTGTATTTTCTTCTTATATTAACTAGTCTTATAAATATTCGAATAACTTCTGCTCAGAATAAACACTTTCCTCTCAGCTTAGCACAAGAACACTGTCTGGGTCTAAAGACCATAACAATTCGATAAATTAATACTCATTTCCTAAGAAAATGCTTCTTCATCTGAAGTATCTCCTACTGTAGTCTAGAGCAAAACTTAGAAATCTAAAACATGTAAATAGTTCCTGACCATTTTCCCAGTGAAAGTTACTGTGTGCAGCATTACACAAAGTTAATGGGCTGTACTTTCTAAAATATAGATAGAAAAAACTGTGAAGGTACAAGGACGGGACAGCTACACATACAGATCCAAACAGAACCCTGAAATACATAAACCCCAATTTTTTTTAGAATTCTTTAGAGAGTGGATTTGGGTGGCTGGACCAGTGTGCCAGGCCACTATTTTGAGATAATCTGCTTTATATGACATGTATTGACAAAATTTCCAATTGCTACTTACGTTATCAGAAAAAAAAAACAACCCACCCTGCTTGTTTGAATTTCGAAAAATTAGGTTTCTTTTTTGAACTAGACTTTGAGATTTTATACTTGAGAGAAAGGTCTTGTGTAAACTCTGTGAGTTCCAGGCTGTGGGTTGCAGAGGGAGATGAAGCACAAGCCAAGGCGTGGGTAGGTGTGGGCCAGAGGGAGAGGGCATCTTGCCACCTCTGCTTACTGGCTGGGCAAGGAAAGAGCAAGGCTGTCCCTGCAGACTGGCTCATGACCTGGGTTTGGAGAGTCTCAACACTGTCCTGTATTTTTTTTATAGCCTTTGGGTAAGCTTGGCTCCTTCAGGAATGGAACCAATGGGCAATGAGTGAGCTGTAAATCAGGAGGTATTAGACTCTGCATCTACACAGACCACCTGCACTGTGGGATGGGTAGGTCTGGAGCATGTTGATGCCAGGTGCTGGTACACAGGAAGAAATCAGACCAGGCATAAGGTGTCTCAGGTTTCCAGATAGCCATCAGCCCAGCTTCTGCTCCAGGTGGACTGTCTGACAGCCTGAAGTCTGGAATGAGTAGCTAAATTGTTTCCTGTGAAGGAAAAAATCTGGGTGGAAAGACTTGTGTGACTGTGGAGATCTGGTCACAGGGAACACCTCAGTTTAAGTGAAATTCCATTAAGGAAAAAAATAAAGTGTATGGGACATAGATAATTGCACAAGTGAATTAAGTCAGCTTCTCAGCTTACCCTGGGAGTCCTGCAAGATTCAAGGAAAAGTTCCACCTTAGAGAGTGATTTGGTAATGCTTATTTCTTTGCAGTGTGTGGGGTTCTGTGATCCATTATATTTGGGGCTGAAGGCAGGTTCTCTCTGAGCTGGTGCTGTAAAACCTTCAGGAAAAGACAAAAGAGGAAATTAGAGGACATCAGCAAATGAATAAAAAACCATAAATTATTGTTTTTGTCAACTTCCCATGTACCTATGTCTATGGCTAATTGATAGGGGTCTGTGTAAACTTGTGCTGTGTTTTTGTCCTTCAAGTCTTATATAAATCCTCAGCATCCAGTATTTGCATTTGACTGAGGCCTCTCAAACTTCATGGGTTTCCATTTGTCACTGAAAAGAAGAAAAAAGAGGAAAGAAAGTGGAAAGAAGGAAGGAGCACATAAACGAAAATAAAATGGATATTTCGTTTGCATTTTCGTGATAGATAGTGAGTTCTTTCCACATACTTGTGCATTAAGGGTTTTGCTGAGTGAGCTAGGACACTGTCTCTTTAAGTGTTTAACAGTAATTGGTTCATGTCCTGGTGTTCATTGAAAATCCTAGACATTTCATGGAAAATCTTCTTAATGAGGGAATGAATTTTTCATTCACATTAGAAAGCTCACTCTGACAAACAATTTCTAAATAAAACTTTGGCGACATGACATCCCATATTGGACTTGACAAAGAGGACAGGTGCATTAGAATAAAACTGTATGGCGATCCTTCAAGCTGTCAGCCATGAATATTTTATTTCTTAATGAATCATCTTTGTGAAATGAACTTTCTTGTTGTAGTGTCAGTGCCATTTACAACAAAAAACCTGCTCCTTTTAAAAGGTGAACTCCTTAAAGATGCTGATGCCTGCATAAAATACTTAACCCTAGCCAAGGTATTCAGTAAATTTAATAGCTTTTTTTTTCCCCCCAAACTGTTTGAAATATAGTCTCATACTACCAGGTGTGACTGTCAAACACAACCTTTTGCTGTTGCAATTTTGTTAACAAAGCCATTATTCAAAGTAGATTAACAATGAGGTTGATCCATGGGGCATCAGTTTCGTTATTAAAAGCCAAAGCATACTTGCTTAATTATTGTTATTATGTTTCTTTTATTTTTAATGGTATATTAAATTTATTTAGTACTTGTGCATAATAGTAGACTTATATTAGAGACTTTATATATGAAAATCATCGGTCTAACAGACAGCAGCCACTTACACCATCTTGTATCACTATACAGCACCATGCAAACAGAATAAATCATAGGCAGCCCTTGTTGATTAGTTTTGGGTTTTTTTTCCCCTGAAGCTGTAAAGAGAGTGCTGGGTGTGGCAGGAGGACAGAGGCTCCCCCACCCCGTGCCCAGGTTTTTGGGCTGTCCCCAAGTGCCTGTTTTTTTTTTTATTCTAGGAGAATACAAATGTCAGATCAGTTTATTCTTCCTCACAGTTTATTTGTCAGAGTAGATTTGAATGTACTGGTTTTGCTAACAATTTTACATTCATTGAGTTATCTTAAAAGCATATATGTTGCAGCATTTTGCTTTTGTTCTGCAAAAGAGCTTGATTTGGATTCTCTGTGGAAAGCCAATTTTTATTGATATTAAAAATACCCATTTGATTGCAAACCTCAAAGTGGACTAGATTCAATTTAATTTACATAATGGTGTCTTCAGGGACAGAGATTGCATGTCTTTTGTGGCATTAGTTTGTGGATGTTTGTTCCTAGCATGTGTCAAGTTCAAATTACAGGGTTTGTCATTTTACTTATAGGCTAAATGTTTTGACTTTAGTGAAGTCAAATATATGATATGATTATACTCGTTGTCTTTGTAGCCCCTGATCTGTGTCCTTGCTGATACTGGATACACACAAAGTCTTGTCTGCCTGTGCTCCCCTCCAGCACCCTAATCTCAATGGAAAGGCTCCAAAAGATCAGGAATAGACACCCTTTAGGTCTTTTAACTCGAGTATTACCACCTCCTTGAGTCCCAGTTTGTTCTTTTCCATGCTGGACTTTTATCCTGGTATTAACTTCCTTTCCAAACATCTGTGCTTATTAAGGTAAACTTTCTCAGTTCCTCTCTTGTTGAGCTGGTAGCACCCTTCCCACTGCCTTTAATTGAAGACCAAAGAGAGACAAAAGCTGCTTTCAGAAAGGTTTTATTTTCCTTAGCATGGGCTGTTCACGTGTCTGTCTGCTTCCATTGCAGTTTTGAACTGCCTATAAAGTTTGTTGAAGCCTTCATGGGAAAACCTAGAATAGGTTCATCAGACTCACAGGAAAGTGTTAAGACTATACCCTTGAAGTCTCTGTTTTCAAACTGCTCTTTGTAGATGAAGTCTTATATGTGCAGGAAGTTTTTATCATCAGTAATTAGTAACATCAAAAAGGGAGTACTCTGGACCTAATGAAATCAACTGAAGTCCATGAATGGGATGTCTACTGCAGACTTTAAAGAACTAAATGTGTGCTCCCATGCTTTGAGGTGGTTTTGCTGTATTATTATTGCTTATATTCCTGCAACACCTAAGGGTCAAGTCATTTTTGCTTTGGTAAGCCCCATGTAAGTGCAAACCTACAATAAAGAGGCACTCCCTGGTCTGAAGTTTGCAGTCCATGTGTATGACAGGAGACCACTGCTGCACCAAGCAGACAGCAGAGCACAAAGAAACAACACTATGATGCGTAAATCAGCATGGCCAGAGGTTTCATCAAGCACCAGCAGCCTAAATATTCCTTTTGTGGATGTGCCAGCAAAGAAAAAATTCTTAAAGGAATTTAAGGTTGTTAAGGAGACTGTATGAGGAAGCACTTTCCAAACTTGAAGCCAGCCTGAAAAAGTGCTTCTTACAGATACTGACATCTACCCTTCTGGATTGGATGAAGGCAAGAATCAGCCTCTGCTGAAGACTGATATGCAAGATGAGAGGGATGTGAAGGGCTTTCCATTCTTGTCTTGAAATGTTGTATTGTACTTTATCAGGTGGTTAAGATGGTCTGGTCTGAGGCTGGCTGTACTGAGAATTGCAATTCACTAGAAAGGTACTGATCTTCAAAATTTCTATTGATTTAAATGGGAGTTAATGCATGTAACAACTTCAGGATCAAGGGGCAATGGTGATAACTGTCTTAATCTTCTTTCCCGTATCTAATAAAAATCTTAGTTCTTTAAAGCATCCTTGCTTTTCTCTTGAAATTATCAGAACGTCTCTACACTTCTTCAGTTTCTAATTTTACTTTCATTTAAATCCACTTTTTCAGTGGCCTAGCAAGTACTAATCAAATAAACTTTAAAAGATTGCCCCTGATTAAATTATTTTTTAATAATGAGTTCCTGTTACCAGGGAATACAGAGTTAAAAAGGTGATATCACTAAAATTAATTAGCATAAGACATGCTGGACTGGTAGAAGTGACTGGATCTTAATCAATAGCAATATGATTACACCCATGCAGCAATTATAAATTATTTAAAACAGTACCCCTAGGTTACTGACTAGTTGCCTTTAAATTAAATTCTCTGTCAATAATTGATGCAAAGAATTAATGTGAGAACACCTTCAGTTACTGAAACTTTTTTAAGGTGGCATAAAATATTGAACTGTTGCCTGTCATTAGCAGCCATCCTGTCTCTTTTGCACAGCATTGTTCTTTACTAAATTGGTCGAGAAGGACCTCCAGAGCATGAAAGATGACTAAGGATTCTGAATGCTGTTCACTCTTCTTCTAAGGACACTGACACTGAGAAATATAAATTTCATGTGTGAAACGAACTTGTAACTGATGAGACTGTTAAAGCTGCTGGTCTATTTTGCTACTGAAGTAGTGAAAGGAAAATATGTACTTGTGTGGTTTATAGACTTTAATAGATGAGGAGGATAGAAAGAAAACAGACTTGCATGTGCTGATGTGTAAGTGATGTTTAGAAGACTGTTGATTTGTTATGAGTGACAGTTTTCTTCCTGCAAAAACACCCATAGTGCCCAGTCATATATATGAGTTACAAAATTTTTAATCATTCTATCATCTTCCTTGGTAATACTTAGTAATTATTATCTATGGTTTAGTGTTTTGTAGCAGTTGGGATATGTGTGATTTTACTTCTTTCATGGGGCAGAAAGAAAACATAATAATTGCAATCTCAGTAATGTCAGAGAGGATGCCACACAAGTTCGGTGAAATCAGCTGAAATCCCCGTGTGCACTGGAAGGATGTTCACATGTGAGATTTACATAAAAATTTGCTTTTTTTTTTTTTTTTTCTAAAAACTGTTGGTTCTGCTATGAAGAAAAAAGATTTTTGAGTAAACATTTTCTAGGTTAATGTAGCATAATTTAAGACAGTATGTGGGGGGGTTTTTAAGAGGCAAAAAGAGCTTATTAATTCTAGAAAGTATGGGGATACTTCTAATTATTGTAAAATTCCTGCATTTGAAAATATTATGAAACCATAAAATTTTAGCTTATATAAATGAATGTTATTACAGAGTTATTGACAAAAACTCACAGAAACCAGGAAGTCCAGGGATGAAGCCTGGGAGTGAAAGACAATGTTTTCTCCTACTTCTTGGCTTTTGCTTGCTTAGCATGGGAAGCTGGAAAAGCTGCAATGACATGTGGACACAGTAGAAATAATTTAAAAAGAAAGTAATTCTTCTTGACATTCTTTTCTCTTCCAGTTTCCTCTTACTTTTTACTTTGTTTCCAGAAAACTCTGTTATTGTTCTTCATATTATGCAATATTTCTTTAGTATAGTGCTGCTGCAGGGATGGAGATTAGTATGATGCTATGTAAATTACACCTTTATTTTAAAACTGTGTTTAAGAACACAGATTTATGTATTAGCACTCACAAAATTACACTTTTGGGAATTTATTAAATAAAGGGACACCAGAATTTTCTTATTTTTTTGTTTGTAACAGCTATAAAATTTGTGTGTCACTGAAGCTTGTTATTACCAGTGAAAGGCTTTAGATGTGTGTCATGAATAAATATGGATCAGGGATGGGAAAAGTGCTAGAAAAAAAGGAAAATGGATCTGTTCATTTGCAGAGTTTTTGAATGGTGCAACAGAGATATATTTAAAGTTTACTCATTTTATTATAGTATTTCTCATTTTCTAAGCAGAATTCTTTTACAAGGATTGGGATAAACAGAGTGAATACAATATTTAGGCCAGTATTTCAGGAAAAAAAATCCAAAACAAAATCTAGATTGTGCTGTAGACTCCATGGAGTGGGGAAAGGTACTTGTTTTCACTGTTTGAAGCTTTTGGCCTAGTGCTTTTACAGCTGCTTCAGCCTCTCTGCATGTTGCCAGTAGGTCTCCTGAATCTGGATGGGGTGCAGAAATATGCAAATTGTGAAGGTGAAGATGTTATGACATCTAGAAATTTATAATTTTAGCTCTGGTGGAAGTTCACCTCCACTCTGATAATGAGCTTTTTAACATAAATGATAAAATATAGAAGCACAGGAACAGCTTAGTGCTTTTGATGACTCCCACGCACATAAGCAACTGAACCAAAGACAAAAGCAGCATAAAAAGGTAGAGGTCAGGTGAAGAAATCAGGAACTTCTGCCACCCATGCTGCTGAATCACTAGTTGGCCTCGGGCAGTTCAGTTTTTGTGCCTTGCTTTCCTCATCTCTGAAAAACAAATGGTAATAATGATAATGCTGCAGGGGGTGATGTGAGAGTTATTTGGTTAAGGGCTAGTTAGCATTTTGAAAGCGTAAGCCTAACTTTGTTACCTTGCTTATTGCTCATTGAAAGTACCTGAAGGACATTGCTCAGTGCATAACTGGTCCAGTGTGCAGTATATTTGCTTTTGCTTATATTGGATTCTAGCAAAATTGAAATTACACTTATTTAATTACAGAGACATGTTAAAATGCCTTAAATAATAGGTTTAAACCCCCCATTAACAAAAAAAGCACACAAACAAGAAGATTCCTGGAACCTGCTGTTTGATCACTTAGTTGATTTTAACTAGTGTTAAAAAGGGAACAACACGGATCTGATTTGCCCACTAGTGTTTGTAGTGTTAGATAAGAGTTTGCATTTTAACACGTAGGATCCTCAGCTCCTATTCTGACTGTGCTGACTAAATCTGTTTAGTCAGAGTTTCAGTCTAACTAAGCAGCCCTATGTGCACAGGAAGAGACTGGCTGTAATTACCTCAACAGCTAAAGTTTCTGTGTCTTATTCATAAAATAACTTCCATCCATATTATATCCTCTTATTAGAGCACATATTGAGTCAACAGACTACCTACGCAGTGTAAATTCAACAGCTGATGCTTAGTTTCCTGTAGCTGAACAGTACTGGTGTAAGAGTCTGTGGTCTGTTTGTGGAGCTGCTTGTTCTTTTTTTCTACATATGCACTTCTCTTTGCTGCTTGCTTTCTGTTTAAACATCCTGTGTTGGCTGTAAAGCCAAAGATGTCTCCTCACTACAGTGCAGCTGCAGGTTCTCCCTCCAAAAAGGATTGTGGCGTCTCTACAGTTTAGTGACTTGGAACCTTGTCTTCCCTCACTCATTATTGCTTTTCCATCCTTTGGCACTTGCAGAATGGGAAATCTAACAAATGGTTAGAAATCTTTAGTCATGCATTGCCCTGACTTGTGCACAGGAGATTTTGCATATGTAACTTTTAAGGTAATGAGCACTTGCTCATTTTATGGATTTTTAAGCAAGCTTGGAAAATATTTCAATTTAGGTAAAGATTTTTGCCCTTGTCTGAAATACGAAAAAAAATACTACATGCATTCTTCCTTTCTGCATTTTCTTTCACTTCAACACATAAATTGCATTTTGTTTGGGAAACTAAAAATGAGATTGAACTGGGAAGCTGTATTTCAAAACATTAAAGAAAAATATATTTGAACAAGAAAATTTGAACATTAAAGAGCAGGAATTAAGAGCCCTGTAAAACACAGTTCATCCTTGTCCACTCCTGCTGAGCAAGAGATGTCCTCAAAAGAAATGTAACTACTGTAGCAAAGCAGCTATTCATGTCACTGATGTTAGCCCAAATAGAAAATAGTGTCTTAGGACCTGCTTTGGTTTTCATTTTCCTCTCTTATTTGGATTCACCCTACTTGGTAACAGACAATAAATACATGGTTTTGAAGAGAGCCTTCTATCATATAGTTTGGTTTAATGTGAAACATCTCCACAATCTGAAAATTCTTATTTTTCTCTGCAAAAAACTGGTTAATGTGTGCTAGGACAAATTAATTTGACCAGCTCATGCATAATGCTTGAACAAGCTACTCAAGTGTTTCTTCTGCCTGAACTGATTCTCTGGGGAGATCTGAGGGAGGTGGAAAACGCCATGTTCAAGTAGGAAGACATGAAATTAGAAAACCGAAAAAAAAAAAGGTCTTATTGAAACTGTGTATGACAAGTGTTGTTTCTGCTTTTAAGAAACTTAAGAAATCAACCCTTTAGACTTCACTAAGATCTTTGGCTTTCCATGCCAAAGATGTTTTGAGAAATCGATGACTAAATTTGTCCAGGATTGGTAATTTAATTCTCAGAATTTTCACTGAAAATCTGATTAATGGGCTTTTTCCATTTATCGTCTGTCTTAAAGCTAGTTTTACAAAATATACAAAAAACATACTGTTCTGAAACATGGTTACGTGACCAAAATGAAAGCATATGTGAATTGCAAAATCCTACGCCTGTCAACACCGTGGCTTGAACCAGATTCTTCCCGTAACACTGTGCCCGTGTTGATTTACGAGAACACGGATGCACATATGTACGTGTGTGAGAACTCGTGTGTGTTGTGCATCAATGTTCTTGCTGTTCAGGAAAAAAAAAAAAAAGATCATTATGGTTTGCTTAAATTGTTTCCATAATGATCGTACATATTTGATTGGTGTTAATGTGTAATATCCGGTTTTGGAAACCACATTTCAAGGTCTGATAAATTCGCCAGAGGTAAAAATGTACTTAAAAGAGATATTAACTTGCCTGATAAAAGTAGTAAACAAAGTCTATAAAATAGCTATTATTATTTTTACTATCTGGTTTTGGAATCAAAATTCAGTTGTATATTGGTTTAGGAAGTGACCATTTATAAAGTCTGAGACTGTAGAGAGAGCGGGAGCAGTTTTACTGCTACCATTAATTTTAATTTTTACTTTCATTGCACTGTAAGCCAATTATTGCCCTGAGAAACAGGTGTTATTTTTCCTGCCTTTCACACAGAGAGCGAAAGCTGTCTTAAAACTGGTGGGAAGCTGGTGAAACACAAGGGGCTCACATCCTTGGAGCTCCAGGCTATACACTAGACAATAACACTCCACTGGCCATGGCTCTTTGAAGGTAGTGGAAGGGCTCTCTGCATGATGGAGGCATTTCTGGGGTAGGGGACGGTCCGAGGAGGGGGTTTGGGGTGATGCTCTAGTATGGCATAAAGTGGCACATGAGAGGAAAAGGCCTTCTTCCACTTTGTCCTTAAAAGCCTTTCCAAGTCAAAGGACCAAAAGTGTGTTCAAGTCCCCTCTGGTGTGGTGCTGAGCCCACTCTGTCTATTCTGGATGCTTTTTGCTCCAAGCTGTTCAAGCACCTCACATCACCTCAGGAACAGAAGGAGCCCTAGATAGGTGCAGGGTGACTGGAGGCTCCTACAAGATAATGCAAATCCCTACTGGTTGTCATGTGGTTTTTCTGCACTTTACAGCTGACAGCATTAAACAGAGCCCTGCAACAGCCCCTATTTTCACAGCTGTGCAAACATCCTTGATAACATTTTCATGGATGCCATGGAAAGCAGTGAGGGTTTGTACACCACTGAAATGCAGCAAATGGGCTGGTGGCAGGGTGGGATCAACAGTTGTTGGAAGAAAAGCAGGAGGGAAAGAAGCATTAGTGTCAAAATTTTAAAGAGGATTATAAAATAGGAAGGAAAATAGATAAGAAAAACTTCTAAAATTCCCTTGCCATTCCCCTAAGGGAGGTGGTGGGGGGAAGAGGCACCAAACTATCCATTCCTCCTCATCCAAGATGCATGTCTTTAAATTAATTTGAATTCTTATGGGTTATTCCCATAAATACTCCTACCTCTCTCTGAGGCAGCTGTAGAGACTCGAGCATATTGTGCTTACCAAAAGTGAAGGACAACATAAGCGTTTTAGGCCTTAAGGCAGAGTCAAACCTTTAGTCAAAAGAGCAAAAGGAGAGACTCGCTGCTGACACGGCGTTCCCAGGCTCACAGCACCTTGGGCACATTTCCTCTGCTGGATAATCCAGGACACCAGCCCTGTTTTGGCACAAGCTGCCTTCCCATGGGGGAGCTGGGCAGCTCACTCTTGTGGCTTCCTTACCTGCTCCGAGCTCGTGCTTCTTTAAACCCAGGGCTTCTCCTGGTGTGCAGTGATGGAAGGTTACAATTTGCTATAGATCTAGGTGTAAGAAACAGTATTCGTTCTTGCGTGCCCATGGTCACAGAGAATAACAAATTAACTAAAAATAGAAACAATTCATGTAATATCTGTATGAAGCAAAGAGAATTTTGAGTGGCCTGTGTTTACTACACTTTTAGTTTCTTATGAATGTTTGAGGAACTGAGCTTGGTGGTCTGTATAGTCACACAAATAAAGCTAGAATATTGTTTAATGTACTTTCAAATTCTGTATTCAGTTTTCATATGACATAATTCAAGCTGATTGATTACTCACATAATTTGTCTGATTAAAAGGACAGAGAATACTGTGTGACTGATTTATCCAGCTGAAGTGAACTGTAAGTACTTGCAGGTCCAATTAATAGAAAACTTTGTGAATTCTCATCAAGTCTGAGAAGCTAAGAATCAGTTTGATGATGATTTGTGAATAAAAGAAAGGTTAAGAAAATAAAATTGTTTGTTGAAAAGTTGAATTCAGCTCTGTATAGAAGAGATGTTGCCGTACGGTGAGGAAAGGTAGTGGAGAACACATTCTGGTATGATGAAAAATTTGTGCTGTAAATAGAACAAAAGGATGGTCAAATGTGTAGTTAAATTGACAAAATAAATCTTCACTGATAGCAACAAACATTTACAGAAAAAGTAAAGAAACAGGATTATATTTACATATGGTATAAATATGAAGATTCAGAAAACAACCACCAGAATGACATGAGATGAGCAAACTTTTTTTTGTAGGAGTAAATGTACAACTCTCAATCTATTTAATTTACCAGAAATACAGCCAGGAGGTGATCAGATCACTATCAGTAAAAACCTACCAGGAAGATTTCTGAAGAACTGTTCTTTCAGCTCAGCAAGGCAGAATAGGATCTATTAGAGGAAACTCAAGCCACACATACAGTGGGGACAGGGTGTTTTTAATAGTAAAGGCAAATAAGCATTAGAACAACCTGAGGTTCATTCAATTTTGCTAGTTCAAACTTCTTTTGAAACCATGTGAGAAGTTGCAGGTTGGATGCAGTAGTGAATTAGTGATCTTCTCTGAGTTCTCTTTTGTGAGAACCAGAGGGGATTATTGTAGAGATGACTTTTCTACCTGTACTACCTGTGAATACAGGAACCAACACAAGGATAATAAATAGATCTAGAGGCCAGCATAGGGTGGGTTTATGCCTTTTCATTCTGCAACCTGAGCAATTTCAGAGCTGAAAATACTAGTAGAGCCTAATAGGAAACCACAGCCAGACTGAGTGGCAGATGCATATAATAATAATGAATATCCTCAGTGTAATGCACTCAGTGTGGCCAAGGACCAAAAGGAGCATTTAAGGGCAAAAAAATGCCATTAAAACACCTTTTAAACTAATATTTCTGAGATTAGTTATGATACTTGCAGTGCCAGAAGTAAAGACAAACCAGTCTTGCTACAGTAGAATTGCAACTTCGGTGGGAAAAACATACAAGCTATTTATTCATGCCTAAAACCTCTTTGCTTCAAGGTAGTTTACTACATACAGAGAGAGGAACAGCATGGATATATAATGTTCTGTATTCTCTTGGCACAGAGTGAGAGCTGGGACTGGTGGTACCATATGGCCTGTTTATAGCCTGGGCACCAGAAACTCTGGAGACCATAAGAGGCCCTGTTCCCCACAGGGCTCTGCCTTCTGAAAAGGTGCCCAAAGCACAAAGTCAGCTTATGGCTCCCAAGCCCCAGCACACATAGGCAATACTCTCAGCACTACAGTTAGGATGAGGAGCCTTGTTTTCCTTCCCTCTGAACATAGCAAAGAATTGTGTTACCCAGCAGACATGAAAATCTAAGTTCATGCTGTAGAAAGCATCATCAGCGGTAAAGTGTAAGGTTTTAAAAAAGCAGTAGCTGCTCACAGGATGCTCAGAAAATGGCCACTGACACTTTTTGGCTTGATATTTTCTGCATTGACACCACTTTCTGAACTGATTTTCTTTTTTCTTTTTCCTTAGTATTCTGCATCTCCAATTTTAAAGTTTAAATAGATCTATACTTTCCCTAAGGAGTTATGTGCAAACTAATATTAAGATTAAAATCTTTTATGTTTGTTCTGTAGCTTGAAATAGAAAACTAGTGCATAGTCTGTTTTATCCTACTGGCTCTCTAAGGTTCAGGTATTAACATAAATACAGCCCATTAACACTTGTTCCTCTCTGTCAGGACATAAATTAAGTCTGCAGGTGTTCCATGAAGCTTTACCCTTGGTACTAATTAAGCCTTGATAATTAGGTTTGTTAAATTCAGGCCTTTAAGCTTATATTCCCTCTTTGGGTTGCCAAAATAGGGATTTGCAATATACAAGGCCTGTTTTTGCAGGTTTTCTGGGTTTTTTTGTGCTTTTGTTTTGAACAAAGCCACAGTTGTAATAAACTCTTCTTTAGTTTAGCAGTTAAAGATTGAAGATCTGTGAGGAACTTGGATATCAGCTTGTATTTACATCAGAACATTTTCTTTTGCTGGCTTTTTGGCAGAGCACAGTCTGTGTAGTGGAAAGTTTCCAGTCCATATGTTAAACACACAGATGCTTCCACTAGATAAATGGTTGCAGTTCCAAATGAAATATCATTCAGAAATGTTGAGTTCTTAAAATTACAGTATTAAACATTAAGTTCTAAACAATATGAGTTTAATTTAGCAAGCAGATCCCTTATACCAGTGAGACTTTCCTTACAGAGAAAACAATATAGGAAAAAATTTCTAATACCTTTGTTTTTTGTCACGTGTTTTCAAAGGTTATGTTCACAGGTCATATGGTCTCAGTGCTAAATAAAAATAATAATTAAAGAAACCTAGTTCAAAGGAATCCTCCTGGGAATAGGTTTATTTTAAACCCATACACAGAACATTATATAGTCTAATCTTGCCAGTTAATCTCTTCTCTTTTGTTTCTTCATAAATATATAGCCCATTAGATCAAATGTTTGATAAATGTCATTTTTCATCCAGAATAAATGAAACCACAGCCACTACTCTATTAGAGGTACTTTTCACGTTATTCATTGCAGTAATGCTAACTTGATGCTGATAGGTCTACTGCTTTTTTAATCCTTGAGATATGAAATAATATGTTTAAGATTTTTTAAAAAAACAAAATAAATAAATTAATTAATGCCATTAGAGACTTTCAGCCACATGAAATTCTCATCCTTCATTTTATTTAGTGTTTTATTGACCAGAAAGCTACAATGAATCATTTTTTATCAGAAGCTATGCGTTTGGTAAGCAAAAGGGGTTTATTCAGATGTAGTACACAAACATGCCATCAGTTTAACATACTTAATCATATTTTTAAATATTATTTTGATTTCTAATAAGACAGTTACAGTTTGAAAAAATCTTCCACTGCCTTTCTTCAAAGAATAAAAAATTCTTGGCATGTTTATTATTTAGACTCTACTACAAGAAAAGATTTAATATAAAAAGGCAGGAAAGAAGCATAGGAGTGTTAGCATAAAGAATATCTTCTCAGTATCCAGTGTGGCATTTGGATTGTTTTCCCTTGCAATGGTTCTGCTATAAAAAAGCCCCACTGCAAGAGAGAAAAGGTAAAGTACATAATGATTATCATTAAAAGATATCACTTCTTATTGCAGAAAATACTAATCTCACTTTGTAATTTACAGCATTTCTATAGTTATGATGAGAAATAGCATCATACATAGTATATGTCATAATAACAGTGTCCTAAATACTGAATTAATTGGCAGATTTTTAATGGTGGCCCCATTGAGGCGTATAACAATTGACAAAATACCGTAAGAGAGAATATACTTGATAGATTCCACTTATTAATAGGTCAAAATCATTAGGGAGATAATGTATGAGAGAAGCTATATCTTACTCCTTGATGTTTTGACTTTTTAGCAAAAGGGGAGAATGGTAGATGGGCTACTGGAGTTCAAGCCTATGGTAGCATTTAGAGTTTTAAAATTAATAACACTTTAGTTCTACAGCAAGGTTCCACATGGAGGCAGAAAAAAAGGTTTGGTTTGGATATACAATTATTGCAGTGTTTATATGAGGGGAGATTTTGGTCAGATATCAGGAAGAAATTCTTCACCATGAGGTTAGTAAGACACTGGACCAAGTTGCCCAGGGAGGTTGTGGAAGCCCTCTCCCTGCAGGTGTTTGATGTTGGATGAGGCTTTGTGGAGCCTGGTCTGTGTGAGGTGTCCCTGCTCATAGCGGGGAGGTTGGAACCTGATGATCTTTAAGATACCTTCCAACCTTAACCATTCTATGATTCTATCAACTACTAGTTACAGATCTGAAAGTTGCTGGAAGCAGAAAATACATCTCTTCTTTCGTGTGTGCATCAGCTTGGCTACAACATTCCCTTTTGTGCTTCTAAAGCTTCCTTTTTCAGTGATTTAAGAGACTTTATTTTTTTTTTTTTTGATCAGGAGCTTGCAGTTTCTTAAGTTAGAGACAGATACCACTTTCCTGTTTCATGCTCACCCAACCTGCATTCTCGTTAGAAAATACTAGAAACCAGCCCCAAGCCTTTGCTCAGATGTGGAATGTGTCTGAGCAAGGGACGTAAGACCTTCATCTCCCCCTGCCTTCCGCACAGTAACTGGCATTTCATCTTATAGTACTGAAAATGTTATTAATGAAGCAAAGAGTCATTGCTGATTAAATAACTCAAGGACAAAGACATGGCAACTTTTTCTGTGTAGTAAAGTCTTATGCTGTACATTGTGCAGCTCCATGTGGGAAGGGAAGAGGCTGCAAGGGCTAAAAGGTGGATGGAAAGCTGGGGGTTAAGGCATTTCAAAATGTCAGGCAGCTTGTTATATTGCAGTACATCATTCTGTCCCTGGAGACTATTGCTGAGGCCTAGGCCAAAGCTATATAGAGAACAGAAAATTTGACACGAGCTTCCAAATTTTCTCTTTAGCTCTCTTGGGCTGCAACCCATATGCCATGGTTAAACCATCAGACTTTGCTCCACTGAGACCTAAGGACAAAGCAACTCAGTATTTCCTTTTCAGTGAAAGTGACTGCTCGTTTCCTTAGCAGAAATGTATTTTCCCACCCACTGTCTTCTGAAAATGAAAATAGCTTCTTTTTTTTTCCCTAAATAAAAGGTTGTCTTGAATTGCAAACTTCTTGTTTTCCTGTTGTTAACTTCTCAACTCAAATATTAGTGGAATCTAACAG
Organism: Chaetura pelagica; assembly: GCF_000747805.2. Classification (NCBI taxonomy): domain Eukaryota; kingdom Metazoa; phylum Chordata; class Aves; order Apodiformes; family Apodidae; genus Chaetura; species Chaetura pelagica. The sequence continues at coordinate 4,936,821 of NW_009970717.1, forward strand.
TACATTTTAATGAACTATTAAGGACATTGGTATTTGCATTATGTAATTGTTGTGTTTTCCAAAGATATGTATAATCACATCTGCAGCAGAAACAGCATTCGTGGACATTCCTCCAAACCCTGTGTTCTCAGTTTCATTGTAATATATGCCTGAAATATGTGAGAGTGATTCTAACTACGTATCTCTAGGCTTCTATTTCACAAAAAAAAACACCAACAACATCCAGTAACACTATTCATAACAGCAATCACTTTTTCCATGAGTTCTCAATCTCCCGTGCTCAGTAGTTTGTTACTCAACAATGTGAATAAATTAGATTCTAGCCTAGAGAAAGTGCAATGAAGGAAGCAGCCCACATTTTTAGTCCTGCACATCTAACCAAAAACGTTGAGATTTCTGTTATCATGTAATAGCATGGTAATTTATTATTCCCACTGCACGTATCACAGTTGTATAAGAGAAGGAGAACATGCCAAAATTGCTATTTGTGAGAAATTGAGTTATGGCCAAGTATAGTTAAATGTTAGGGCCAGAACCTCATCTCACTTTCCATAAAGCTGTCCTGAAAAGCAGCTGGGGATTTTCATGGTGTAAGGGAGTTTTCAGATGCTCTGAAGCTGGCAGCCTGCACCACTGTAGCCCACTGCTGTGCATGCTTAGGTCAGGAGGGTACAGCACATTAAAAAACCTTCTCTAACATGCCTGGGACCCAAGCCAGGTGGCACGATGCAGAGGAGTACAGGGGTACCTATTCTCCATGAATTGTTGCATCAAGCAGAACTTGGCAAAAAACCCCAAGATCTGTGCTGCAATAAACTGTTTTACTGTCCTCATGTCTTCCAACCTGACTGAACTTAGCATATTGGGTTATTTTTTATTTCATCCTTTTCTTTGAAAGATATTTACTTATGTGTGTGTAAGAAAGAGAAAGACCCAATAGTTATCAGGCTTTTGTTGTTCTCCAAGTGGGATCCTTGTGGTATTATTATTGTTATTACCCCTATAAATATTGGACTATTGGTACCTACAAGAATGATGGGAAGTTTTATCCAATGCAAAGGAATAAAGAAGCTCTATCTTCTGGAAGAAAAGATTAAGATACTCCTTGTTTCAAACCCATGAGCACCTATGTTTGGAGAAAACATCTGCTGGGAAAGGAGGACATATAGTGAGAGCAGTGACTGGACTGAAACTAGACAAATTGTAGAACTGTAGCATTAAGACTTAAAAAAAATGAAAAGGAAAGGAAACAGTGTAATTAAGCACTGTAACAACTTGCCTAGGAATGTAGTGACTTCTCCATCACTTGAAGTCTTTAAATCAAGATTGAATGTCTTTCTAAAAGATATTGGTTGTAGCTCAACCAGAAGTTATGAGCCATAGGTTTGATGTGGGAATCCCTTGGCTAAATTCTGTTAAACAGAAGGTCATACTAGATGATCATAATGATCCCTTCTAGCCTTTAAATCTATTACTCTATTAATCTACTCCAGTCATGAAAGTGTCATTTGCCCACATGAATTTCAGATCTTTTGAGCATGCATACATTTCAGTGAACCAGCTTGGATGGAGACTATTCTGAAAGTGTGTGCACAGCTCCTTCTGCTGAACATCTGCTTTAATGCCAACCTCAAGCATTTTCTTCTTAAAACTTTATTCCCGAAGGAAGTAGGCTGCCTCTTTGTACAATATAAATGTGTGTTGTGTTTTCTTAGGCACTGTAGCTGAGGTACATAAAACTGTATATAGTTTAAATCACAGAAGGAGCCATTTATAATTCTTGTTCATTTTGTACACAAATCCATGATTCCATTAGATATGCAGCACCGCCTGTTACACAGGAGTGGAGATCAAGCACTTCTGTTTACCTATGAAATTGCCTATTAAAATTACAATAACCAACATTAAAATGACTTTTTATGTCTCTCCTCTGAGAGGAAGTTTCAATTTACTGGTTCGTGTGAAACTATCTTGTAAGTAATTGTAAATATTTTAGGTAGATTTACTCTGATATTACTTGATGTGTCAAATTCATTGAAAAGAAAATAAATCTAGTGAAATGTTAAAGAGACACAAGTTGAAATCTACTCAATTATTTTAAAAGGGAGAAGTCATTTAATATTAAATTATTGTATAGAGTTCCTTCTTACAAATAGTTATGTAAATCCAGGTATGAAGTTGAATGTTTGTTTTTACTTCTAGTTTTAAAAAGACCCCTACAAATCACAGAAATGGTGCAACAGGTGAGGGACAGAGGGCCTTGTCTTTGGTTTGTTTAAATCAACAGAGCTCTCCAACATTTGGGACTCTAGTCCAAGGCAGTCACAAATTAATAAAAATTGAAGTCAAAGCCAAGTGCCAGAGGAGAAGATGTTTTCTCTTCCCAGGAGTCACTCATTGACACAACTTAAATTTTTCAGCAGGCTATATAAAAAAATCTCAGGTTAAATTTTTGAGCCATATCACCAGATTTCTGTGCTAATTTTACTTTCTGATCCTGATTACACATCAGCTGTGCTGTCTTCCATGTGCTGGAACAAGACAGTCTGAGAAGCAGAACCCCTTGGCTTGGGCCTGGCCCCAATTAGCTGGGGCCAAAGCCAGACAAAGCCAGACAAAGCAAGCTGTGCTGCTCACCTGTAGCTACTCTGCTGATGAGATGCAAATGAAGCTCCTACATTAGTGCTCACAGGTGTGTCCACTCTCTTGGCTGGTGTTTTGTTTTTTTTTTCTTGGTAGCTGAGAAGGAGGCAGTAGCTAAAGTTGAGCCAGGTGCAGGCAGGAGTTGAGGGTGATTGAGGTTTGGGAATCTGCTATCTGATGAAGAACCTTCTGTGGTTTGTTTAGTCCTTTTTCTGTCTTCTTTGGGCTACTTCTGAAGATAAAACCAGACATGGACCTATGACTTTCTGAAGATGCTTGCTGACTTGAATGTGGTAACTTTGTTTTTTCTTCTCTTCTGGGGGAATCTGTTTCATTTCTTTGCCACCAAACTGAGCCCTTTTTTATTGACGTTTTATGGAACGTAATTAAAGTACAAGCTGGTGACCATTTTGTTAGGAACTGAAGCATTTGCCTTATCACATGTGACTGGAGACTGAGTGAAGAGGAAGGTCTGCACTTCTGAGAGCAACAAGCCTTCTTGTACCCAAGGTGTTATTTTTTGGTACCAAATTGGAGGGAAGAAAGCCACTGATGTTTCCAGGTGTTGCTGGATGTTTTTTCTATGAGACCGACTCATACTGCACTTCTGAGAGCAACAAGCCTTGTACCCAAGGTGTTATTTTTTGGTACCAGATTGGAGGGAAGAAAGCCATTGATGTTTCCAGTTGCTGCTGGATGTTTTTTCTATGAGACCGACTCATAGAACTTTTTCTTAAATTTTCCTGAAATTCAACAATTGCATGATCTGAACTGGTGTTTGCTGTGCTCCTGGAGGCTAAGATGGGATGTGACCTCATTTCCAAGGTGAGTCAGTGTTGATGGTGCTTCTTTAATGGTGTGGGTATATGTGGACAGTGGTGAGAAAAGGACATACTCTGCCACTAAAAATTACATGGGTAAAATTCTGATCCTGTTTCATACAGCAGCCTCTCAGAGATGTGTGTTCACTATTCAGCTGTTAAGATTGTTATTAAACTTTATGGACCATAAACCCCATGGAAACAAGGAAAGTGAACAACTATGCTATTACAATAGTGTCAAAACAGGAGACATATTTCATCGCTTCAAAACTGTAAGCCTGCCTCTGTGCAGCATTTCAGCTCTCGTGGGCTGCCTCAAACTGCAGTGTTTATTTAATCTCTAAATGAAATGCAATATTGCTAATACATAAAGCTTGGAAAAATATGTTCCTTTTAGTTTAAAGTTCAGCTTCATAAATCCAGCTTTGCAGACTGCCTTCTGAAATGGGAGTTGTGTTGTGTTGGGTTTTTTTTAATTTAAATATTTGTCAGACATCCATCATCTCTTAATATTTCCTGTCATGGGAATCTACTTAATTCCAAACTAAATCCATCTTGATTTTCACTAAATGCCCTGACTTGCTCAGTACAACAACAGAGTCCTGATTAGGGGAGACAGACAAACAAGGGGATGAAAACATCCTTGACACACAGTTGTGGGGCTGGGAGGAGAGAAAGCAGAGATGCTAAATGTGGCCTGGCTCTACAGGATCCTGTATTTACTTTTGAATGTATTTATTTTGAGAAAGGAAGTATCAGACTCTGTCTGTGTGTGTTTTAATGTGTTGGCAGACCTGTCCCTTGTATGTATGTTTTTGCTTTTCAGTGTCCTCCTGCAAATTGCTTTTGACTAGACCGAGTTACAACAGTTTAAATATCTTTCTGTGGGCACAGTGAATTTTTAACTGCAATACTGAAAAAAAATAAAAAAAATCCCCCAAACTTATATTGTATTATTCTAAAACTGGAGTACATCTGTCTATGTAGTTTTGTGGAGATTTTTTAACCTTCTTGGTGAGGAGAGACCCATCCGTTCTCTCTTCTCTGAGGTGATAGCACTGTCCTTCTTAATAGAATATTTAAAGCTAGGTGAAGGTAGTGCCTAGTTTTCTACATTCTTGGCTTAAAGAAGAAGCAAAGATGCCATCATGTTTGATTTTAGTTTATTTTTTTTTTCTCTGTAAAACAGTAAATTCTCGTAGTTGTCTTGTTCTGTTTTTAAAGTAAGGGTAAACTAGCCAAGTTTGGGTGCAATAGGAAAACAGAAAAAAAATAAAGGTTGTATAACTGAAACTTTATCCTGGGATAAATATTACTTTTCAGACACTATCTGATCGTGTGACTGCACGTTGCTGGTTCCTCTGTGATTTGTGGGTTACTGCTTGGTTGAAGAGGGGTTTTTTGGGAGTGTGTTGGAGTTGGGTTGTTTGTTGTTTGTTTGCTCCTTGTTTTTTCTTTTGTCACACAAGCATCTGGAAGATTTCAGGATCTGAAAATAGGTAACCAAATTTGAAAAATGACTGAATTTTATAAGAATGGAACTTTAATATTTCTTCTTTTCCTTCTTATAATGATGATAAATAAAAAGACACCTTCAGTATGACCTGTCCCCTCCACACACTTTCCTTTTTCCTACAGACTGATAATGACTATCACTGTAATTGTTAGGTGCTGTTGATCATAAGAATGTATTTCATGCTGATGTTTATCCTGGGTCTATAAAGCTGATACTCATATGATTCTTCTATCTGAGTCGATTAATTGCCACCAAATTAGGGACTGTGCTTTGAAGGCATTTAACCCATTGTTCTCTATTTGTGGCAAACACATTAATGCTAGTGAGGAAAGTTCATTACTTGTGTGTTATCCTGGTTTGTTGCTCATCAAATATGATACCCTTAGAAGTGTTTAAGATGTTATGAGCCTACAGCTGTAAACAATTTTTCATGTGACTGGAAGGTTATTTTGCTAAGCACCTTGCTAAGTGTACATTGATAGCGTTGCACGTAAACTGATCTACTATATCGTGCTTGCTGACAATGATGTTCTTTGTTTGAATTTATTGGGAGCTGATATTTAAAGAATGCTAATATTATCTAGTGAGTCCTGCTGAGACAATTGTTTGTAAATATGCCAGGAGAAACTAATGTAGAAAACACTCAAAACCAGTTCCTCTAAAACAATCAGAGAGGGGAAATAAGCTGGGTGATATATATTTGTATGCACACTATACACACACACACACACATACTTTTTTAAACTAGACCAACAAATAAGGTAAAATACGAAAATGCTCAAGAAAAAAAAAAGAGATCCTGTGCTAGGAAGACTTGTGTTCTTCCCCAAATGCTGAAAATGCTCAGGCAAAAAAAAAAAAAAGAGATCCTATGCTAGGAAGACTTGTGTTCTTCCCCAAATGCTTCCGTTATAAAATGCTTTATTCCTTAAGTAGGCATTATGTTACAGTATTTTATAGGTACCTTTCCAAAAGACATTTAATTACATTGTCATTTTAGATGGTAAGAATAAACTGCTCAGTATACAGTTCCCAAAAAATGAATTCATTTTTAATGTGCCATCTGTTGCTGCAATACAACACGAAGATAAATAGTTGAAAAAGAGAGAGAATTGACAAGAAAGAGAAATGGGCTTTGATTTGCCCTTTCATCACACACATAAAACAACATAAGCTCAATCAATGCACAGAAATGAAAGCTAATACATAATAGAGGTTGGACCTGATTATTTTTCCCCCCACCTATTGTTTCAAGTTGTAATTAAGGAAGAGGAGATCTGAGTTAGTGTAACTCCTGCCTACCTGGACTCAGCTGTACCACATCAGGCTGGTGGTAGCAGGCACTGAGAGGCTCCCTCTCCCATCCTGCTGCAGGTGAGCTGATGTGCAAGGAAGGGCCCAGTGGCTGGGGGAGAGGGAGAACTAACATGAGAACAAATAAAAGCCCGTGCCAGGAAGTTTTAATCAGCACTTTTTATGAAAGAGATTTTGATGGATAGCTTAAGACTCTTTAGAGTGGAGGATCTCTCTGGTAATGTCATGCTTTTAGGAGCTTGTTAGACAGCTTAAAGCTGTGATTAATATTTAGCAAAATGATATATGGGGAGGCTTGAAAGCTGAGGTTATTTACTATGTATAATTAGCTATGGTTATTATTTGTAAAAGAGACTTTATGGATTCTAGATATAAGTAACAAAGCTCGGTAAGAGGGTTTTATTAGTTATAAAGTTCAGGCAATATCAAAAAGATGTTCTGTAAAGCCAGTTATTCAAATGCTTGAAAACAAATATTGAATGGAATAAAGCCTTTCTTCTTCAGGGACACATGCTTCTATAAAGATCTTCTGGTGAGATAAGTTTGTCTAGTCCTCTTCTTCCCTTCCCTCCTTATGCTTAAAATGAATTACATTTCAGAGACATCTGTGTGTAGACTCTCAAAACCTAAAGGAACAACAGGGTAAGGAAAAGAGTGTTGTTAGGTTAGTGAACTAAATTCCACCTGACACGTTAAGGTGACATTGCTTACTTCAACGGAAGGAGATTAAGAAAGAAATTCTGTCTTTACCGTGATAGGAAATATCCCTTTTTTAATCAAGAGCCAAGTGCCATGTTGTAGAACTGGGAAAGATGGTTTAAATAAAGAACTTGGTATGTGTACATGTCCTTTCTCATCACTGCTTACTTCTTAGGGTCAAGTGAAAAAGAGAACTAGATGTCTAGAATCTGGTATGTCTGGAGGTTTTTCCTCTTCCTTTGAGAGCTAGACACTTCAGACAGCTGGAGACTTTATAAATAAGTAAACATGGAGTTTGTGGTTTGGGTTTTTTTTTTATTTTGTGAGGCAGGCTAGGGGTAAGTATGGGGGCAGTTATTTTGCTACAGATAGTGTGGTAAAATTATTAACTGAAAGCTTGTTTTGTGCCTGATTTTAAAAGGCTCAGAGCAGTTCCTATCCCAGGTAGTCCTTAACATCAAAGGACCCTCTGGGCATCTACTACATAAGCAAATTTTAACTTGGCCTTGAAAAACTATATGCGATTTTCCTTGGAGCACTCTCAGCTTATTTCTCTCTGTCTTCCATTTAGTGCATATCAATTGCATTTCAAGAATTCAACAAATGTGGTAGAATTATAAATGATGTGATAAAAGTCTTGATGCCAATCAAGGCTTTGTCTTGCTAATCTTTGTGATTCCTCCTTTGAAAGTTAGTTGTTCCAGGAAGAAAATGAAGGAGAGATGGTGTTGGTGATGCTGTCTCATAGCTTTATTATATCTATAAATCCTTCTGTGCTGACCAGGATAGTAGATCCAAACAGCACTTTCTGACTTCTTTACTGAAATACGTATGGGAATAATGGAGTTTTGTTGTGTCTGATCTCAGGCTGACTTTATTATCCAAAACCAAGTGAGTAGCTTCTAGTGCTCAGAGAAATCCTAGTGGAACATACTAAGAAAAGCTTGTACAATTACTCCTTACTGACTTCCAAACCATGCTAGCGTTACCCGTGGAGTGAGCATGTTTTACTTTGTTTCATGTGGTTTTTGTTATTTAATTGCAGGAGACAGAAGTTTTTCTTCCTACCTTCGCTGTCTCATTCGTATTCTCCTCCTCGTGTCCATTTCCCTCTTTCTTTCCTCTCTTGTTTTCATCCAGGTTTCTAAATCTGATAAGCAATCTCTGTGGTTTGACAAATAGGCCATATTTCCCATCCCATTTTGCATTTATCTCCACTTAACCCTTCTTAGCAAGTTATGAAAGAAAACACTTAAATACTTAAATATTTTTTTAAGTTTAAAAATGCAAAGTTTTATTAAGCCTTGTAACAGGATATTTAGCTCTGCAGGAAAAAGGCCCTCTTTTTTTTTCCCCCCCTCCCCCCCCAATGGAGAGCAGTGAAGAGACCTAGGATTTAAAGATGAGACTTTTGTGAGTATGTGCCAGGGCTATTGCTTTAAGGAGGTTTGGAAGGCAAATCTGATAGAGGAAGAATAAACCTCTGTTCTGATCTCACTGGGGGCAACTTAGTTGTCAGGAGTGTTTGCAACGCTTAGTGTGTATTCAGTTCTGTAAAGCAACTCGTTAGGCTCTGATTTCTACTATCCCTTTAGCAAAATCTAGTACTGCACAACTGTTAAATATTTTTATCTTAATCTTTCTTTATAGCTCCATCTTAGAACCATGAGCCGTGTTCCCAAATGTTCATGTGTCGCTTTTAGTTGTTTGACCTTTCTTATCAATGCTACACTGACTGTCGCTGTGCTCCTGCACTGAGACTCTTCATTGCTGGAGTAAGAGCTCATGGTTTTAGCAGTACACAAATGTAATTCTAGGGCCTGTTTCACAAGAAAATATTCCACCTTCCTTTAGATTACTTTTGTTAGGAACTATACAAACCTGACTTACTTGCTCTAGTAGTGTTGTCTCTTTCTACAAAGCTATGTTTTCCCACTGGAAGGCTGTAAGCCAGGAAAGTCAGTAGGTTCTGTAGCTCAGCAGCTTAGTGTGGCTTAGCAGTGTTCTCCTCAGGGTTATTTCTCTGTATTTGGCTGCACAGCAGCCATCTCCCTGGACCATGAAGGTTAGGAGCTTGATTGCTCCTGACCTGGCAGGTGTCACTGAGAGCTGAGCCCTGAAGACAGAAGTGAAGGAGAAAAAAAGAAACTTTCAAGCTCATTTTGTGTCAAATTAACAATTAGGTTCTTGTAGGATAGTGCAGTGAAGAATATTTCTGACTCTGAAGCTTATTAGGCATGTTGGTGTATGGAGCTGAAACCTCTTGTATAATCCTAACAAAATAAGGCTGTTCCATAGTAAACAGTGTGGCAATGCACAGTGGGATGCCAGCATACACATTTTCCACTTTGCTTGCTTTGTTATTAGGCCATGGTTAAGCTTGATTAACTGTCTGTGTCCAAGATCTTATATATGTTTCCTTTATTTATCTGCAGTGAAACAGTAAAAGTGTGTTTTGCTGTTGAAAGGGAATGTTTCTGTTCACTAAGTAATTACAATGGTATTGAGATGAAAATGCTGTAAATATATCGCATAAGGGGCCTAAACACTGGGGGGACAAATTATCATGGAGGTGTGTTATTTTAATCATCCTATTTATTGCAGTATCTTAGAGACCAGTTGATAAAGTGATTGGGCTAGATAACATTGTTTGAGTTGATGTTCAACTTGTAAAAAGGCCACAGGAAATTATTTAATGTAGCTACCTCTGTAATAGCAACCAACAATGTTCAGGCATAAAAATTAAGAATAAATACCACCATGTTGACTTTTGCACATCTGCCATGCAGGCATGGATCGATGTGCAGCTCAGTCATAAAATGAGTGCTGTAAATCTTTGTGAAATGTGTTCATTTTTTTTCCAAGCTTCTGACTGATTCTTCTATTTTTAATCTTATTTTCTTCTAGTTTAACACAACAATGTGGGCATTTTTGTGTCTTCAAATCACAGTGCACATCTACAAAGCCTATATATCAGTAATTGAAATAGTGTTGCAGCTTCCAGAAGATGATCTTGGTTTGAGACAGCTGAGTTGGATCAAGAGGTGACCTGAGACATAGTGGTCCTGCTAGTTAGAAACAGGAGCACAAGTTCTGCAGGACCAGTATAGGGAGATGCACTCACACCCACCCAGTCCAGGTGTGCTGTGTTCCCATTCTGCTAAAGGAAAATAAATATAAATACAATACAGCACCTGAACATCCCCTGCCCTCTGGGACTGCAGCATTTGGTGCAAATTATCCTGTTCCTTGCTTGCCACTTCAATGTTTGCCTGCATCCAGCTTTGACTCTTACAAACTGTTTTTAATTTGTGCCTGGAATAACCTTTTTTTCT
>NW_009970717.1:4947879-4976062 GCF_000747805.2 Chaetura pelagica
CTTTCCCTAGTTTGTTTGTATTTGTTTTAAAAACACTTGAAAGTGCAGTTTTAGATGTGCACCTTGATGTGCTCTCAGCTGCACTGCTGTGACACCAGGAGAGACCACAGCAATGTGAGTGTTTGGTTTTCTTGAGGAGCTGAAAGACTTAAGAGGAGGGGGAAAAGGGGAGGATGTGTGTAAATTATGGGAGCTGCAGGTCTATGATGACTTTTCTTGTCTGATTTCCAAGCAGATTTCTATGATCCTGCCTTCAGTGAGTTGAGTTCCCTTCACAGATTGATCCATTTTTTCCACAAGTACCTTTCAGCACCTTTCCCACTGAGCCTTCACTGCATGCATGGGGAATACACTCGTGCCTGTGTTTTTTCTAGGTATTGGTGTCTTGTACTTCAGACCATTTTTCATACAAGTCCAGAGTTTAAGAGATCAGGGGCATGTACTTAAAATTGAGTCGGTGTTCAGACTGGGTTGAAATAATGTCATGACTGCAGGGATGTGCATTCCAGTCTGTTTTGCACAATAGCTCAGGTCAGGAATTGAAGGGAGAATACTTATAACTCTGGCCTCTGGTTATATTGTGTAGATGCCTACAAATGGGTTTTGTTCTTTGTATATGCATATTTACATAAAATATCTTTTCTGTTTGTGCTTCCTTAAACCCAGAAGTTTAGTAGCAGTGTCTCTGGACCTCTGTTCCCTGCCTGTCATTTCTTTCTGCCTTCAAAATCTTCCTGCTTTGAAGTAAATAACCGATTTCACTGCTGATGTCTTAGTGCTATAGAGAGCTGTTAAAGTAATTGTACCTACTTCCAAAATGTATGAAAAATGAGAATTCCTGAGAAAAGGTTTTGACATCTTCTGAAAAGATAATAACAGTGTAGGCTAACAGGGAGAAAGCTGTACACTTTCAGTTTGATCACTTATTTTATACCTGTGCATTACTATTTCTTTAATGTTCACATATAAAATTCAGTTAAATGTATTTCCTAAGAGCTGCAGGCAAACTCCTCTGAAAATACCAAGATAATGAACTTGAACCTGAGCTTTCTCCATCAAAGAAATCATTATAGACAATGTGTTTTAGCTTTTGGCTTTATTCAGTTTAAATTCATTTTCTTTTGCATGGGAAGAAAAAAGTGCATCTTTAAGAGGAGGTGTTTGTTAAATCAATATATACCTGTTGATATTGCTAGGAATTGCCTTTCTGCTTTCAAATTGCTGTGCAAAATACCTGAGTAGGCATAATGTCAAGAATGGAAATAATCAAAGTGTATTTAAGACTTGCTTAAAAAAATCCATTTAAAAAGTAGGAATGTGTTTTTCAGGCATTTTAAGACCATAAATTGAAACACAAGTATTTAAATTATTTTTCAAAGAGGTTCAAAGCTGTACTGTATTTGCATAGCCACTGAGTGAACTTTTTTTGTCCTCAGCATTTAAGTTTTCTAGCAGTTCTGTATTTTAGGAGACTCTGGTGCCCCATAAAAAGCAAATACTCAAATTTTCAGTTTCTAGGTACTGAATATCTTCCCTTCTACTGGCTTTGTTTTTATAATCATAATTTATTTTAAAAAGAAAAAGAGAGAGAAACTGAGGAAATGAATGGAAGATTTTGGAAAAGGTCATTAAACAAGCTCTCAAAAATCTGACAGATACTGTCTAATGTTAAAATAAATATACTAACCAGGGTAGAGACAAGGTGAGTGGGGGCCTAAGCAGAGTAGCTGCGCACAGCCTGGGCTTTGCTTGCTAAACTGAGCTAAATTGCTGCCAGCTGATTTCATTAGCAGGAGGATTCAGAAGGTAAATATTTGCAGTAAGAATAACAAAGCTACTTCAAATTTTACCAGGTAACAGCTACAGGGGGCTCTCGGAGGCTATTTCAAAGTGCTGAGGCTCCAAGTTTGGTCTTGCCTGGACAGAACTTTCCTATGAAAGTTTTCTTTATTATTCCTCCAGAACCATGATGTGTCTGGCAATCACTGATACTCTTGAAAGAAAAATATCAAAGCTGTGGTCTATATGTGATTCTTCCTGAGAAAAAGATCAAGAGTAACCTTGGAAAAATAAACTTTTAAAAGTGAAGTTTCATATATTTAGACTTGGTTGGGTTTGCTTGTTGCTTTTTTTTTTAAGTTTAGAATAGCTATAATGAACCCTACAAGAGGCACTGCACATGCTGCCTAGTATTAAAGATGATGGAACTAAAATGCAGTACAACTAACTCATCTCTAGCATCCTGGGGTGCCTAATGCTGTGTTCCCCCCTGCAGAACACCCCAGGGAAACCTTCTGCCACTGTCACTGATGGATTCTGGGCTTAAACTGAGCAGAGCTCGACAGACAACAGCGACATTTGTGGCCATTGTAGCAAAACTGGATCACAAGAGGCAGACAAACACCCTTGGTTTTCAAGACTAAGCTAGTTTCTACTCTCTCACATGGTCTATTAATGCTCCAAGCAATTAATGTCACCTCTATTTTGTTTGTATTGATCCTCAGCTTACTCATTCTCCCATGCCTAGTTCTCTGCCAAGTTATGGGCTAGCCTTTCTTCATCTTGACTCGGTCAAAAAGGAGACAGAACATTTACCAAAGCATAGTAATTTGGATGGTGGAGAGTTATTTGCAGTGATAAACTACTGTCCTGTAGTCTGCCCCTCTTATCCCCACCAGTGCTCCTTGGGGCCATAAACCTGTTGGCAGACATCTGTCCTAATTTCTATGAGGAAGAAATCTGATTTTAATGAACATCAAATCACTCTGGAGTTTGTCAGTCAGGATGATCAAAACAGTGTGTGCATCAAAGTCTGCTCAGTTTGAGACATGGGAAAGCTGGGAGCATGGTCCCATCACAACATACAACCATACACAAAAGAGGAGGTCTGGCTTTGCCCTCTAGTTCATAATGGGAGATAATTTCTTGTGAAACGAGTATGCATAGATCTCCGTTAGTGTCCGTGGATGCATGTCAAGGGAAGGCATTAACAGTGGGCTGCAGCTTTTCCCAGTAAATACAGTTTTAAGATTTTACACTCTGTTGTCCAACAGAGTCCTTTCCTGACATCTGAAATGCTGTTAGGCTGACCCAAAAGCAAAACAATGCCACCATGAGGGTGGTGAAAAAGCAGGTTTAAACACAGTGATTAAGTTTTGGGGTTTGGGGTTGTTGGTTTGGTTTGGTTTTTTGGTGTTGTTGGGGTTTTTTTTTAGTTAGTTACAAACCTCCATCCACACAATTTATCAAGGGGTTTATATGCTTCAGCAGAGCCAAACATCATAATTTTTAATTTCTGTATAATCCTACTCTTACATGAAAAGGCTTTGATGCAGTTTTTCAGTTTCAGGACCACCTTCTACAATTAAATGTAATAATGGCTGTATACTGTAGGTGCTCCAACCAGTCAGACTTATTTTTATAAGCTCCATTTTTGATTTTTGCAAAAATCAAGTTAAAAATTGAATTATTTTAAACAGTTCTGTAAATGCAATATTTCTGCATTTACAGGAAATCAAGAGAAAAGAGAAAAGAATCATAAAATCATAAACCAGCATAGTAAGGTAGCAGCCATTTTGCATATTATCTGGCAGCACAGGATGGTCTTTTAAGGTCTATGTCACCTGTCTTGGTGAAAGCAGTTGTCTCTACTGTCTAAATTAATTAGTTCTAGTGTTCTAATACCTGTTGTAGCCGTGCTGCTTTCATAGCCCTACTGTGTTTAGAGTTCCACTCCTGCATTCTGTAAGTTCAGGTGTGACAAACTCATGACTGTAAGGGTTTTCCCCTTGCTTCCAAGAGTGTGATGGTTCTTAAAGAATGAGGAGTGAACAGTAAAGGCAGCAATCCTGAAGATGAGTTGTGTTGATAAGGCAATACAGCCTGACTGCCTTTCCAGAAAAGTTCCAAATATCATTTAGTAAATGTCTGCAATAGGACTTCACAATCTTTGATAAAATCTTACCTGTTTAGAGAGAAATGATGGTTGGAAATGTCTCGTGGTTTTGTTGTTGATTTATGATTATTTTTAAATTGTTGTGGGTTTTTTTGCTTGTTTTCTTTGCGTGATCTGTGCTACAGGCACATATCATGTGAGATTGTGCCTTCCACAAATGTGCAAGGACTATAGATTTTTCTTTTTTCCATCCTTCCCAAGAGACTTTGGTCACTAGCTCGTACCCTTAAAAACTAATACACATTTTAGGGAGCAGTGTTTCTTTGCTGTTGAGGTAAGCTGGTGTTTGCAGTGTACCTTGATGCTATATGTAGGAATACCCTGGGCACACCTGTGTGACCTCTGGTGTTTATTTATCCTGATTTATGAGATCCCATGCACACTATAGGGAAGAAAAATAAATATGCAAAGTGCCAGTAGACTTTTAATGGAGTTACCCAGTATTTCTTCACAAAGGCTGACCTTGAAATTGCTTTTCATGCACAAGTCAAAATATGTAAATTAAGATCTCAAAGTGACAGTGCAAAACAGATACAGTTTGTAAAGCTCTTGCCAAAGCCATGGAAATTCCATGTTCTATAAAGGCCATTCATCAGCTTCTGAAACTGTGGGTAGCAAAGTGTAGAAAAATGGCATTGCTCAAACATTGAGTGAAATTTGGTGAGAGCACTAAATTTCACTTCAGTAGGGTAAGTCTGCCAAAATTTACTCATGAGATCTGTGAACGTACTCCCAGTCCAGTCCACAGCTTCCAGCTCCCTAACAAAAGCAAAATCTAATCTGGTATCTAAAATGAACCAGTATCTGCTTAATTTCCTTTAATGACATTTTCTTTGTTACTGTTCAGTGTGTCAGAGATGGCAAAATGAGCAGCACAATCAACTCTTCTAAAGTGAGAAGAAACTTCTGGGACTTTCAGCTCCTCTTCCCTAAATAGTAATATTAATATAAAAACCTTTTAAATATTTCTGTTGGCTACATTTATATGTCATGTTTCTCCCAGAAACATTTTCTTCTCATATTTTGCCTCTTGATTTCCCTATGCTCCCATTCTCCAAGCCTTGCTTCTAATGGTTTCCAGTCCCAGCTCAAGTCTTTTCAATAATTTGAGGATAGTATTTTCTTCTCTACCCTCTGCCATTGTTTGCAGCATAAAATCAGTACAATGAATTTCAGTTATGTTTACGATTAGTCCCTGTCTACAGCAGGCACCACATTTGGCATAGAAACATCTTCTGGAGGCACTCTTGCAGATAGATAGATGAGCTGATAGACTGGGCTGGTGAACAGATGAGTAGGAAATAGTTGGGTTCCTAGTGATAAAGCTATTGTGTGGATGGGGAGAAAATTCAGGCAAAACTTTTGGTGACATGGTAGTGCAGAGGATTGGGCACGCATTATAATTAATGCCACTAGCACTAAAAAGACATCAGGGGTGCTCTGTGTGTTGATTATTTCTGCTTTCTGTTTGTATGAGTTTTCTCTCCTTTGTAGCTGTGTGGCTCTGCCAACAAAAGCCCCCGAGACCAAGCTTTAGCCGCTGCTCCTCTATAACTGCATCATTACCTCACTCCAAACAAAGTCCTTTTTTGTCAATAGAGGATGAAAACATTATTGGATTCTGAAGCTCATAGTAGTCATGTACGCAGCTAGGGATGAGGAGGATAGATTTATGAAATGGACCATTTCAAATGGCATTATCTTCCTGCAGTGAGGTGCACCTTTCATAAATCATGGGAGAGCACTGGGAAAATAGAGCATTTGTTATTCCTGCCATATATTTGCATTTGCATTCTCTACGATGTGATCTTGGAGTTGGGGTAGCTGGGGGGGAAATCCTCTGGTTTTGTTCTTCCCTAATAAGTAGGACTTTTTACCATACAATTACAGGAAAACTCAGAACAAAAGTTTAGAAAAAGCTTTATAATATTAATTTCTAACTTACCTTTGTTTAGCTAGGGACAGACACTGAGCCTCAACTTTTTCATTTGGGTATGAAGACATCTATTTCTTATGTACTTCCAGTGTTGCAGGGGATTCTCTGCCTCATCTAGCAGGAGGTCAGCTGGAAAGAGAACTTCAAGTATAGAGAAAAAACTATTTTTTAAGGCTGGTGGGGTAATGCTATATTATGGGTGGTTTTGCTTCTTAAACTCAAAGACCCTATTTTTGCTGTATTAATGAAGCTCTCTGATCCCCCTGGAACACCTCAACATCTATATGTTGCACTGGTTGGGAAGAATGTTCTTTCTGTGTTGTCAGTATTTTTTTTCTGTATTTTCACAACCCAATATTGCAATAATTTTACCAGTGAATGACAACACTTGGGAAAAAGCAGGTCTCTATTAAACCTGTTATTAGCCTGATGTGAAAAGTCAACATTTGTTACACAGTATTATTTGTGTGGATACTTTAAAATCATACATTTGCTCCAGAGAGGAAAATTTAGAGGATGCTCTGAGATACCAACTTGTCATTTCCTGTAATGAGATGAAGCAAAAGGCCTTGATTTTGGGAAATGTGTTTTGGCAGAATTGATAAAAAAATGAAAGCAATGGTAGTGGAGCAAAATTGCCTGAGTTTAAGAAGAGAACAAAAGAAAGCATCAATGGAGTATTGAAATGTGTGTTAAATTCAAACATTTTCTAGGCAATTTAATGAAAATAGTATTAAATAATTTCTAATTTGAAACCACCAGTGCTCAAAAGCTGGGAAAGGTCAGAATTTTTGTTTTTGTCTGCTACCTTAATTCTTGCCTCACTGTGTGTCTGTCTTAAAGAGGAGGTTTTTCTTACACCCTTGCTTTTATACTCCCCTTGCAGCATGTCACATCCAAAGGATGGATTGTAGCAAGGCAAAGTGTGACATTTCTTAAACTTTTTTGACACATGAATGAGGGGAAGGAATGAGTGGCTTTGTGTTTCTAATACCTTTTTATGGAGTCCATATTAAAATGACAAAAGATTAGAATGATTTTATTAATTTATAATTCATAGAAGACTGAATAAAATGTATTTATTTCTTGATAGACATTACAAATTTTTTCTCTTGGATGTGTGGACAAAAGCTTTACTAAGACCAAAGCAGAGATGAGAGAAGCCTATTGCTGCCAACATGAAGCTCAGAGCAGCTTCCTCTGCAGTGGAAACTGAGAGATCAAGCCAAGGTCAAACCCACTATTTATTCCTGAAATTTCTGCAGACGCTGTTATTTAGATGTAATGAGCCCTGCTTGGATCCGGTTTGGAAAGATAGGAAAGCTTTGAACTTTTAAGTTGGGAGGCTCCAGTTACATACATGGGTATCTGGACCCTGAATCTGAAGGCTTGGCATTTGAGATGTTGACTTTCCACAGGGTTTAGGAGAATTTGTTCCTGTGATAGTGAAAATGTATTTTGCTGAGGGCTCAGAAACTCCTACCAGGAGTGTAAGCTTACCTGATGGTGGGCACTGCTCCACTGGGGCCTGGGGTGCCCCTCTTGTGCTTGCTGAGCATACAGAAATGCTTGGAGGGAGAGAAAATGCATTTTATCAGCCATGCAAGAACACCTATTAAAGCTGTAAGTGGCATACAGTTCAGCAAGGTGCCACATTGTGTTTTTTTATGAGTAAACAGGAGATCATTGTGGCTGAAAAAGCACACACTCTGTCCCATAACACGCAGGAAGCTTATACAGGAGGTTGTTGAATACAGGTAGCAGCAGCTGCTTGTGGGAAATAATGGCATCTTTTTCCTGCAAATTTCTTAAAAGGCTTGACATAGAATAATACTGGGTTTGTCATTATGGCAGAAGAATTGCCTTTCTAGCTGAGCTGAGGCATTGAACAGTAGTGTATATAATGGATGAAAATGGTTCTCACAGATAAGGAGGGGCAAGCATTGTCACCCCTGTTTTGAGGTATATGCATAGTGCATTTGTCTTTAAAAAATTTTTTTTTACATCCATTCTGAGGAAATTCACACCTCACATGAATTTCAACTCGAGGCTCATGTTGGGCTTTGAAGATCTTTATGCTGTAGCCAAGCTCAGGAGCTCCCTATGGATGGTTCTGAGTTATGAGTGAGCAACTTTACCTGTGTTAGTATATGGGCATCACCATTTTGTTAAAAAGCTTCAATGTTTAAAGCTGTTAAATAATACTAGGATTTATCAAGAACTGTTTTAATAGAATTGTGAGGTAACTGCAGTGGCTCTGATTTAAATGAGCAAGCAACACCTATGGGCAAATGATCTTTCCGCACACAAATTAATTACAATTCAGGACTGATGAACTTTTATGAGCTAGTTAATTTTTAAAAGATGCTGTGTATGGTTTATTGAAATTAAAAGAAAGTGACAGCTTTCTGCTCCTACCCTCATAAAATCCTGTCCTGCATATAATATTGACCTAGTTTAGTTCAAAGATGCTGGATCTCTTCTCTAACACTTCATTGTGTAAAGGCCAGTTGAAGGGTTCTATACAATTCAGGTAAACAGAAAAGATTCTTGCTGGTCATCCATGCTGTATTGGCTTATATCAGTTGAGAAGCTCTGAACTCCTACTCTGTCCTTTGTCCTTGATTACCCTCAAAACCATTTTTTTTTAAACAAAGTGCAGTTTAAACTCAGCATCAGGTTACAAAATGCCCATTTATAGAGTGTTATGAATGAATATTGATTATAAAGCAGTACACCATATACCACAGGATTGCAGATATTTTTATGGTGTGGATCTTTTCCTGGTGAAAAGATTTCATGGGCCACTGCCCTCCCTAATTATGACTGCAGGACACAGCTCGCTTCCCATTCAAGATGGGACCACATTGTCTTTCATTTGTATTCACATACCATTCTTGTGGGAAAGGAAAGTAACAGCGTATGGGAAAAGGTGATATTATTAAGGCATTTAGGTTGGTACTGTCCCAAGAATCTGACTCTGGGTTGCTTCTATTTAAGTCAGTTGTAAAAAGCAAGCTACTTCAGGCAATGCCAAGCTGTGCTCAAAAATACCGTCTTGAATTTACTGCTTTTGCTACTGTTAGGAGTCATCCTTCCCTCCAATGACCTTCACAAACCCATAGACCATAACTTTTCTAACCTTTTTTATAGTCAAAATTTTACAGGAACCTCTTTTTTGATTCTGAAGTTACATTTCTTTGCTGTGATACTTGCCTTCCTTGACAAGTATCAGGGGATTTTGTAGAAATTCGTGCCATTTGGAACTGTGAAATCTGATATAACAAAACAATGTCATCTGATTGCTGCTGGTCTCTGCTAGCACTAGACCTCAACCAGTGTGGGTCTGTAAGGAGTTGTCTTTCTGAGGTTCAAAGCCCCGGTAACAACTAATCACATTTTAAAATTAACCTTTCCAATAGACAGGATGAGAAATTAGCCTTCTGTTAAATATTTAAACTATCTAGCAAAGAAGTGAAAAAAGCCAGTGAAATGAGAAATCAGGATGCTAATTTTCATACCCAGCATATGAGTTTGACAAATGCTGTAGTTCTCAAGCCATTTAATTCTTGTCTATTCCTGAAGCAATAAAGACAGAAACATTGTCATTAGCTTTAAACAAAAAAAACAACTAACAAAACAAAGCCCAAACCCTAGCCACACAAAAAGAGAGGAAGAAGTCTCCTGCATTTATCTTTGACCCTTTAGCTAAATTTCTGCATCTGTTGGAGGACAGGTGCATTAAGAATTCTTAGTATAAGCTCAGATGAGAGTGAAAAGGTGTTCCCTTTTCTTTTGGAAGGTTCTATTGAGAAAACATTGAGCACAGCTGCTCCAACTGGATGTTTGCATGGGGAATGTTATTTTTCATGCTTCAATACAGAAATCTCAGGTTTCCTGAGTGAATTAGCTGTTAATGGATTTCTAAAGTGTACCACCAGTGGCGTGGGAGAATGTAGTCTGTGCTGAGGCCAGAAAACACAGGCTGTAATCAGATAACCTGTTATTATAATAAAGCCAGCGGATAATACTTTGCATTGCTCAGTGTAGTAATTGGTCTGCCCCATATCCTACAGACTCTGGCACTATAAAGAATGATGTTTCACTTATCAACTGTTTATAACAGTTTTTACTTCCTATGTATTCTAAATTGAAAACCTAATTTCAGATCTGTGAAAGTGAAGCATACAGAATTCATCCCAAAATAACATGTTATGCTGCTTTCTCAATCATTTCAGGACATGGTTCTCTGGCAAAGCTCAGGTTGATTTACCTTGCAGTGGATATATAATCATGTCATTCTAAACACTAGCAATTAAATAATTTTTTTCTTAGGTTACTGTTTTGTGACCAAGGACAGGCTGCAAGAAGTCAACAAAAAGAAGAGTGTCTGCTGTTTTTTAGAACATGGCAGGGGAAATGTGTAGTCACTTAAAAAAACCCAATAATTGTCCAAGTTAGTAATTTATTTTCCTGTTTCTCCATGATTGCCCTGTATGGGATAGACAATTTATGATGAGTTTAAATGTGCACCCATGTACACGTACTTTTTTTTTTTTTGTCTATAGCTATACTGCAAATGCTTTTTTAGATGCCTGATAAAATGCTTGTGTGTTGTTCTTCACCATATTTGCAGCCTGGAGCATGCTGCTGTGCTGCTATTTTTATTAACATCTCTGTGCCCATGAGAGAACTGGTTTTGTGTTTTCAGGCATATTCTTTAGTTTGCCCACATGTTTGCCATGGTGGCTCCCATGAACTTGTGTGCTGGGGTTCCTTTCAGCTAAAAAGATCTGAAATCTCAAGATAAGAGTTCCTCCCAAATTACAGAAAGTTGGCAGGTAAGCAGAAGACAGAGACTCAGATTAGTGCTCTTGCTGCAGGAAAGGTAGAAAAATTCAGCTATTACATCTGCTGAGTAGCTGCTGGTTGCCAGTTGGCATGTGTGCCCTGGCCAGCCAGACAGCAGAAGCACAGCTCCAGGTGGCCACAGCAAGCACCAGCTCCTGCCCAGCTGCCAAGACAATGTGTAGGTAGAGAGTATGGAGATGCTAAGGGCACTTAGGAAGGTGATAGGGATGCTGAGGAAAGGCAAAGTTATAGTGGCTGGAAGATAGAGGGACTGTAAGCTCTACAGATGGGATTTTGAGGACATGGGGAGGATAATGAGGTGCTTTGGGATGAGCAGGTGACCAGTTTTGTTATGAGGAGTGAATGCAATGGACACAAAACACACATTTGTTCTGTTTACAGGTACGTTCATTTTTTTAGCTTAGCCTAATTACTGCTTTTGACTCAGCTCAACACATAATGTTGCATGTCATGCTGTCCTACTTTTAATTTCACAGCTGAACACATTTCTGTTGTTCTAAACCTCCTTCCTTCCCAAGCCTTGCTTTACTCCATCTGGAGGACATGCAACGTGTTTGACCTGCAGTTTCAACAGTACCTGTGGATGACCCTTTGGGGAATATTGGTAGAAGTGTATAGCCCAAATACATCCCCCTCAGATGCTGACTCTGTTGGTTTTCTATTAAAAAATGCCTCTGCCTGAGTGGTGGCTGGTGTTCCTGGGATGTTCCTGATCATGGCATATTTCACCAAGATGATGTGATAGGCCATTAGACCTGGTAAAGCCACTAATGACAACAGGTGCAGCCAAGAATGTGAGAAACAGATTAAGATGTGGCAACTTCTTTTGTAAGAGGAGAACAGTTTGAATGATCTAGTGTTAAGTCTAATTGCCTCTTCCTGAAAGTGTTTGTCCAGTGTTCTTTGCAAGTCCTGCTTGATGATCAGTTGGATTGTCTGGATATAAGAAAAAAGCAGTAATCCAATCCAATAAAATTCTTTAATTTCTTCCTTAGCCCGTTTATACAGCTCGTGATTATTAATCATCTGATCTGAAAACTTGTTTCAAGGTATACAAAAGTCTGTGGCATATTGTGACCTAACAAAGTACTATGTTTCAACCTAGTGTAGCTTTATTCTTAATCACGAAGTAAGGTGAATTTATTCTCCTCCCAAAAATATTACCAGTATTTTCTGAAGCTTTTTTCAATATTTTTTTACTTGAATATGCTGATGATAATACTGCACCTCTCTTGGTCAGCTCTCAATTGGGAGATAGATTTTTATGTTTAAAAAATGGTTTACAGTAGTGTATGGAAAGGTATAATAAAGTTAGTATGAGTGCTCCACCATTGCCAGCTGAACACCAAAGTTTTAACTGGGGCATGGTCACCCTTCTGAGCTGGCCATATGTTCATTAACTAAGGACTCTTAAATGTGCCCCAGAGGGCTGTGCTGTGGCTGCTGGGCTGCACAGTGCATTGAGGATGCCCTTTCTGAAAGTCTCTTGCTTTTGGAATTGCCTAATGTCGTCTGTACTGCATGATGTAGGAGCCACAGTGAATAATCCTTGAGCATGTGGAATTGTTAGATGGAAGTACTGTCCTGGCTTTTATTTTGCTGTTTTTAATCATATGTATTCCTTGGTGAAGTACGTCTAAAAGACCATAGTAATAATTCAGTCACTTCATTGATTTTCTTGATGTGTACTCATTGTCCAGGAGACTGACAAACTAAAGAATTTCATATGACAGTTATATTGTGCCTTAAAAGAAACATGAAAATAGATACAGTGTTTTCATATTTAATTTTTTTTGCTTGGCTTCAGTGATTAAAGAAAACTGTGCTTTAACTTACTGAATTATTTTTAAACCATTAACGTGTTTAGTTTTAATACTGCCAAAGTTATTTCACTCTTAATAAAAAAAACCTGTGGGAAGTTCACCAAAGAGTTTTGCTTCTCATGTCATCAGAAATTATCCCACTCTAAAATTTTTTAAATTATACATCAGTAACAGTTGAAGAGAGACTGGAACAGGGCAGTATTGCTTATGGCTTGTACTCTGGCTTTGTTTATGAGAAGTGTCATGCCCAGTGATTCTAATGGAAACCCCTCACCAAAACTTTATCACAGTCAAAGGGCTAAAAATTTTGTGCTATTTACCTTGAGTACCAGAAAATATTATCTGTATAACCCATGCCATACATAAAGAATATGACTAGATTTACTGAATGGGACTTCTACCCATTTTTAAAGTTTATTCTTTACTATTTTGAGAAACATGGCATAAAATCTTTGTTTTTCAAAAGAACACAAGAGAACAAATAGCTGACAACAAATAACTAGAAAGAGCAGAAGCCCATGGTTTTCAAGGTCTATGATGGAATGTCTTTATATATAATAATTGTTGCTATGTAGTAGCTGCAAGATTTATGGCATCCTTAACAATTTGTGCCCTAAGAGTTTGTGATTTATAAATTATGTGCCAGTGTGTCAAAGAATACCTGATTTGCCTTTTTCTTTTTTACCACTGGTGCCTTTATTTGGATACATTGTAATGCTGCAGCATTACTGTACTGCTGCAGCAATTGGGAGATTTCTGCTGATGTTCAGACCAGTAGCTTGGCCTGGCACCTCTTCCTGATGAACGCTTGTCTGCAATGAGGCCCAAGACATGGGCTGGTGACTCCACGTGTGTCAGTGAGATTGGCTTTATCTAATCTAAAATTGAGATTATGAAGAAAATAAAAATTTGGGTTTATGAACTTGTAAAGTGGAAGTCTCTGAAATATGTGTACTTTGTAGAAAGATACAACTTTGGACTTAGGCAGCACAACCTTGGAGCAAACAAGGAGTCACCGAAGTATGTTTGTGTGTTCTCATACACTGACCATTCTATTTATAAAGTGCAAAGTTTCTTCTTTGAGGTCACAGAGGAAAGCAGTTGTACCACAAATGGCTCCGTGGCAATGTGCCTGGCCTGATGCAGGATCCTGCATGTCTGCCCTGAACATGTCATTTCACAGGGACCATGAATTTGTGGAGAATGGAGATGTCACAGATCCTGGGCGCTGGAGGTGCTATTTTGCCTGTGCGAAGGATGGGGCCAAGCACTGCATACCTTTAGTCTTCTACCTTATTCCTGGAAAGCCTCTGTAGTTCAAAGCACAGTCACATTATTCAAGAATGTTTCCTTAGACAGATTCTATCTCTAAGAACGTAAGGGATTTTCAAACAGTCACTTGATTTGTGTCTATGAACATGTGGCTCATAAGAAGAGTTTGTTTTACAGCTTCTTTAGTAATATGCACCAGGAAGCTCCTAGTAGTTGTAACTTAATGTTTTATTCTGTTCTTCAGTCTTCCGTCATGTGTGGGTATAAGTGGGTGTCTTGTCACTTTAGCATTTTGGTAACATTGTGTGGTGAGGAATTTGACTGATGCTTTCGTCTTTGATTGTGTCCTATTGTTCTGGTGGTTTTGCTTGAATGTCACTGTACCAGCAAATATAATTTCAGTTCTCAAACCTCTGTCTTCAGTTCTGCTTGATAAGTATTTGTATGTTTGTTGCTGTATGAACCACTTTTGTGTGAATAGATTCAAACTGTGCCCCTGTAAAAACACAGGTCTTGAACCATTATTTTTTTCATAGATTGAACACTTTTTTTTAAAAGTCAAATGTCATCTGGACTTATTTTTCAGTCCATCACTGGTCTTTAGATGACTGAAATATCGTGTTGTCTTTTAAGACTAGGACTAGCAGACTGAATGTTCATCCACAGTTGCTTTTTGAGGTTTTCATTCCTATTGAGATGGTCATTTTAATGTCACCTTTAATTTAATCAGATAATGTCATCAAAATAACATTTACTCTATTACTGCAAATTCACTGCATTATTAACTAGTGTAACTAGACAAAAAAGATAGTATGAACCCTCATGGAAATATATGCTTCCAGTAAAAATGGATACAGTTCATAGAATCTCTATATTTAATTTGCAATTTCAAATCACTCTCTATGGAAAGATTTTATGATTCTGAAATAACTTTAAACCACATTTTCATAGAACTTATAGCACCCACCAACTTGCTCTGATTTTACAAGTAAGCATTCCTTTGCACAGTTTAAGTTGAACAGGACATTTAACACAGTCACAGGAATAATCTTTTTAAAAGTACTTATTTAGTTGGTGATGTCACAAAGGCTGCTTCATGTTATTGCATGTTTATGCAGTTTTATTGTTTCGTTTGTGCCAGGATAGAACTAGACATGGAAAAATACAACAAAAAAGCATTTTATGGTTTTCTTAATCCTGTCTTGCAGATATAGGTTAGTTGACTTTGGTTTTTGGTTTTTTTTTTCATTCAAGATTTCTTCTAACCCTTTGAAATACTGAATCCTGAAAATAAACCCACTGTCTTTTATTGTCTACAACCCCTTAGCAAGGAATTAGACATCACTGGGATGTCTTTAGCATTGTGATGATCCTTGGCAGTTACCTGTTGATGGCTCCACAGATGCTTTCAATCTTTGTGAGCTCAGACAGTGCAAGAATTTAGGTTTGGTTTTAAGTGTTCCTGAAAAGTAAGGCTTAGTAGGAGGGAAGGAAGAGTGTCTGTAATGACAGTAACCTTCCAGTCATGCCAATGTAGGTATTGTCAGCTTGCGTGTTCAATAGTCTCAGCTTCCACCTTTGAACACACACAGGATTCTGTAGAAACCACCACACAACAAAGCATTTCTCTGTTCAAAACCAACACTTGGAATGACACCAGGAAACAAATTAGCAAAGTCTCTGAGGTCCAGCTACTTGATGTGCTGTATCAGAAATGCCACTTAGCACTAACACAACTGACGTTTCCATGTGGTTTCTTTAGGTAACTTGATGTAAAGCATGTGGTGGCAGCAACCCCTTCTTGAGGTGACGTCTTAAAGAAAAAAAAGTACCAACTTCTTTCCCCCCACTCCAAGGAAAAAACCTAAATAACCCGTTATTGCAGTTAATGTGTTTATGCTGAGCATAAAAATTTTGTCATGCAAAATTGTTTGATCAGAGAACAAGAGTGTATGTAGGCTCTACCACATTGCTACTTTAGTACCTGCACAGCTGAAATTTTCTCAGGACACTGAGTGCTCTTTTAAAGTTATTCTCAAATATGAAGGTATAAAATAGGGAGCAAATTCTGCTTCTCAGAAAGTAGAGTCATCCAACCCTCTGTTAAACTCCTGTCAGATAGGAGGGACATTTCTGCAAAAAGAAACTGAAGAGCATGCGTACATACAGTGAAATAAACCTAATCACCATGGCAAGACAGCATAGAATTAATGTTATATGGCAAAAAAAGTGTCTGGGGTTTGGTGGCTAGTAACAATTACAGATCCCTCAACAGTGAAAAACTTATTTTTACCTGATGATGTTCAAACAGTATAGGTTTAGTAAATTTTCTGCATGTTATGACACTCTAATGCACACTAAAAATAAGAAAAAAACACAAACGTAGAGTCTATATATTACATTTTGACCAGGTATGTGTTTTAAATGTGCTTTTTTATTAAAAAGAGAAAAATTCTTACTGTGCCTTAGTAGAATTCACTTTCTAAAGTCAGTAGTTCAGGTTAGCATGCAAATAAATGGCACGTGTATTTCCTCCTCTCCCTCCCTTTTTCTCTTTTTTTTTTTAATATGTTGCTTTGAGAGTGAAAATTGTGTTTCCTGATTCTTCTCTTTAGTGGTGAGCTTCACCTTTTTACACTTTGTGTCACATAAACCAGAAAAATCACAAAAATTCAAATTGGCTTTAATATAGTCCCATTAGCACCAAGCAGTCTTGGACAATTCATATGCTTCAGGCTGCACAGATAGCTGGTTGTTTTGTTGACTTTGGGTTTACATGGCTGAACATTCCTTAGTTGTCCTTTTAGATGTTGTAGCCTGGTGTTCATGCAGTTCCTCACAAGCCTGTTGGTTATTTTATTCTCTCGTGGGTGAAAAGTGCTTTTGCTAATATCATTTGCCAGAAAAATATGCTTATTTTAGGTGAGTTTTAGGAAAAGTTGATCTAATTCACCTTTGCAGCAAATAAATGCTAGAGAGTAGAAGCATTTTATGTCTGTTTCATTTTCTGGGTCTAAAGAGAAGAAAAAAAAATACTGCTTATGCAGTATTTGGGTGTTTCATCAAGTACAAATACACTTTTCTGGCATTTTTGATAACTTAAAATTATGTGATATAATGTAATTAAATCCATACTGCATAATGACTGAAACCTGTAACATAACTGACTTCATCTTTTCAACTCTAATGTTTTAGTTATCAGAAAGTAAATGAGGGAAAACTGGGAGTTCAAAACAAACAGTGTTTGTCTATTGCTCTATTAGTACAAATATTCCAGAAAATTTTTGAAGCAGCTGATGAAAAAAAAGAAAAATTCCCTGACTGAGCAGAGAATATCCAAGCCATTTTACTCTCCTTGCTTGGGTAAGGAAGTGCTTTCTTTATTTAACTATTATTTCTCTCTTCCAAATAAATGTGGGCTGCTTCTAAATAGAATGATGATAGCAGGTGGTCTCTGAGGCAGAAATTATTTTCAAGCTGACAAGTATATGGAGCACAGTATAACTATGTGTATTTCAGGAAAACATCATGCACGTCTGTTTAAGGATTCATTAACATGGTATAGATTAAACCCATTGAAGATGGCACAGATTGTTTCATTTTATTACATTCAATTGGATTGGATGTGTGCCATTTGCAAAGAGCAATATTACCACAAAAAAAAGAAGTCTGGCAGATTTGTCACACAATATTCCCCTATTGAGAATGAACTGTTTCTGAACATCAAAAGGTAAAAAATCTGTTTTCCCCTCACCCTCTGCCGTATTAACTGCAAGAAAATACGACTGTGCTTGTCTTGTTAGGAAGTGTTTGAGTAGCATGTTTGCCATGCCCAGAGTGGTCTCTTTTAGGCTGTTGGGGAGACCTTTGTATTCTTCATGATGCCAGGATTCAAGTTCATCAACCTGCTGACATGCTGCTTCTTCCAGGTCCCAAAGCTCATCCAGCTCATGCTGTCACACTCAGACATCTCAGTCCCCCAGAGCCCTCCCTGGGATCAGGGACTGGACACAGCAGGAGAGGGGTGGCTGCATCCTCAGGAAGGGGGAAATAGGGGCAAGCTGCACAGGCAGCCCTGCTCCCAGATGAAGGGAAAACAGCTGCTGGTAAAGGGAAGATGGTCAGACAAAGAACAAGATTTAAATTCATATAATGTTGCTGTTTATAACATGAATACTTTAGACATCTGTTTAAAGTCTAGTGTTCTAAATGAATGGAAGCCTTCCCAAGATGGGGCTTATAAAGCTTTATCTGTTACACGAGTAGTGCAGATTGTAGAGATGTGTCTTAATCAGCCATTGCTGGTGTTCTTAATATTAAAAGTCAGTGGCAAAACTCAAAAAATATGTGCATGGGAAAGGGTGACATAGCCAATGAAAAAATAGATTAAAGGCGAAGTGTGTATAAATTCTAAATATATGTGTTATAAATACTACTTTTTATTCTATACCCTTAAAAAGTCCTTGTAGTGTAAATGGGGGAAACAGAACAAAAGCAAATTTGCTGTCATTGGCTCGTATCTAAACATTCCATTTTAAATGGTAACAGAGCTGCAGTATATCCCATGTTGTATTTTCTGTTTCTGCTGTAGGATACATTTTAAATATATTTTTACACCAGCCCTTTTGGACTAATCTGTGTTATTTTTCAGGAGCTCAGGCTCACACAGATTTGTACTTGATATTATGATTATTTAGGCTCATTTATTTCATAATGTGATTCTTGGAGAGGGAAGGTTTGATTTTCATGGAAGTTTAGAATAGGACCACTTAATAAATCTACTTTCTGGACTTAAGCCTAGCAGTCAGGGTGGAGTAGCTTTTGTTTTCCATCAGTGGTGGTTACTGGTTCTGTAACTAAATAGTTGACAAAAAATGTAGGTAAGGCATGGAGCATTTGATTCGTAGCGTACCTTCAGTGAGATGCACTGGAAAGTTAATTTATTTTATTTACTTTTTTTATTTCTTTTTGTGCAGTTGGGACTCAGCTGCTGTTTCCTCTGGGATTAAACAGCTGTCAGCATTGTTAATGACATCAAATTCATGCATTAAAATTCTTTCATTCCTTCCATATAAAATGTGGATGTGGAAAGTGCTGCCATATCCCCCTTTGTGAAGGAATGAAAATCCAAGGAAAGATAACAGCACTTATTACAAAACCACAGACCGGAGCTTCTGTTGATGGAATCTCGTAATGAGTAATTAAGCTACTTTGCAGAAGTCAGCGCTGTCACGTTTGCAATTGGGTATTTTCATTCCCCTGTGGATACAGCTGGGAAAAGACTACTAAGGTGATAAAAAAAGAAAAATAGAATTGTTCTAGAAATATCATCTTCATGAAGCTTGGAGGTTTCAATGCAAAAGTGACTATGAAAAATTAGCCTAAAGAAATAACCTGTCTGGTGTAAAAGATGCTCCTTTAAAACATTCATAACTTATTTAATCTGATAAACAAAAAAAGTGAGTTTTTATTATCCTGCAGTCTCACAAGGATATGACAACAGCAGGTTTATTTCTGGGATGAGGTGCTAGCTTTTTTTTTTCTGAGGCTTTTTGCTCTATAAATGACAGTTTTCAGCTCTGAGTGTGATGGCTCTCCCTCTGATGGGAGATCATCATTTCAGATTGATACAGATTTTGTTTTTGCTGTATAGTTCAAAACATTACTCATGCTTTTAAATTGATATATAATTCTTATGCCCCTAAGAACACAATTATTAAAAATAGTATTGAATTTTCACTAGTTTGAATGTCCCTATTCTATTCTTAGTTCTTTTCTATGTTTTTTTATGGCTTGTTAAGCAATTAACTTACTCTTAACATTCTTCTTTCAAGTAGCTTTATTTTTTTAGGGGCAAAAAAATATTAAGCAGCAAGCCTGGTTTTCTGAATGTCTTTATCCTATTTCCAAGAAGTCATTTTTGTGCAGAAGTGCTCTAGATTTTTTAATATTCCCATATGTCAGCTGTTATAGTAAAATCAAATTAAATTAAGAAATGATGAAACCAGCCTGTTAACAAAATGAATTGATAAAGTAGTTTATTGAATTCAGTAAAATGCAATGAAATATATAGGAATAAAACAATCGAATAACCAGCTTCCAGATCAGATGGTGAAATACAAGTATCTGATGAGTCAAATTAACAGGTGTGTTAACTGAATAGCAGCTTGAGTCTCTAAAACATGCTGTGCTGTGCTTTTTTAAAAACTATCTCTGTGAAAAGCTTAAGAGTTTATTTTTTTGAGGCTGTGTATTTTGAATAAAGCTCCAGCTTATTAGCAGAAACATGGATGGAGATGAAGGCACTATTTGTTTTGATTTGTTGAAACATTAACAATGTACTAAGCACCCCACTGTATTAAATAATACACATGACCGTGGGCACTATTATAAGACAGGTTTGTTTAACATCCTAGTGTTCAGTGAGATCCCTACATGACTCCCAAATTCAGTCAAGTGTTACACTGGTGGTGTCAAGTGTCTTTTTGTAGTTAATTTAATCATGGTTGGGCCAGAACAAACCTGGGAAACAGTAGTGTTAATTTATATGTCCTTTTTCATCATTACAGAAAATGTGCCCTTCTGGAACTAATGCTCACTAGTTTTATCATTGATGTGTAGTAATACCTTGTAAAATATTTTTCCAGTAACTTACATTTTTAGAAGAGGAAAACAATGAAATAAATGGGGGAAAAATACCTCTGTGTTTACATGAACTGTAAGCAGACCCTGCAGGTTTTGAAGTGCTCAAGGAGATGAGGTTTGTGCCACTAGCTGCAAGTGCCATTCAGTCCTCTGTGTAATTACCTTCTTTGAAAATGAAGGGCTTGAAGGGCCTGGGAATGATGTCAAAGAAGCGCACAGATGATTCTTCCTTATAGTCAGGGTGCTCTCACTCCAGATGTGTCACAGTGCCATGTCTTTAAAATCTTGGATGAATAAAGGCAAGAAAGTCCAGAGCTTGATAGGGTATAGTAGGAAAATTTGACAGCAACATCTACAGTCAAGAAACTGTAGAGGATTGCAACCCAGAGGTTGAAGGAGGAGTTATGAGTGTTTTCTTTCCCTATCACAGTTGAAGGTGTTCTGTGTCCAAGTTTTACTGCCTCTAAAAATTGACAGTTACAAAAAGCAATGTCAGCACAGGAGGGATGCAGCCCTGTTTTAAGTGGTTGAGTGGAGGAAGATGCTTGTGGATGTTGTGGTGCAAATAAACTCCATGCAACAGGAGCTCAAGCCCATGCTGGCCAGTGCTAGCAAAGATGCTGATGGTCTTTAGCTCCCCTATTCAGTTCACCCCATAGCAAAATATGAGACTGCACTTAAATTTTATCTCATGTACCTCCTTGAGTAGCTCAAGTGCTAAAGCCTTCTGAGGTTAACTCTACCAAAATTATTTTAAATCATGACTTGGAAAAGACCAAAAGCTCTGGAAATAAATACTTTTCTTTATAGTATTAAAGCAGGGCAGGGCAGGGGATGGGAAGAAAGGAAAGCCGAATACATCTTGATTGTCTACATTGGTGAAATCCATGTCAAACTTCAGGAGATTCTGAGTAGCTGTTTGCTTTGGCAATAGAAAGGCTAAGAACCCATTCTGCTATGTAGACAAGTAAAATGTGAATACAACCTGTAGTCTTTGTGGCATATATGTGATGAGACAGTCTAGGCCTTTTTTGAGTTGTCGACTTGCAGCCACAGAGGAGTAAAATGAGTAACTTGGGATTGTGTATTGCATGTCAGATGTAGAGAAATTATTTCCAAATGCTTTCACATCCAGTCACTTAAGATCCCATGAAAAAACAGTCTCTAAAAATTGCACTTCATCAGACCTACCCTGTTAATTAGAGGAATAAGCCTAGGGAAAAAATACTCACAAATAGTTGAATAACTGTCAATTATTTTTCCCTCATACTTAGCAAGAACATTCCTAAGCGTGGGAGTATACTCAGCTCAAGTATATGTATTTCTTCTTGGTGGATAATATAGTAGTTGCAAATCTTTCATTATCTCAAAGACTTGTATTACTCTGAAAGATGTATATTTAAAAAGATGCTGGCAGTAACTGCTGCTGACAAGCAGCCCTATTTGAAATAGACTCCCTCTGTGACACTGTGTAGGAAAGGCTCTGTACATTGATCTATGGATTTTTCATTTGCTTTCAAACAGTCCTACTTGTGTGTCTGCAAAGAGAGAATAAGCAAAGTTTGAATCAGTTTGACTTTGGAAGCATGATTCTAAGCAATTACCTTGGGAAAATACACCTCCTTTTGACTAAATAGATCTGTCAGAAAGAGCCAGAGTACAGTGTGCTGCTGCCGAGATACATGTGTGCGCTGGTAAACCGGACCCAGCCAATTAAACATCAAAATTTTGGCTGCATTCAGTTCACAGGAAGACTTATGTAAGTTCATTTTCATAGTGTGTGTGTGTGTATGTGTCTTTAGACTTTAACTGACAGATTCCCACAGTGAACAGACTCGGAGTTATCAATTATCTGGTTAGCTGTGCGCTGCAGTTGTGCGCTCTGTGCCTTTCTGACAGGAGCAGGCAGAAAGCAAGAGAACTGGAATAATTTTGGTTCAGCAAGACTATTAATATTTCAGTCTAGGAACCTAAAATCGTTGTGAAAAGATGGAGAAAATGGTCATTTTAAGCCTGACCGCTGCAGTTTCATCTACTCAGAGGATATGAAATGGTAATGACTGTTTCACCCCAAAGGAGCCACAGTGTCCTGAGATGGGGGTGTTTGGGGGGTTTGTAATTCGTAGCCTAATACATATTCCAATAATTCACCTCTGAGCGGACTGAATAACTTTTATCTAATTACCTCAAAGTACTCTACTCAGGAGTGAGTAATATATCAAAATCCATGTGATCTGTTGGAAAATAGCTGCTATATCCACTTTTAAAATCATTGTGTGCTCCAATTGCAGCCCTGGGTTCTTATATGTGAGTCTGGGTGACTTTTATTACTGCTGTTTTCTGTCCTCATGTATGTCAGTTTGGCAGGATGTTTATGTTCATTACATGTCTATAATTTCCACAGCAGTGTGTAATGTATTACTGCTTCCCAACCGTCACTGGTGTGTTACTTTGCCCCTGACAAGGAATCCATGTGTAGTCTTGTCAGGATGGCCATCAAAGCCATTACTAGCAAACTAAGCAAGAACCTCAAGTGCCAATTCCTGATGGATAGTTTCTGTCACATAATCTTTGCTTCAACTGTGGGCCATTCTTAGCCAAATATGTAGCAGACTGGAGTCGCTCAGCAGTGTGATGTGAAGGTTTGGAACTTGATCACGATGGATCCTCTGTCTTCAGTCTTTGTAGTGTTGCCTGGTCTCCTTGGAATGTGTCTGATGTGTGCAAAATAGTAAAAGGAGCATTATGTGTCATATAGTAACTGTCTATGTGTAAATCCCATAAGCAGGTAGAAGAACATCGAAAGCCAGATCTTAACATGCAGAAATGTAAGTACTGGGCCCTAGTGATTCAGCCCCACCAGCAAATTGGAGGTGAACCAGAGAAACTCCAGTTGTCAAGGTTTAGGTGACAGTTCTGTGCTTTTAGTGCTCTTATTTCAAGGTGCTCTTCTCTGTCAATTATATATTTAGATTATGTTTTTCTGGCACTTTTAAACATATTACTAGATATTTGGCGGCTGGCCTTTTCTGGAATGTTTTGTTGGTTCCCCCCACCACTGATAAACGTGACACAAGGGCACCTAGTATGCTTACTCCAACCTCTTGTTATGCAAAGAAAAAAGCTAATTGGAAGAGGCTCAGTTTGCAGGGTGGCCCAAGAAATCCGTCTCTATATGCTTCCATCTTAAGAAAATAGAGTTCTGTTATCATTATAGGAACTGGAGTGCATCTCCATTTAAAGATTCTTTCTGGTTTTTAAGTCCTTCACATCACATGGCAGGATTTAGGATCCCCTACTCTTTGGGGGAATTTTCATGGCTTCTGTAACCTCCACGATGCACAACTCACAGTGAGAGCAGGGGGGACAATAAGTCCTCCATCTGGAGACCTACAAATATTAAGGCTGAATTTACAATAATTTCCAAAGCTTTAATTTTTAGCTTATGGAAGACTTTTCCTTTCAGTAAGAGACACCATGGCTTCTGTAACCTCCACGATGCACAACTCACAGTGAGAGCAGGGGGGACAATAAGTCCTCCATCTGGAGACCTACAAATATTAAGGCTGAATTTACAATAATTTCCAAAGCTTTAATTTTTAGCTTATGGAAGACTTTTCCTTTCAGTAAGAGACACAACTCCTGAGAGTCACCCAATGAACGACTCGCTCACTGCCCATTTGCTCATGATTTTTCTCTCCTCCCCCCTTCCTAATTTTTTAATATAAATGCACGATTTCCCCTCCTTTTGCGGCAGAAATGTAACTTTTGTAGGAGAATGATGTGTGTTCAAATGACACATTTTCCAGGCATTAACGTTTGATAATTTCATAGAGATACCAGAGTTACCTCCTAGCAATGAGTTAACGTGACAAAGGAGAATGGGTTTGTTTGCAGGAAGCAGAGGATAACGGCGCCTGAACTTCACTATTGGTGGAGGGGGTGAACGGGAGGCATGGAAAATTGCTTTTTATAATTAAAAAGGGAATCTCAGATGTTTTATATCTTGAATATTTACAATAAACCCTTCAAGTGCTTGTCAAGAGGGTAATGTGTCATTAGCAGGAGCCTTTGCCTCTCTTCTCCTCTTGGACATGACAGTGCAGCAGGATAAGAGAAGAGTAATTATAGTTCAGGAAGGTGTTCTGTGTCCAAGTTTTACTGCCTCTAAAAATTGACAGTTACAAAAAGCAATGTCAGCACAGGAGGGATGCAGCCCTGTTTTAAGTGGTTGAGTGGAGGAAGATGCTTGTGGATGTTGTGGTGCAAATAAACTCCATGCAACAGGAGCTCAAGCCCATGCTGGCCAGTGCTAGCAAAGATGCTGATGGTCTTTAGCTCCCCTATTCAGTTCACCCCATAGCAAAATATGAGACTGCACTTAAATTTTATCTCATGTACCTCCTTGAGTAGCTCAAGTGCTAAAGCCTTCTGAGGTTAACTCTACCAAAATTATTTTAAATCATGACTTGGAAAAGACCAAAAGCTCTGGAAATAAATACTTTTCTTTATAGTATTAAAGCAGGGCAGGGCAGGGGATGGGAAGAAAGGAAAGCCGAATACATCTTGATTGTCTACATTGGTGAAATCCATGTCAAACTTCAGGAGATTCTGAGTAGCTGTTTGCTTTGGCAATAGAAAGGCTAAGAACCCATTCTGCTATGTAGACAAGTAAAATGTGAATACAACCTGTAGTCTTTGTGGCATATATGTGATGAGACAGTCTAGGCCTTTTTTGAGTTGTCGACTTGCAGCCACAGAGGAGTAAAATGAGTAACTTGGGATTGTGTATTGCATGTCAGATGTAGAGAAATTATTTCCAAATGCTTTCACATCCAGTCACTTAAGATCCCATGAAAAAACAGTCTCTAAAAATTGCACTTCATCAGACCTACCCTGTTAATTAGAGGAATAAGCCTAGGGAAAAAATACTCACAAATAGTTGAATAACTGTCAATTATTTTTCCCTCATACTTAGCAAGAACATTCCTAAGCATGGGAGTATACTCAGCTCAAGTATATGTATTTCTTCTTGGTGGATAATATAGTAGTTGCAAATCTTTCATTATCTCAAAGACTTGTATTACTCTGAAAGATGTATATTTAAAAAGATGCTGGCAGTAACTGCTGCTGACAAGCAGCCCTATTTGAAATAGACTCCCTCTGTGACACTGTGTAGGAAAGGCTCTGTACATTGATCTATGGATTTTTCATTTGCTTTCAAACAGTCCTACTTGTGTGTCTGCAAAGAGAGAATAAGCAAAGTTTGAATCAGTTTGACTTTGGAAGCATGATTCTAAGCAATTACCTTGGGAAAATACACCTCCTTTTGACTAAATAGATCTGTCAGAAAGAGCCAGAGTACAGTGTGCTGCTGCCGAGATACATGTGTGCGCTGGTAAACCGGACCCAGCCAATTAAACATCAAAATTTTGGCTGCATTCAGTTCACAGGAAGACTTATGTAAGTTCATTTTCATAGTGTGTGTGTGTGTATGTGTCTTTAGACTTTAACTGACAGATTCCCACAGTGAACAGACTCGGAGTTATCAATTATCTGGTTAGCTGTGCGCTGCAGTTGTGCGCTCTGTGCCTTTCTGACAGGAGCAGGCAGAAAGCAAGAGAACTGGAATAATTTTGGTTCAGCAAGACTATTAATATTTCAGTCTAGGAACCTAAAATCGTTGTGAAAAGATGGAGAAAATGGTCATTTTAAGCCTGACCGCTGCAGTTTCATCTACTCAGAGGATATGAAATGGTAATGACTGTTTCACCCCAAAGGAGCCACAGTGTCCTGAGATGGGGGTGTTTGGGGGGTTTGTAATTCGTAGCCTAATACATATTCCAATAATTCACCTCTGAGCGGACTGAATAACTTTTATCTAATTACCTCAAAGTACTCTACTCAGGAGTGAGTAATATATCAAAATCCATGTGATCTGTTGGAAAATAGCTGCTATATCCACTTTTAAAATCATTGTGTGCTCCAATTGCAGCCCTGGGTTCTTATATGTGAGTCTGGGTGACTTTTATTACTGCTGTTTTCTGTCCTCATGTATGTCAGTTTGGCAGGATGTTTATGTTCATTACATGTCTATAATTTCCACAGCAGTGTGTAATGTATTACTGCTTCCCAACCGTCACTGGTGTGTTACTTTGCCCCTGACAAGGAATCCATGTGTAGTCTTGTCAGGATGGCCATCAAAGCCATTACTAGCAAACTAAGCAAGAACCTCAAGTGCCAATTCCTGATGGATATTTTCTGTCACATAATCTTTTCTTCAACTGTGGGCCATTCTTAGCCAAATATGTAGCAGACTGGAGTCGCTCAGCAGTGTGATGTGAAGGTTTGGAACTTGATCACGATGGATCCTCTGTCTTCAGTCTTTGTAGTGTTGCCTGGTCTCCTTGGAATGTGTCTGATGTGTGCAAAATAGTAAAAGGAGCATTATGTGTCATATAGTAACTGTCTATGTGTAAATCCCATAAGCAGGTAGAAGAACATCGAAAGCCAGATCTTAACATGCAGAAATGTAAGTACTGGGCCCTAGTGATTCAGCCCCACCAGCAAATTGGAGGTGAACCAGAGAAACTCCAGTTGTCAAGGTTTAGGTGACAGTTCTGTGCTTTTAGTGCTCTTATTTCAAGGTGCTCTTCTCTGTCAATTATATATTTAGATTATGTTTTTCTGGCACTTTTAAACATATTACTAGATATTTGGCGGCTGGCCTTTTCTGGAATGTTTTGTTGGTTCCCCCCACCCCACCACTGATAAACGTGACACAAGGGCACCTAGTATGCTTACTCCAACCTCTTGCTATGCAAAGAAAAAAGCTAATTGGAAGAGGCTCAGTTTGCAGGGTGGCCCAAGAAATCCGTCTCTATATGCTTCCATCTTAAGAAAATAGAGTTCTGTTATCATTATAGGAACTGGAGTGCATCTCCATTTAAAGATTCTTTCTGGTTTTTAAGTCCTTCACATCACATGGCAGGATTTAGGATCCCCTACTCTTTGGGGGAATTTTCATGGCTTCTGTAACCTCCACGATGCACAACTCACAGTGAGAGCAGGGGGGACAATAAGTCTTTGACTTCATAGCCCTCCATCTGGAGACCTACAAATATTAAGGCTGAATTTACAATAATTTCCAAAGCTTTAATTTTTAGCTTATGGAAGACTTTTCCTTTCAGTAAGAGACAACTCCTGAGAGTCACCCAATGAACGACTCGCTCACTGCCCATTTGCTCATGATTTTTCTCTCCTCCCCCCTTCCTAATTTTTTAATATAAATGCACGATTTCCCCTCCTTTTGCGGCAGAAATGTAACTTTTGTAGGAGAATGATGTGTGTTCAAATGACACATTTTCCAGGCATTAACGTTTGATAATTTCATAGAGATACCAGAGTTACCTCCTAGCAATGAGTTAACGTGACAAAGGAGAATGGGTTTGTTTGCAGGAAGCAGAGGATAACGGCGCCTGAACTTCACTATTGGTGGAGGGGGTGAACGGGAGGCATGGAAAATTGCTTTTTATAATTAAAAAGGGAATCTCAGATGTTTTATATCTTGAATATTTACAATAAAACCTTCAAGTGCTTGTCAAGAGGGTAATGTGTCATTAGCAGGAGCCTTTGCCTCTCTTCTCCTCTTGGACATGACAGTGCAGCAGAAAAAGAGAA
>NW_009970717.1:4976077-4983425 GCF_000747805.2 Chaetura pelagica
CTGCCAGGTGTGATAAATGGGTAATCAGCCCCAGCAGCCCTGGTCCTGGGAGGAGGGCTGGTGCTGTGTTATCAGCTGCAGGCTTGGCTGTGTGGCAGCCTTGCACGGGGCTGAGCCAGACCCTGGGCCCTCATGGCAGCTCCCGCCTGCCAGGCCTGTGCTGGCTCCTTTGTGTGGCTGCCATGGGCCAGGGAGGGAATAAAGGGGAAAAGCAGTTGCTTGCATTCACCTTTGCTAATATTCACATAAAACAGTGCCCCAGCTTCCAGGTGAGAGTGTATTTGTACCTTTATGTGACAAGGTGTTGCAAGAAGCCGGACTCCTGCCTGTGCTTTTCTTAATTCTCCTTCCTGCAGCTGTGACCTCTGTGTGTGGGGGTGCAAGTGCCCTGTGCTTGTTTCTTCTCCTGCACCTTGAGTTTTAGCTTAGCCGCAGGAGAGTAGAGCTTTCTCTCACAAGAAAACTTGAAGATAATCAGCTTCCTGGTGATCTCAAAGTCTCATTAATGTTGGATCACATATGCTGAACTGCAGCTCTAACCGTTTCCTCTTCGTGCTGCTGCTCAGAGCATTCTGGTGAGGTAATTCATCTGTTTATTATTGCTGGGAACAGTTGCATATCAGAATTGAGCAAACCACTTGATTAAAATTAATCAAAACCCAATACAGCCAATCAGTGCGACATTGATCCTCTACTAATTCATTTCCTTTCCAGTTCAGTGCTACCAATGGCAACACTGGAATAGGAATATTTAAAAAGAATTCTTAGAAATAGCTCTTGTGAAAAAAAGAGAAGATGCTTTGCCTAGAGTAAATTGTTATTAAGGAAAAGGACATAATGTACCTTGGGAAAACTGGAAATCCAACACTTTTGATGCAAGGTTATTTTTACAATACTTGCATTTTTATCGGTTGATGTATTTTAACTGGAGCCCTGACAATAGTCACCAAAAATTATTACTCTGGTGTGGAGCTACTTATCTGACAAATGCAATGCGAATGGTCTTGTTCTTATCAATGAGATCAGATTTAAAAAAAAATGAATACGAGGAATGAGGCGTTGCTTTGTGAACAGATAACCTTGCAGGCATGAACTCGCAAACCTGAATAAAAGGATGTCTCTATGAAATAATCTGTGCATAAGTGCAATCAGGTCAGACTGTAATAGACAGCGGGGGGTGGAATCAAAAGGGGGAAAAACTCATTTCATCACAGTTAATGGCAAGGAAAAGAAGGCAAGGAAGGACTTTCTTTGGAGCGGAGCTGTTGCGACAAAGACCAGGGCTTCAGCGTGTCATGCACCATTTGCTGTTGCACTAGCGCTCTTTTCAAGAGCTGTGAAGCCATTATTGTAATGTGAAAAAAGTAGAAAGAAATACTCCCTCCTGGTCACTGGAAGGGCAAATGAGGTGCAGGCTTTTTTCTTCTTTTTTTTTTTTTTCCCCTACACTATTTGTGCAGGGAGGTTTCTAGATTCCCCCTAGTAAAGCTTCACTGGGATGCAGGAAAGATCACAGTGCCCTTATAAACAACCCTTCTTGGCACTGTTTGCCTTCTTATGTGACTTTGCTGCCTGCAAAGGAGGATAGGACTATCAGAGGGCCAATTGCAATGAACATTTACCCTGCTTTTGTCTTTCAAGTAGCAGAATCTCTAGGATATTCTTAGTGTGTTTCTGTGGTTTGGGTTTTTTTTAAAAAAAAAAAGCTCAGTACCTTCCTGTATGGCAAAGTTATCTAGTAGTGATAATAAATCCAATAGTCTGTGGATTTTGTCTGTGTTATTAAAAAGAGAGGAGAACAAATCCTTTGTTCATTGAGCATAATGCAGTCCTGTCTCTGAACAGTTCTAATTTGCAAACCAAGTACTTTGTAAATTGTGGAAACCTGGTTATAACTTGAAGGCTGAGTAAAATGGGTCATCTTATAACTGAAAGATAAATATAGATGTAAAATACAGCCACAAATGCCTTTTAAGCAAGAAAAATAAATAAATAATAGGTTTCAGTACTGGCTCATTCTTGTATAGTTTATGGGTAAAGCAAGATTACAGATAGAGCCCTGCAGCCGATTCCCAGAACTGCTAAAGTGTGAAGAACAGGAGTGACATTCTAGTCTTCAATAAATCACTATAAAAATGTTTATGAACCCTGCAATTTACTGTCTTTTAAATGCAAATTGAAAGGGGCATCGTCACAAGTGTAAAGGAGACCTGCAGTGGCCTAAAGGAATTACAAAATGTTGCAAAAGGCTTCTGAAATTGTGTGATCTTAAGTGGTTCTATTTTAAAAAAAATATTTTCCAT
Organism: Chaetura pelagica; assembly: GCF_000747805.2. NCBI lineage: Eukaryota > Metazoa > Chordata > Aves > Apodiformes > Apodidae > Chaetura > Chaetura pelagica. Next base: position 4,978,381 of record NW_009970717.1, read on the forward strand.
TTATACTTTTGTGACAGCTTTTTTAATTTATTAAAGAGATCTCTCTGAATTGCAGGAAGGTGTTTATGAGCACCATGCTTCATAGAAGCTTTTCACAGAGGCTTGCAAGGAGTTGCCATTTAATTTGGCAGGCACTGGAGCTGTTCACATACAAGTAGTATGGAAGGCCATGGGGGTTCCAAAATGTATAAAGCAGTCATCTTGTCTATTGGTAAAGTAGAAAAGTTTCCCGCCTCTTCCCAGCTTCTCCATGTAGTCATCTGCTGTGAAATTCCTAAATAGCATAAATGAATGTGACCCATTGCCAGATGAACAGTTCAGCATCCCTCAGCCCACCATTGATGATGTCCAAGTTGACTGAAGAGTGAATGATCATTTCTGTACTGCAGCTATGCTTTCTGCAATTTAAATGAATTTATTTCCCCTTATACATCTAGCATTTTATCTAGAAAATATTCCTCTTTGTGAAAGTAGATTTAATCCCTATAAACAAGACATTAGAAGAGGAGTTGTCATTAGTTGGATGGGTTATTCTCTTTTTTTTTTTTGTTTGGTAAATTTTGAGGGTTTCTTATTTTAGTTAAGAGCCAAGGTTTTCTGCATTTGGGTAATGTAATTGCCACTAAATTTAATTTTTTTTTAAATAAAATAGTCACTGAGACAGTATGGGTTATGAATGTGTACAGTTGGAGCCCTGTAATTGTTTGCATAGCTTAGAATCCTCCACAGCATACTTCATCACTTCTGTTTAATTTAATGACATAAATAACCATGATGGGCTCACACGATATTCATGCTGTGTATGAGGAGGCGTAGCATGTAATTTGTAAGTGTATCAGCATCCACTGCCAGTGGTATTTCTCCTGGTTTCCAAATCTTAGTACTCCTTAAGAATAAAGGTTTGGGTATCTGATTTCTGGCAGCCCTTAAGCTAAATATGCTGTCTCATTATTTAGCTGTCAGAAGTGGTTGGAGAATGGGCTGTCAGGCTCAGAAGTCAGTATAACATCTGCTTGTCCAGTCTGTGCAGCTTCTCCATATACATGTGGAAGATCTAAACCTATGTAAATCAATCCATTTGGAGAGTGTGGGTATTTGATGACTCCTCCTGTGAACAAGAATATTGCTTGGCTCTATCACATTGGAGACTTTCTAGGCTCTGAACAGAGCAGTCATAGTTCACAATTGGATAGCACCCGAATGAATTGCTGCACATTTTGTTGTTGTGCAAAACCCCTGAAGCACTGTATCTTTTCCTGCAGCCCTGTGTCTGGCTGGGTATCTTTTGTGTAATTGAGTTTAGTATGTAGGTATCATTGCTTGACAGGATTAGAAATGCTGTAATCCAGTGTTTTCAGAAACTTTAACTTCTCTCTGCTGTTGGAGCACTCGCTGCCTCACCTGCTGTTTCAGACCTGCTTGTGCCATGTGTTTGCAACCGTCAGGACCTTGTCTTGAGCTGTTCTGATCTGAAATTGGCCCCTGATTTTGACAATATCAGCTCATTGTTTAGAGCAGACTTTGGAAGAGCTGAGCTTATCCCCAGGAAAATGGCTCATCACTCCATCTTTGCATTGCTAATACACCAGTATCAATGCCATCCAGACAAGAAATATAGACATTTAGGAAATGTACTGTGTATCCATAATCTCACAGGCTTGAAACTTATGCAAAATCTTCAGAAATCAGATCTATTTTCCTTCAACATGGGGAAGGATCAAAGATTCACCTCTGCACAAAGACTCTCAGTAGCACTGAATCACATGGCTTGTCACTGCCTGTACAACTGCAGGCACAATGGAGATTCAAATGGCAACAGTGATTCCTTAACAAGGGAGCATTAATGCAGGGCTGTTAAATTCTCTCTAGGATAAGACCTCATTTCTGCATTTTAAGTAACAGTGATGTGCTCATCAGTGAAAAGAACGACACCTCTTTTTTGTGGTTACTGAGGGTAAGGGTAGCTGGGATGTTTGCCACGCCACCATTTGCTTTGACACAAACTGCAGCCTGATATGCACAACAGCTAAGTCAGATTTTCAGATTAATAACATGCATGGAACAAGCCAGAAGACTTTGCAGTGTTAGTTCCTTGGTTAAGAGTAAATGGCTTGATACAATATCCCATTGGAAGGATGCAGAAAATGAGCCTTTCTTTCAGGTGAGGTAGAAAATTTTGTTCATCTATCCTAAAAATACACCTCATGATTGTGATCCAGATCTCTCTGTCCAATGTAATTTATTTCAGAATGTATTAGTCCAGTTTTATCCAGGTAGAGGGGATCTAAGAAGCTGGGTCTGGCCTTTGTAGTGTGAGGAAGATGCTCTAACCACTTGTGCATAATACTTCTGTCCCATTTGTAAGATTAGTTCCTGGCTGAGCACTGGCAATGAGACTAGAGAGCTGAAGACAATTCTTATGCCCAAAACCAAACAGAAGGAAGAATCACAGGATAGGCTGTCTGATTTCCTCTTATTCTTTTCCCTAAAATGAGTGAAGGTTGCTAAAAAGTGTTGATACTGAGGCCTGACCATCCCATTACCCTCAATCTCTGTCTGCAAACCGTCTGCACTGAAAATCCGTGAAGTCCACCCAAGGGGTTTGAACTTGGAAACTGTTAACCTTCCACATATTATGTAGTTTCTGGCATTTTTTTGCTTCCTAAGATTTATAATCCTCGGTTCTCTTAAGGTACACTCTGGCCCAAATGGCCCAAATGCACCAATCTGCCAGCATCGAGGCATCATCCCTTCCTCCTGAACACCTATTCCTCCTTCTTTCCCTGGCTACCCATGAGTAAAACAAACGGTCCCCACTGCATTTATGGATGGGCTCTGCTTTGCCAATGATGAGCACTACATAAATTACATGTGGACTACAAGGGGAAGAGCAGCTAGTAGACATGGGCTAGCTGAGAGCAGCCAAGAATTTAGGGACAGACTGTCTCTGACATCAGCACCAGTGTGTGTTTGGATGGAACTATCTAGAACACAGTCCTCAAGTCTGTTGCTCTTTCAGTGATATAGTCTCTGTTCTGGTTCCCTGTTCCTACCAGGATAACATATTTACTTTAAGTTACCCCAGTTACCATGCATTGAAATTCTGTTTGAAATGGCCTTTTAAGTTACTCAAGCTCATTTCTACATGTGTAGGTTGAAACCATTCTTCTGTTTGCCATCTGTGACTGTTCATGAGTTCCTGGCGTTTGTCATAGTATAGGGTTTTGCCCCTCTGTCCTTGGGCAGGACCTTCCCTCCTGCTATAAATTTGCAGAGTACTATGTATCATTTCCCTCCTGGCTGCCACCCTATACCTCATAAGTGATTGTACTCTGGTGGGGAAGTGATTTGTATGTATATTTTTATAAAACACTTTGGGATCCTTGGGGAAGAAAGTTGTTATATAAATGTATTTCCCAGGGGAAAGTAGTGGAAATCTCATTACTTGGAACATACAGCATATTTAAAAGTAGGTTTGACAAAACACTAGGAAATAAAGGAAACAATCCTGAACTGGCATTGGGATGGTCTAAACGATCTAGCAGTTATTTTCTATCTCTAAAGTTTGTCTCATGATTTTACTTAGTGCATTGGAAAAGGGGCATGAGGAATGCTAGAGCCGTGCACATATAAAATACCCGTCAGCAGCACTGTGGCTTGTTTTAATACAACCTTTAGCAAAACACTGTGGTTTGCTTACTTGCTGATTTATTTTAGGTAGTTAAAAATATTTCTATTAGTGATCTCTGTGAATCACTTGAGGTGGTGCGATGGATTTGTAGCATAACACAGCATGTAACTTGAGTGTACTCTCTGCAGCCAGCTATTTGGTGCCAAGCAAAATTTGTATGTGTAGCTTCTGTTTTAAGCAATTATGTGGCGTGTAATACACAGTAGAGAAATTAAGTAGTAGTACATTCAGCCCTAAGGGATTACTGTAGCTTTTGGGCTTATTTTAAACAAGTTCTGCCCCGTGTGCAGCAAGGTTCCTTTAATAAATCACTTATGTAATCATCTACAGTATATGAGCTAAAATTTAAAAAAAGAAAAAGTAACATCAACAGAGAGCAAATGGTAAAAGTAAAGGTGGGCTATAGCAAAGTAGCATACTTATATGTTTGGGAAAAAGTGGTTGAACAGTAGTTGAAGAATGTAACAAATAGAAGCCATTCTGCAGCTGGGCTCGACGTAATGACTTGACTGCAGTGAACTACTTATGTAATGAACTGCATGGATGTTACTGGAGAGTAACCAAAACCATCCATCTGAACTGTTTCTCAGTTTACTTAAATGAATGTTGATCTTTTCTCAGAAGGGAAAAATTGTAAAAATACATCAAGAATGTCCATGCAGAGATGTTATGAAATAAAACTAGTGTGGTCATTAAAGATTAGCCATTTTTTAGCATAAAAAAAAGACAGTCTTCTGATACTTACACTTTTAGAAGTTAGTTATCAGTCTTTAGCCAAGTTATTCTTGTTCCTATTAACTAGGGAAATGAGAAGTGTACAGTGAGTAAGAGTCTTACCTAATTGGTGTATAAATTGGTCAAATGGTTTTCAAGAGCATTTATTTGTAAGCAGTCTTGTTTTGACGGCCATAGCTAAGATATAGTATTGTATTCCCTTATATGATATATAATAAAATGACAGCTACAACCAAGCAAGCTGCATTGCCGTGCAATATGTCAGCTCCTTTCAACAGACCTGATTTCCAGAATAACCTTTTCCCCTAGATATTTGTTTCCTTTGATTCCAGTGATGAGACCCAAAGGGATTGCATTGAGAATGCTTGTGACTTCCAGCTTTCTGAAGCCATGAGAAAGGGAGAAGGAGTGGCAAATCTCAAACAATTAAATTGCAATGCAAATTCCAATTTGTGATTTGCAAACTCTTAAGAACTGGTAGCAAATTTTTAAAGAATTAAATAGGAAAACATGGTAATTTCCAGTAGTGACTTTTGTACATTACATAATTTGCTACTTCTTCATGAACTTCTACTTTTTCTGCTCTATACTGTTTCATTTTTGTTTATACCAAATAAGC